>NW_027437185.1:23822500-24185000 GCF_033239565.1 Halichoeres trimaculatus
TAAAATTGGTTGGGAAAATGTGTCGGATTAATTTAAATTCTAAAGGCTGTTAATATTGTCAAAAACTATAACTAAGGAAATTTTGTCTATAATTTTAGTTAGTTTGAGTTAGTTTTATGAACAAAAGACACAGTTTTAGTTTACTTATCAATTTTGTTTTCTTTTCTAGTTTTTATTAGTTTGAGTTAACTGCAATGTATTTTAAATTTCAGTTTTCGTTTTTAGTTTTGTTTTAGTTAACTATTATAACCTTGCCTGTTGTACGTTAATTTTTCACAGATGTTGAATCAAAATGACTCTTACTGTACTCGAAACACATTTCTCTTGAGGCAATATTTAAAGAACATGAAACAAAAAAGAAAGTTGTCATTCCCAGTGCTAACATTATCCCTCAGCTCTTATGCTCTGCTACATTGGATGCAGATGGTGTCTTTATTTTTATATATTGATCAATAATTACTTTATATTTGTGTGTTTGTGTGTACGCCTCTCTTCGTGTGTGTGTGGTTCAGCATTCCCGGCTGAGTTTACAGTAACAAAGCATTTTTTTCTCTGAGCTCATGGGGCAGCTGCTTGACACAGTACAACCACACACTTACTCAAACTCTTTGATCCATAAAAGTCATCGCTTAACCCCGGGAAGTCCTAGGTGTCCCAACAGGTGAGAGCAGAAACCAAGAGAAGAGAGCAGACAGGAAGAAGGAGGAGAAGAAGAAGAAGAAGAAGAGGTTAGTGAGAGTTGGGGCAGAGAGGAAGAGGAGTGCTGCATCGTGCTCGCTTGGCCTACTGACACATGGCGTCGTGCTCTACTCATTAAGCCTGAGCCCCACTTTGTTCATAGTAAGCCACGGCCTTTCAATTACACAAACCCAATCCCATTAAAAAGGATTTTTGACCTGTTAAGTGTTACAGCTTCAGTCCAGTTAATGAGATTCATCTTGTTTGGGTCAGTGACTGACCGGAGAATTGATCAGGACTTCTACAAAGAGCAGCATCAAAGTGTAAGGAGGCCTGTGTGTTAATGCAGCCACACACATGCAATACACACAGCTCGACACTTCTCTGGAGCCCGTAGATGCACAGACACACCAGAGAGAAGCCCACATCTCCAGCCTGATGCTGGCTCTGCATGTGGTGCTTCTCTCTGGGACGGTGAGAGAGGGATGAGAGCAGTGCCATCACACAAACCGTCCCCAAAAGATGAGTGGAAAGATGGAAACTGAGAGACAGAACTGTAGCATGAAGGGGGGAAAAGGAGGAGTAACAACTACACCCCCATCGATCACACAGCTGGTACTCACGTTCAGACTCCACCAACTCTTGCACAATATTCTCCTTGCTCTTGTAAAATGGGAACTTGCGTGAGAGGTTGAAGCTTTTTTTGCGCTTTACTTTGACTGGCTGCTTGTTGAGGTGTTGGTGGGAGAGGGTGGGGGGGCAATGAGAGGGTGAAAACAAATAGAATGGGATTCAATGAGGGTTCCCCAACACACATGCAAACAAAACCAAAATGATATGTCAACAAAAAATACATGTCAAAAGACGACCATGAGAAGCAGGTAATGAGTGGAAATGAATGGGATAACGTAGCATTGTCATATCATAGAGACATGAAGACAGCTTGCATTATTTACTAAACAAGAACATATTATACATACTTTTAAACGTAAATCTGATCAGGCTGACAAATGTGCTAACATTTTTACATATTAAGCTGTAGAGGTAACAGAGTGCTCATCTCTGCAGAGCTTCTGTGTAATCTATACAGTAACATGAGCACTTTTTGTGTTCGCTTCACTGAGCAGGTGCTGGTCTCTTTCCCACACTTGGGGGGGAAGTAGGCCATCTCCCTGGGAGCCCAGCAGCAGCTCTGAAGACAGCCTTTCTGGCACCAGGGCAGGGAGCAGCTGGTCCCTCTACACTTACCCTGTTAGACTCAATCATGCCTGTCCTGGCGTGGAACTTGACTGTTTTTAACCTGGCCCTCTCCTTCTTCTCCACTCTAAGGAAAAAGAAAAACAGGGAAATAAATTATAGCTGGGCAGAAGTCACGTTGTCTGATATTCACACAGTATCAAAGGGAGGGAAAGCGTACCTTTTCTTGCTTGGAATGACACCAATCTGCTCACTTTCTCCATGTGGTGTGACCAACCTCGCCTGCCACCACTCGTCGTCAGAAGCATTTATGACATGGAGGATATCACCGTAAGAGAAGCTGAGGCCTTGGCTGGGCAGGCAGCTGTCCCTCGTTCGATCATAGTCAAACAAAGCTCTGTGCAAACACAAAGGATTTGGTTACACGACTTCCTTCCTTTCATCTAGAGTTTGTATGTAGTCATTCACTCATGCCAACACTAAATTACTGTATCCACTCTTGGCACAGAGTGGCTGCTGTGTATTTCCATTACATGGTTGGCCTTTGAAACTTTTTCCTAGTACCAGAGTTCATTCAGCTTTATAAAAGTCAAGCTCAAGAACTTTTCAGGCTTTTCATGGTAAGTGAACCCAAAATCTGGGTGCCAACTAAGAGAGGGCTTCTCCTCCTGAGATAGCAAGCTAAAAGTACCAGTCTGGCATGTTTTTAAAGGGAAAGCAAACACAGCACAGTCCAACTAGTAGATGATGCACGAGCTTCTTTAAGTAGATACACTAAACATCAAGAGGCAGAGGTTTGAGAGCAGATGGTGAGCGACACAGGAACACAAAGTAAAAATCAGTTCTACAGCAAGACCAGAGTGAAGGCATGCCATCTTTATGTTTCCACTTGACATCTGCGACTGCTATTGGCACATACTTTCCACCATAAACACATAGTTTGTATTGTCTGCCTAGGTGAGACACTATCTTGTCAGACAGGTCAGCCCACAGCTGCTTCCTCAAGGAATTCATACCTGCTTTACAGGTCGACACTTAACTTGACCTATGAGCCTAGAGCTCCAGGGCATCAAGCACACTGCTGTGGACAGACACGAAGTGGATAAGATGCAACCCCCCCCAGGTTACAAAAATCTGCCATAGCACTCCTTCAAACTGTTCACTTTCAACGTGAAAAGACTTAAAACATCAGCGTGCAGTCTGTTTGAAGCTTTGTGCCAGTGGTCCTTACAGGTAAATACTTTAAAACAAACCTGAACCGTGTTTCAGCGGCGTCACACACAGTGTTTCAGAAACTAAGTGAGCACATGTGACTGTGGTTTTTTTTGTTTGAGAGCACCTTAAAGGCTTTAACACCTCCACATTCCAGAGGCTGGGAGGACATGGCAGCTCAGCTAACTAGACAGCTTTCCCAACATAATTGTGGGCTTAGTCATCTGCTTGGGAGCAGGCTAGGCTCTACACGTCTCGTGGGAGTCAGTCTATAAGAGAGGCATGATTCAGACCACATAATGCTCTGATGTGAGTGTCCGGTGAGATCGCACCTATACACTTCTTGTTTATTGCAGTATTTAATTGGCAGACATTTTCTAGTGATGTAAGGTAAAATGCTGTTTGATGTTGTAATGTGATCCTGGATGCAAGTCCTGTAAAATCACTGAATCTTAAAATGTATTAGCAAACTCTATTTTCACATTTGATCAACAACCGTACAGTGCAGATAGTCAAAATCCAAAATAAGGACACGTTTAAAGCCAGAGAATGATCACTAAACATTAAATCATTAAGATAAGTTTGAACATTTTTTTTTCATTACAATTTGTTTGGGTGACACAACACATTCTTTGTTCTACACTTACATTAGCTGTTGTCTGCTGTTAGCAAAAAAGTCACACTTCACAGGATTTTTCTTTCTTATCATCTTTTGATCAGTTGAGAAACACGGATAATTAACACTAGGGATGAACGATATGGGATTTTTGCCAATAACCGATATGCCGATATATCGAAACCCCTTTTGGCCGATACCGATAATCTCAAGTTTGTTTGTTTTATTCACTGTAAAGAAAGCTAAGTCTATCCTGTACTAGAATTTATATGTTACTCTTATTGTGACGGTCTTATTTGTTTAAGAAACACACATAAAACAAGACATAAAAACATTTGATTTTACCATAAATAAGAAATGTATAATCTTTTCAAACTCAAGACATTCAGTATTGAAATACAGAAAAATAATTTCTTTAGATCACATGAACTTTAAATGTACAATGCATTTTTAAACACAACCAAGTTGCATTTGATTATTTTAGAGCTACTGTAACAACCTGGTGACAGACACAGAGCTCTGCAGTGCAAATAAATGAAGTGCTACATTTTATTTAAGTAGCTCATTTTTCAGATGGAAAATAATAATAATCCTGACTGAATAGCACCTTATCGGCTGTGCATATCAAATTTTCATATCTGCCTATACCGATAAACGTGTTTTTTAAAGCTTTTATCAGCCGATACCAATATTATGTCGATAATATTGTGCATCCCTAATTAACACCTAAGTTAGCCATGACTTTGCTGAAGGCTCACACAGGTACATAAGTTCATTTCTAATGTTGAATTTCACTGAATATCATCTCATAATGATTCTGCCTCCAGTAGTGACAGACAACGCCTCTGTTGCATCTGCAGTTAGGGAAAGAGAACGTCCAACTATAACTTCCTTTTCCATGAACTGCCACTGCTTATAGCTTAACAAGGCAAACTGAGAAGCAAGAATAAATGACGTTAGGATTGAAATATATCATCTAGAGTGGTTGTTGGCTGTACTTGCACAAAAAATATCTGTTTATTGGTAATGACGAAAGCAAAATCGTTTAGACACAGCAAATATTCTATCATGATACAAGCTTTTCACTGTTCTGGCTCTCCACTCGTGCTGTTTTTTTTTCTAAATAGTGCTTGCTGAAATTCTAGTAAGTGATAGTCTCTTTCAAGCAAGGGGATTTTTGACTGTTGAGGATTTATGCTCCCAGTCTTTTATAGAAATGAGTTTTCTTGACTCTTCACTCACCTTTGCTTTTCAATTATACCAGTCAGTTTACAAAAATAACTTCAATAGGTTAAATTGTCTGAAATTACATCAAAAACAACCTGAAACCTGAAATTGTGAATTTAAGAATTATGGCTAAAGGTGTTCAGGAACAACCATATCAATCTGGTAATGTAGGTATTGGGTTCAGGAAATTATAGTGAAGCCCCGTGACTCTGTTATTATATCACAAACCTTTCACCTTGACCCCTGCGAGCCCTTTGTGACTCGCTGGGTTTATGTGAGCAGAAGGATGCCACCTGCTTTAATTCCTAAATGAGCCTGTGTCCAGATTGGCAAACAGCCTAAAGTGTCATAACGCAGGTCACATCGACAAGCCCCACAGTCAATCTACATTAACAAAGTAGAGTCAATGTCAAACGTGGCATCAAAACAACCACAGGGCAGCTAGTCCATCAGCCTTTAAATGTTTATGAGAAGTACAAAAACAAAACCTGAATTCATGTTTCCCTATGAAGAGATGGATGTAGAGTTCCATGCTTCATAGGATCTGCTGACATACTGACGTGTGTGTTGAAGCTTCAGCCCCCAACAGAGGCTATTTTGATAATAGGTCTTAGAACCCGATGTTATGAGTGCAAGCATAACTGTGTGTGTGTGTGTGTGTGTGTGTGTGTGTGTGTGTGTGTGTAGCTTTACCTGACATAGAGGGAGCGTTTCTCACTGGTGCGCAGGGAGCCTGATCCTGAGCTCATGCTGCTGTTCATCATCTGCTCCCTCAGGTCGTGGATCTTGGACTCAAAGCGACTATACTCTGCATTAGCAAAGAAGCAAAACAAAACAACCTCGGTCAAAAGCATCCCCAAAATACTTCCTCAAGCATGTTTTACTCCTTCAGGCTTTTAGATTTGTTCATCCAGGGCTAAAGGTTATCGATGGTGGAAGAAACACATGAGTCTGCGTCCTCTTGAAATACTCTGTGATGTGTTTCTGTTCACTCTGCACTGAGTGAGAGTGAATAGAGGGAAGGTTCAGCAAATCCTGAGACTGATTAATGACCCCAGGAACAGATGGTTTATCACAGATCTGCCTTACACATCCAGTAATGTCTCATGTCAGGTAATTAATTATACAGATTAATTAAGTTCAACATGGACTCTTCAGTGTGGTTAAAAAAGGGAAGACCTCCAACAATTTCCAATGCATGACCATTTGTCATAGGTGTGTAAATCCAGTAGCTGCTCAGGAGCGCAGGGATAATATATGAATCCACCTGGACCCGCTCATTAACAATGCGCTCATTAGCCTGCTGTGCACAGCGTCCTCTGTGCCCGGGCTGCTGGAACGAGCTGGGCCATCGCAGCACATGGATAGATAAACAGAGCAGCAGATGCAGCTAGAAAAACAAGTCAGCTAGGTGGCTCATGTGATCACACAAAAGGGGCACTAGGTTCAATGATAACTGCACCAATTTGTGACATATTCAGTTGTTTTATTCAAACTGCTGTAAAGAAAGGTGAAAATTTGTTTTCATGTTGAGTGCAGGTATTAAGATATTCACAACAAACTATAATCACCATGCAAATTAAATGTTATAAAGTGATCCGTTACTCTAATGACACAACACATCTCTGTCTTAGTCATAATGAGGACATTAAATATAGTGCGAGAGAATGCTAGCCTCAATTACTTCACACATCTCTTCTACCGTCACGCCTTTTCCTACTTTACAGCTCTATCATCCATATCTGGCAACACTTCCTGTAACGTGAACATGAAGAGATCAAAGTCCGGATTCTGTCAAACAAACCTACAAGTTCCCTGGAAAAGCAAACAGCCGTGACTACAAAGATGATTTAGCTGAAATCTGCCCCAGCTCCCGGAAAATTCTTGGCAGGTGCAAAAACAAGATACATGTCGCTGAACGCTAACCTCCCCCCATGTTGAAACCTTAAAGGGATTCAAAGAAACACAGAACCTGCCTTGGGCCTCCTGCCAGCTCCCCACCCAGATCTCTGCTCAAAGGGTTAACAATACAACAGGGTGACGCTGCAAGGTAAGGTAACCAGACACCGCCTGACTGCCGGTTACCAAGAGCAACAACATAGCACTCCTAGAACAGGGACAGCACACACGGAAGCAGACATTTACACACATCCACTTGGCTTTCAAACATTGGAGGTAGAAGAGAGAGAGAGAGGCAGCCAGGGAGGGGAGGGGTCCAGGGACAAGACAAAGAGTCGCTAAATAGACAGAGCACTCTCAATACCCTGCGTCACAAAACCACCAACATGAGGGGCTGGCAGAGAGCTGTGCTGCTAAGAAAGTGCTGCTGGTATCACAGGTGGTGGAGCTAAAGGCTTTGCTAGCACACATTCCTCACATCCAAATGATTAATCTGATTACTGTAACGCTGTACCAGTATCAGCTTTACGCCTCTGTTGATATCATAAACACAGACATACTTTCAAACTGTGCCTCACCACAAAGATGTGAGAGTTGAGGCAGAAATGCAGTTTTGTATACAGAACCCTGACATACCTGTGTGGGAAAACAAGGCACCATCATTCAATCCACAGCACCACTTATGACATGGTCTAAGTTAACATGTATTTAAAGCTGTCAAGGGAAGTTTCCACCTGTTACACAAATAAAGGAAGGATACTCCTCTTTCTTAAACAGAGAGCAATGTGATACAGCTGAATCGGGATACAGAATCACTTCATTATAGATTAGCAGTTTGGAAGCAATGTTTGGCCAAAGATCAAAACAAGGAGGAAGTAGTACCGGTAACAACTTTTATAGTTAGGTGAACATTTTGTGAGAAAAATAAGTTCAGATCTACTTGTGTAAAAATTGACCCATGTAGCTGATTTAAGTGTTCATGGCAATGAGGCAGATACTGGCCTATTCAGTAAGATGATGTTCCCCTCTACAACATGATGCTAAGTTAGACCATCACAAGTACTTGTTGGCAATTTTGCTGGTAGGAAAGCCCATCTCTTCCTCACAGTGAGGAAAACAGTTGATCAGGGTAACACTGTACAAAGAAGGATACTGGATTTCTTTGTTTCTGATTGGGCAGTTGCATTATTCTCCGTCACTGACTTCTACCATAATTCCATTGTCACCAATTTAATCAGTAAAATACTCAAATACACTTTTAGAAAACAAAGATTTTTTTAGCCGTCTTAGTATTTTTAAATGGGATTTATGACCCAGCATTTTATTACAATTTTTCCAACTCCTGTATATCATTTAATTCACTGGGTAAAAGTAGGGCTGGATGATTTTGTAAAAAAATCTTATTGTGATTTTTTGGGGACCAATATTGCAAAGTACACTGTGAAATATTTCTGACCTCCAGGTTTCAGTAAGAGTCACAAACCACACAGAGTAAAGTTTACAAAGGGTATGGCTCTGCTAGCCACAATTATTCTACAGTATGGATCTCTGTTGCTCACAAGTTGTTGTTTTTTTTGCCAGAAAAAAACCTGCGTACTGATTTTTGCTGGTTTTAAAGATCGAGTACCAGTTACTATATTCCCTTCAGGTCTGCGTATATGAAACTTTTTTTTTTAACTCTAGCCTTTGTAATTTGAAATTTGGATTGTATTACATTGCGATATTAGTTTCGATTCGATTAATTGTTCAGCCCTTGTAAAAAGAATACAAAATGAACAAATTGATGATGCCATCACTCAGCATTGCTGCTGCTCCTTTTCCCTCTATTGCTGGATTGAAATAAGTGACAAAACAATACTGAAGCTGAACATGTATTTGATGGACAAGCAAGTCACTCAAATCTTAACCTTTTCATGATTTTTAAACAGCTTGTGTTTTTATCAAGCACACAAAAGTCAGAAAGCCTGATTCAATCAATCTTAGAATAGGAGCAAAGGCACCTCTTATTAGTTCAGAGCAAGTCACAAGGTACGAGCCAAGTGGATTACAACATTCTTTACTAGTCTGGCTCTTAATCCGGCATCAATTACTCATTAACATCCCAACTT
This sequence comes from Halichoeres trimaculatus, assembly GCF_033239565.1. Taxonomy (NCBI): domain Eukaryota; kingdom Metazoa; phylum Chordata; class Actinopteri; order Labriformes; family Labridae; genus Halichoeres; species Halichoeres trimaculatus. The sequence goes on from NW_027437185.1 coordinate 23,831,438, forward strand.
ACAAATACACCTTTGAAATATCCGACTACAAACACCTGTATTTTGTGTTTTTGGACTATCCTTTATGTTAAGTTTACTCTAGTCTACTGACCACTCAAAGTACTTTTAGAAGTACCATCACATGCATCTATTCACACCACACACATAAACTGAGTAAGGCTGCTATGCAAACTGCCATCAGTAACAACAAATCCCACCTGGACCTGAAATCAGACCCCTGACCTTCCAGTAAAGGAACAACCAGCTTTACTGCTGAGCCACAGCCACCCCAATGCTAAATATCTATCCCTTAAAGCACTTAATACACAAGAGCAAGCATTTATTTTTAGGACTGACCCACAGGATGAAAAGACAGCTAATAGAAACTGGGACTACTCTGTATCTCTCACTCCCACTGCGTGTCCTCATTAGTTGTACAGCTTTTTTATTTTGGGGGACGGTCGCTTCTCTTTTGATCCAGTTATGCAACACAGCAGGCATGTACATGTAAAGTGAGAGAGTGTTATGTTCTGTGGGAGAGTAGAGCCAGTGAAGACACAAATCCCGTCCCCAATGTGATATACTGTTGGAGGAGTTTGTGGACCCTGCTTTAACTGTTTCACAAAAAAACGGTAGTACTTCACACGAGTGTGAGGGTGCATGGAGTTTAACGTTTCCTTCATGGCACTCCTCCCACTTCCTTCATGCAAAGATTTTAGTGTAATTACACTCCTTGATAGTAGTGCAAGGGAGTGTGGAAATAAACCCTTCATGTCCACTCCTTCAAAATAAATGTGAATCTGAGGCTCACTGAAGCTCCAGTGAACTACTCAAAGTGAGGAGGCTGCAGGCTGAAGCCTGTGTGCTCTGTTGTGGCTTTTGTCAGGTTTTTGGACCCCAACCCATGATGACACTCTCCCAGGAAATTTTCCCTGCAAAAACCAGCATGCATTCTCCCCTTTGACTTTCCTTGTCCAGCTCACCAGGGGTCCCTCCTCCTGCTTACACTCAATATGAACAACATGTCACACTCTGCTCAAGGATGCCAGAAGAATGACTGCTAACAGATCTCAGGTCAGCAGAGGGAACGCAGGAAGTCAATCATTTGCCAGCACTCGACTTGTGTGTTTAGAGTAGTTACGCATTGTGCACAAACAGATAACTGTCCCTCATGGGGTTACAAAGGGGGCGCAGAGCTGAAAGCACGGTTTGGTGCCGAAAACAAAGGTTCCCTTCAACAAACCACATCGTTATTCAAGATGCTGCTTGATTGGTCTGGCATGCAAGACATTGACTCCTATGGACAAGAAGGCATTATTATGAGTAGTTGTAGCAGAAAGAAAGCCAGTGCCACAATATTGTCATTTGTGATCCCAGCACACGTCTCCTTTTTCCTTTGCCAATCCAGTCATCCTGTTCCTCCTCAACTTCAATGACCTTTACCTTGTAAAGCACTTTAGTCAACACTGCTTGTTCTACATTTGCTCATTAAATAAAGTTGTCTCGACTCTGCTTGACCTAGTAAAGTTAGTGGACGTTCAGGGGTTGTGTTGTTAAAAAATAAATAGTTAGAGCATGCTAAAACTCATGCCCCTTCACATTCCAGTTATAGTCCAACCCAAGAAGTTAGCCTAGAACTAAAGCTCACAATATCCTTCCTATTGTTGTCATAGCATTACTGAGGCATGCTCAGGTATGCACGCAAAGACAAAAAACACTGGAAAAAATGCTATTGCTCAGGTATCTGTAGCCTGTGCACAGCCATTCTTCACTTCACTGTAACAAGGCCCGAGAAAACACACTGTTTTAAATTTAGAAAATAAGTAACATAACTAAAGGATAACTCAGCCTGATAGAAGGTTTGCTGTCATGCACTGTTGTGTCCTAAGTCCTCTGTGTCAGCAATATAGAGGGTGATATAAATGTAAATAGGTGAGATCACAGGTTAGGTCACTGTTTAAGGGCTGACACACACCTGTTTGACCACACCTCTGTTACCCCACCTTACGTTTTAGGTTACGTAAGGACAGTAAGGCAGGGGGTTTAAGAGATTTAAATCAACTCTGTTGTACATGAATAAGAACATAAAGCAAGCTCTGGTAGTTTTCAGTAAGAATAATAATAATGATGTATGATTAAAAAGTGCAAAAATCCAAACAAACGCTGATTTCAGATAATGACAGGGGTGAACCATGAAAGTAGCAAGGGTGAGGCTATCACATGTCCGCCTCTGTAACTTATTATTTCCTCTGCTGAATAAAACAACACATTTTCCCACTATGTTTAGTTCATTCTTTCGTTCAAAGCCCGAACAGAAACCTGTCTTACACTGTACTGCTGGAGTGAAACGATCTCTCAGGTTAAGTCAAGGAAGAGCTACACTCACTACCTTAGTACAGTAGCAGTCCAGATAAACCTGTTCTACAGTGATAGGAAACACACAGTTTGTTCCTGTTTAAAAGAGTTACTACCATCCACGATGTCGCGTCCTAGTCTCACCTCAATTAATTTACACTGTGGTTGTTATTTCGCTGTCGCAGCCGGTAGTTTCTTCATCCAGCCATTAGGGAGTTCATGCGGCTTCTTCTGCTCGGCTGCTGTTGTATTACTCGAGCCCATCCCCCATCCACGCAGGCTGGTAGATAGATAAAAGTTTGAAGTTTCTTTTTCGTCAGTTTGAATCCGTTTAAAACCTCTCTCGATTGTCGGGTTGTAAATAGAGCTCAGTTTAGTCTCTTCTCGGCCGATTTCAGGGTCCACATTCAGCGGCTGCTCACGGGAGTTTGAACGGGGAAGGACAACAGTGGTTCGTTTGCCCGCCTTGCAGTTGGCTCGACACTTCAGCCTGCTCACACAAGTGCCGCCCCTAAACATGAATACTGCCTACTTGCCCTCATTTGCAGCAGCTACTAGTTCATATCACATTTACCACAAGGTAGTCAACACATGGCGCCTCGGTTCAGTGTTACAGAAATATTACACTGATTTAGTGCCGCATTTCTCACAAACTTGAAACAGTCATTGAGTAAAAACGGCACAAATCAAAGCAGCAGAAACACTGATATATTTCTGATTCATATCACCTTGTGCAGTGGGAAAGCATAGGATCCTACATATCCCATAATGCAGTTTGACAGTGCATTTCACTGCCTGGTTAATGCTACCAACTTAAAGGCCCAAGAAGGACTTTATATGTGAAGTGATATTCAAATAGTCTCACTTTTTTATATTTGCTGTTCACAGTCCACAATTTAAAAATGAGATTATCAGTTATTTCTGAATGCTATATCAAGTATCCCTGGACAATGTGGCCAATCTGTTGACAGCAAAGCTCCAATGACACCATGCCAGCCAGCAAAATTTAATAGTGCAAAGTAGTATTTTTCATTTTCTCTACTGAATACAATTTCCTGAAATTAATCTGCTGTAATGGTGGACACTGGAGCTTGGCTGGTAAAAAGAAAAGGGACAGAAGAGCAGAAGAAAGCTAAACCACCTGCTATCTACACAAACGCACAAAGAGTCAACAGTCAATAAAAGTGCTCACGGGAAACGGTGTCTTTAACTTGTAAAAACAAAAGTTTTTCTAGATAGTCCTCACAGGGCCTTTAAAGGGAGAGTTTACCTTTTCTTTTTATACTGAGTAAGAGACAACTGGACATTGCTTAGAAAACCAAAAACTTTGAAACTACTGACACTGATTTTTTTTTTAGTTTAAAAGCCAAGCTGAGATGACCCCAGTAACATCATACGAGCAACTTTTGAAAACTTCCTTATGAGCAGCAAAAGCACTCATTAACCTTTTTCCCAAATTGTAAAACCGGCATTTTGTGTCATTAATATTCCTACAGGAAGAGACCGGACTTTCCACCATGGCTCTAAACCTTGTGATGTTGAGATTGATGATAAGACGTATCAAACTGGCCTATTTGATAAAGGATTAGTGACTCAAAAGGGTGTGCCAACTTTGATCAGTCCTACTGTACTAGATAATGCCGTTGCCATTTCTTAAAGGTGTATATAATTCTGGTTTATTGAAATATTTCAAATGGGGGGCAAGAGGGCTAATAGCAAGTACTTATAAAAGTCTGAAGTGGTAAAGGAATACTTTTAAAAATTAATGTTTGATGATAACTTGTTCCGATACAGCCCCTAAAAAACCCCTGACTTCAAGACTTGTGTTAGCACAGTATCATAAAGTTTTCATGTGTGATATAAGAGTGGCTTCACCTTCAGGCCTGTACTGAGCAATGATGGTGACAGTCTGTCCGGCTCTCTTCAGTGCTGCAGCCGCTTGCTCATGTGTGGCATTCCTTAGGTTCACTCCATTCACCTGCAAACACACAAGGTGGACAAATAATGTGTAAGCAAGATATCCCAGATTATGTCTGAATGTGTGCTGTAAAGCTCCAAAGACGAGTAAATAAACAGGCCTATGAGCATGTCACGTGTTAGCAAAACTTCATGGTTAACTGAAACACAACAAGTAATTAAAAAGGAAAATACTGTTTAGTAAATTTGTCAGTTAAGGCTTGTATCAACCCTCAAATTTAATAACATAGTGAAAAGTGTGTTTTTTGGTTGAAGTATCAAGAATAAAAGAGGCATATAACGAGTGGATATAAATAGCAAAAATGAGTATTCAAAATATTGAAGCCATACAATTTTAATCAAAGGACTTAAAGGTGAAATTTATCATACACTTCATTTAAAATATTCTGTTTTCTCTCTCAAGGGCATTTCAGGAGGGCAGATTTTTGCTGGCTTTCTAAACACCAGGCTACACAAACTCTCTACTAATCATTCTAACGACAGGGGTTTGCCAAAACAACAACAGAATACTGCCTCAAACTTGACATGATTGTTCATGAGAGCAAACTTGAGGTGGATGATACTGACCGAAAGGATTCTGTCACCCCTCCTTAGCTCGCCACTCAGGTCAGCTGGCCCACCTGCCAGGATGAAGGATACAAAGATGCCCTCTCCGTCCTCTCCGCCAACAATGTTGAAGCCTAGGCCTGTGGAGCCCTTGTGCAGCAACACCTTCCTCGGCTCCCTGCCAAACAGAGGGACAACATCAGGGTGAAGGGCAGGATGGAGAGCATCGTGGAGGGGCAGGAAGAGAGAAATGTAATAGAAGGAGCATGAACAGAGACATATAATAGATAGGAGCTGTTTCAACAGCAGTCATCTCCTTTTGTTCTTTGTATGTCTGAATAACAGTGCTTTGCATAAACATGATAAATCAACTACAGTAGCAACCACTTCTAGAACAAACTAATTATGCTCTAATCGTTTTGCCAAAACAGTTAACTTGGTAACACTGACAATACTTCTGCAATCGGATCAAAGTATCTACTATCACCTGTCTGTACAACTTTCTGCTTTGCAAGAAAACCTCATGGAAATGTACACGTGAACAAATTAAACACCCACTCATATTAATGTACGCAGACACAATGGGCCACCTCCTGCTTGACAGACCCACTGAAGCTCTCTGCTTTAGCTTTAACCACTATGACTCATCCTCTTTTCAGACTGCCTCAGTTTTAAGATGCTAGAGAGGCCAAAACTACTGCTGTGGTCCAACAAGAACCATCTGAGATCACACTTCATAGCTGCAAACACACACACACACACACACACACACACACACACACACACACACACAAACACACACAAACACACACTCACACACACATACACACATATACATATATACACTTGAAAGCCCAGCACACGCAAAGTCATGCATGTATATTTTACAAATGCTCACATAGACATACATGCATGCATTGACAGTAGGCATAGACACAGACAGAGATACACACAGTTTCCCCTCTCTCTCAAGAAAACACTGCATGGTTCCCATTAGTGGTCTCCTCAGCCTGTGGTCAACAGGAACAATTCCCACTCAATCCCTAATGGCAGCGCTCTAACTTGCTGTTTGGGGCCATTTTCCCTTCGACAACAGCAGATTCTGCATTCCAGACTATCCGAATCAAAGCCATGACTGACTGGAAAAAACTTCATGAGAAGAAAATAAGAGCATTTGAAAGAACTTAACGATACAAATGTGCCAGTAGAAAGTCTAACAAGACCGGTAATCTGTATTGATTTGAGCGAAACTACAGATTTTGGATAAATACTAGTTAGACTGAATCAATACCAACACTTCAACAGATTTTAAAAACAACAAGCAATCTTTTTTATCATGTTTTTGCTTTTTGTTCCATCTTTAGGGTCTTTTAAGCACCAGAGATCAGAAGAAATGTATAAACAATGCCTTTAAATCTGCTAAAACAACTGACTTGCCTTCAAACAAGTCAGGCTTAAAATAACCTTGCTTTCCATCTTCAGCTTTTCATCCCAGCTCGACACACACGCACATACATCTCCATGGTTACCTCACAATCCAGAACCAGTGCTTGCTTCTGAAAGAGCATTTCCTAACAGAGCGTTCAGGCAGCGACATGGAGGATGAGATGTTGACTGTGAACATGGTGGCTATGTCACATCGCTCGGCTCAGCGTTACTCCTCAACCTCTCGTTCCTATCTGGTCCTTCAGCTGAGAGAGAAGCTGCAGTTTTAGAAGCTCCTGGTGTTGGGGCCCGCTGTTTCCTATCTTATCCTTGTGTGCTATGATGGGAAGCAGCTCTTCTTTTTGCTGTCACAAACAGCCCGCTCCCCATCACCACCAGCAAAAACAGACTTGACGCTTAACCCTAACGCTCCCATGCAAATCATATTCTCTACAACAAGAGAGTTGCATCTGGAATATAAACTATGCTGCACCAAATGCAAGCTGGATGTGTTAAACTGGAGGCTATCCAAGATTCACACTGTGCTGTCCCCTTATCCCTGCTCTGATGCTGCTCTGGGTCCAGCCCTCATTCTTTAAATACAGCACACCAGCATTCCTGTCTGTCGACCCGTCCTCTGGAGACTAGGCAGACAGATTCCCAGAAGCTCCTTGCTAATTTGTCAGAGTGTAAACAAGCTCTTGAATGTAACTTTCACGACTTTTAGGCCTTTGATCTAACACACCCACATTCTGTGCATGCTGGATGCTTATTTCCATGAACAACAGTGTGCACACAAAGGTGTGGACGCACAAAATAAGGCCTGCACCTTTTTCCTTTATCTTACTGTTTTTCCACTGGATGAGGATTTTGCTCTTACATTAACACAGAGAGTGAGAAAGAATTCCTGCAGTTAAGAATGTAAAGATCAAGTCCCCCCTCCTATCACAAGACCTGCCTCTCCTCCCTCTCTTCCTCCCGTAGCCTTTTCATCCATGCCAGGAATGTAAACAGTTATAAAGCGGTAAAACCCTCTCTCTTTTCTGCAGCAATTTCTCCTTCTTTTCAGTTTAGACCCCCCCACACTAAACCCCACTCCCTCAACTACCCTGTCTGTGTTCGGCTGAGGCTGACGCAGCTCGATCTTAAAGCTGTAAATGGATACTGGGCTGTGGGGTTCAGCAGGTCATGCTGCCCTGGACTCAGCCCAGTAATTGGCTCTGCTTGGCTGATTAATGGCGGACACTGCAGATGGACGCCATTTCCCACAGACAGACACTGCCTCTCATCACACTTTATCTGTTTTTTTTTCTCTTCCCGAATCACAGCAGCACATGTATAGGACCCAACGCTGATAAAATTTGAAAAGAATGCCTTATCTCTGTCTCTAAAATTTCCCATATATATTCTTTGTGCCTGCCTCTTCTTCATGAACTGCTATTTTTTATCTGAGAGAAAAAAAAGTTCTCTACTGAGGTGATAGACAGTTAAAGATAATTCATGCCTCGCACTGTGACAAAGAAAAAAAACTGAAGCAATAAATAATTAACACCTCTGACAAGTGCTCAGCTGAATCTGCTGTTACTTTAATGTTAAACTTCCTTTTGCTTCCACAGCTTTTTAAAGAAACAGAGCCAAAGGTCACAATTTTCCTTGTCATTAGCGACGCTGACCAGTCAAAGGTTTGTTCTTGTGCATCCGCAGGCGTGAGATGCATGTAGTTACTGATTAGCTCACCTGCTGCTGCTGCAGTCCAGAGTCTTCTGTATAGATAAGCCTGGCCTGAACAAAGCTGCCTAACTAGAAGCATTGTTGTGCATATCTAAGAAGTTCTGCCCTGATAGGGCGGCAGGCTTGTTAAGTGATTACGCACACTGTCACCACTGCACACAATGTCTGTTTACACCAAACATGCTTGGAGGTTTTTTTAAAATCTCTTATCATGGTCCAACATAGACACAGACAAGGGAGCTGTGTACAGTACCGACATATCTGCAGAAGAATGGGGTAATATCAGATGGAGAAAAAGGGGGAGGAGGTTGTCGAGGGATGTGACTGTGATGACACCACAGAGGGGGAGGTGCAAATGGGCAGAGGGCCTAAACACAGGCTCTGACTCACGCCTCACAACCAGCCTGCTCCACTTCTGCAAAGGCCTGTGCTTACTACAGCATCCATCTAAAATAACTCCCCATCCCGCTCAAAGCCAATGGGTGATCTGCTGGGGCTCGATGAAGGTGTCTGCTATCTGCTCATCTGTCTGATGGAGCAGGATGCTTATGTGCTGTGATTGAGAATCAAGCCAGCCATGAGAATCCTCTGAGACAATACCACTCACGCCCACTAGGGGCAGACAGATTCACGTCTGGTCACAGGATTTATGTGGTTCTCATTTGCTCGGCTGACTGTGGAGTTTTTTGTTTGCAGGATGTATACCCACAGGTCTGTGTTGCTTATAACTCTACATTGTGTGCATGTGCGCTTGTATGTGTCAGCCCATCATGAGCGAACATCTTAGTACAGTATGTGTGTGTGATTTGTGCTGGCAGTGAGGGTGACAAGAGGGGTAAGACCCGGGTGCATGGCCTGGTTTTTGCAGTGTGCAGATGAATCATGACAGCTGCAGGACTGTCTGCTGCTACCAGTCCTCTGGCTGGTACTGGATCACACTCCTACTGTCCATTGCATTTATGGAAACAGCAAGGTCTGGTGTTTATATTTACATGCATGGAGCAGCAGGCAAAACATTCCTACGCTGCAGAGCAGAACATTTTTATTGGGTGGTCCTTCCTCCCATCCTGCTGTCTTTCCTTTTTAGTGCCACAACCTGCCTTCAGAGTGAGCACACAGCTAGACCAGAATCTGTCTTTGTCCCTCATTCCAACGCACAAGCACACATGAGAAAACAGAAATGTAGATGTCATATGTCACACACACTCGACACAAAACACATTACAGAAAAGCAATGGGTTCAAACACCAAACACATTCATCCATGGCAGAAGCAATGTGAAAAGGACTGCAGACTGAATGAACCAGATGATTTATACAACGTCAAAAAGCAGGAGACTTTTTGTATATTTGGAAATACCTAACACAAAAAAAACACATTTCCAAAACTGTATGTATATAATTTTCAGCAGAATCTACCAGTGAAAGTAGCCTGGGCCGATACACAAGCTTAGATTTATCGAAGCCTGCTGACAGATGGAATAGAGCAGCTTGTGGGAGCGCGGAGCCCTTTCAGCTGCTCTCCTGTGGAGATGTGTTTGTGAAGAGCAGGTACGACTCCATTTTGTACTACACTAAACAGGGACTTATTGTCTTTGATTCATTGACGTGAGCAGAGTACTGAGTAAACAGATGAACCAATAATGAAGATGGGGTAGACCTTTTGAAATATGAAATGAGAGGAAATAACAATCAAAGGCACAAACTAAGGGCAGAAAATAACAAGCTAATTTATTCAGAAACATTTCAGCTCCATGGTCAAATTGTTGTAATAGGGAGCTGATTTTCAGCACAATTCCTTTGTATTCAAATCAGCTACTGAAGGTTTAATACAAACATAAAGCAGCAACATATTTAAAGCAACATACAAAGCAGACATGAGGGGAGGAAACATTTACATGCAAACACAGACAAAAGCTCCAACTGAACATAAAAACTTTCCCTTTATCTCTTATGTTGCCATTTTTCTACACTCACTTCACTCCTGCTTCTGTGATTTGAGCAAAAATGTGGCATTCTTACGACAGGAAAGGCAGGTCCCTCTCTGGCCCTAATCCTGCGACACAGAGGAGGGTTAGCTAAGCAAGGCGTGATTGACTAGGTTAGTACCTGCCAGAGAAGGGGAGTGGACCTTGGCACAAGGGAGCAGGGGAAGGACAGAAGCTTCTGTAGAGGGCCTGGGGCCCCTTGCTGTCCCCAGGTTTGTTGATGACACTGTAAATGGGCTCAGCCCTGCTGTGGGGGTACAGGAATCACAGTGAACGGGACAAGTGCAGGACACAAATAAAGCACACAAACCAACAAAGATGCGACAAAAGCACATACAAGTCATGAAGACAACTTGTACAAGGACATCACAACGGGGCCACATAACACACACAATCATCCAATGTATGCACTCCACAGCACAGCACACAGACATGCCTTGATGTCTGCATGCTGTCACACACACACACCCTGACACACAACATACATTCAGACAGATACACACACGCATGCACACACGCACACAGGGGGAATACAGCCTCGTCCCCAGAGCTGTGGATTAAATCTGACCCAAGGCAATGTTGGACACTCAAAATCAAGCTCTATGAATGCGTCTTCTGATCCACTACTTGGATAAGATGTCAAAGGTTAAAACACTGTCATAACAACTACAAGAAGAGACAAACCACCTCTCTGCAAACTATTGGGTCACGACAGCCACCACATACTGACAAGCTACTGTGCAGTGAGTACCACCAGGGTCACAATTACAAAACTAAAAAAAAAAAATCAATCATAGTTAATTAAAGCCTTTTTTGTCTAAAATCATTTAATATGATCACACATGTGTGCCTACTTTAACAACACCAGGAGTCTGCAGGAACAAATTCATACCAACAAAAAATGAAACGTCAAAAAGGACCTGTCTCAATCTTATATAATGTAGCCTCACAGCTTACAACTACAACAAAGATGCTTTTAGGCCTTTGGCTGATATTAACGAGCATCTTCCCTGTGTGCTAACACATAAAGCCTGTGTGTGATGTGTGGCAGAAGAGTCATTCATGAGGGGAGGCAGCCTATGACCTACCTTGTGAAGTCTTCCTCTCCGAGCATGTGACGGGGGACTGGCGAGTACCTGGACGGGGTGACCTGGGGCGGAGGGTATACAGGTTTAGGCTCCATTGCCCCCATGTAGTTGTGGCTGACGTGGTTGTCCACCATGGTTGGGAAGGCTGGAGGGAGGGCCAGGCCAGTAGGGGGAAAGAAAGAATGATTACAACAAAGGCAGAGCAGGAAAAGTGGATAACAATGGTAACTCCTCTAAACTGGAAAAAGATCTGGTTTACAGGTCTTCCTTTTCTGGTTATGACAGCATCATAGCTGAAGAGATGACAGTGTCAATCAATGCACTTTCTGATTCTAGTCTTTCCTTTAATGCTATGAGAAATTCTGCTCTCTTTGGAGAAAAAAAGAAGAGTTTTGGCTCAGAGAGTAAAATCTGTTTTGGGTCATTTGAAAGTTGAATTTTTCTTTCTTTGTGCAATTTTCTAAACATTTAAAAAACTGTTTTTAAAACCATGAAGAGGGGTGATTCAGTGATTTTGTACTCATGTCGTCTGTCACCCGCAACCAATGAGGAAGACATTTTTAAGAAAAATTTAGTGAAGCACTCAAAGCAGCCCTTGTACTTTCACACGAAAGCCAAATCAGCAGCATAAAAAAAATCTTTGTATTAACATTCCTGATGGAGGCAGCTGAGCATAATAAAACAAGCGTTTCAAATCCAGATCATCTGACCACAGGACACATTGTCAGAGAGGGGTTAGGTCTACATCACAGGCTTTCTCAAAATCCGGACCACTCAAAATGTCAAAAATATACTGAAAGCCCCCCTTCTGATACCAAATCACTGTTGTGTGGAAATCTGAAAAGCTGCAGCTCAAGATCGTGGGCTCTCATGAGCAGGTGGGATGTGAGAAAGTAACCACACTCAGTGGGAGGCAGAGAACTGCGCTTGTTGTTTCTGTGGGTAGGATTTTGTGTGTGTGTGTGTGTGTGTGTGTGTGTGTGTGTGTGTGTGTGTGTGTGTGTGTGTGTAAGCATTCACTACATTCACTATGTGGGTGTGTGGGCATAACAGTTTTGGGAAGAGAACAGTGATCCAACTTCAAAATTCATGCAGGCCTACTGTAACATCTCTGTTAGAGATAAAAATGTTTCACAATCCAAATCATCCCTTAAAAATCAGCCATCGCCTTATGTGAAACACTGTACATATATAAACAAGTTCTGGATTTGGACCTGGAAGCTTATAGATTAATGAATACAGGGTCTTTGTTTGTCACAAAATGTGACTTGATTTTAAAAACGGAGGTTTGAACAGAATCAAATATGCAAAAACAAGTGTTAAAGGGTGTCTAGAGCTGCAGAATAGACGATCACAGGACTTAATCACTTCAACATTATGGTATAAAAGTAAAATAGACATTTATTGATCCATCTTTTTACAGTTAAAACTGTAACTTATGAGTCATATTCTCACACTAAACCCTTAGCCTTTGCAGTATAATGAATGAACAAGAAGAGGTAGATACGTACTGCTGGAGTAATCTGGCGGGGCATACATGTCGTTGAGATGCACAGGTCCTGGTTTGGCCACCTTCAAGTAAACCATGTCAGAGGTGTTCTTCAGTGCAGCCACAGCCTCCTCATGACGCACGTCCTGCAGCAAGATGTTGTTCACCTGAAAGTGATGATTATTAAGAAAAGAGAGGAGGATGAATCTGTGTATCAACACCTGAACACCTTGTGTCTTTGCTGCACTGTGACAACATCAGGCATCACACCAGCCATCACACCAGCCAACACAATAATGAATCATAGCTTGAAGGTATTATGAGATTTCAAAGCGCAGTGAAAGGTTGGTGTGCTGTGTGGCGTTAACAGAGGTCAAAAGCAGTAGGTAGAAGGTTCTGAAGATGCTCTGAGTTTCTCTTTTAAGATCTGAATCCCTGGAAACATGCTGTCAATCTTAAGTTATTCAACACCCTGTATTATAGCAGTTTGCATAGAGCCTCAGTGCATCACCCTCTGTTAATAGCTGAAAGCACAGGATTTGTGATCTTAGATCTAATGATGTATCATATTTCTTTTCGAGATTTTTCGCTTTACTTATAAGAACAGGAATGTTGACTTTCTATCGTGAATTTGTGTCAAAAATGAAACATTTGGGAACTCACATTTGACTGCTACAATCATGTCTGGCATTCTTTTCTAACATTTGTCAACAATCTCTAAGATTTTGCTTTTTCACATCAGGTAAATAAACCAACAAAAAAATGCTTCAGCAAATATAAACTCAATGAAATTTGAGTAAATAACAAATGTAAATGCTTTTAAAGTAAGAGAACTGATAATTGAACAACATTTGTGTTTTAGTTTAATTTGCTGTGCTTCACGGGTCACTAATGAGTTCATTTTTCACATTTCAATTTGTGCTTTATTAAAAACAGGTGCTGTGGAGGCTTCAGTCTGTATACAACTTATTCGCTGGCTGTGGCTGCCTGGTCTAAGATACAGAGTTTCATTATCAGCCTCTTATCACAAACTCCAGCTTTAATCAAACCACTTCAACACTTGAAGCTTTAAATCCTTCTCTTTGGGTTCTGTATTTTCACTTTAACAGTAAAGCATGATTAATACAGCACCATGTCTGTAACTTCACAAGGTTAAATGACTACTAAGTGAGTGTTTAGTATCAGCAGGTTTTTATTTCTGCAACGGTATTAGCTTATTATAAGCTCATGGGTCTTTTACTGTCCCGTGTCTTACTCTTAAATGTTACATCATCCACAAAAGTCTTAGATGCTAATGTGTGGGCTTCATGTAAAACGACAGGATGAAGCAACTAACCACATAACGTCATGTACTTAAGATGTCCCATAAACACTTGGTCGTTTTCAATGTGCCTGATGTGCGATAAGTGGCTGTCATCACTACTTACAATAAATCCTAATTTAAGTGAGCTACGTCTACACCTGAAATGGATTGGTTTTAGTTTGAACACCTGATATTTAACTGAATACAAGGGAGGCTCTTACAGCTAGCAGGCGGTCTCCAGTCTGCAGGCGTCCGTCTTTTTGGGCAGCTCCTCCTTCTATGATCTTTGTTATATAGATGCTGTTGTCTCCCGGGATGTGTTGGTTTCCAATCCCTCCGGCAATGCTGAACCCAAGCCCTGGTTGAATAATACAAACAGTTAGACCTTCAGTATGTGCACACAGTTACACATTTTTAGATGTATTTCATGTCTGAACCGCCAATGCTTAATCTTTAATTTCTATATGTTGCCTTGAAACTGTCATTTTTGTCTTTCATTTATTTATTAATCTTGAAAAATACAAAACAATGGGTCTTTCATAAATCTCTAAACATGCAGTGGCAGTTTGTGTTGAGCAGGTTGTGTCACAGACCTTTTGGCCCTTTCAGCAGGTTAACCTCCAGAATCGTCTCAGGTGGGGCCTGCCTCCGACGCACCAGCAGCCGCACCACCGGCCCCGCCTCTTTCAGGGCTTCAACCGCCCGGCTGTGCACCACCTCAGACACATCAACATCGTTCACCCGCAGCACGCAGTCATTCACCCTGCAGAGGGAAAATATTTAATAAAAATCCCACACACCATCTTCTCAGATGACAGACGCACAGCAGTGGAGTTAACTCACTATACAAAGACAGGGGGAGACCTTGGCATGGCTGATGTGATCAAAAATCTCTAGAGAACTTAAAAAGCACTCCATATCATAGTTTTTGTATGTTTCAGGATTTGCTTTTCCAGTGAATCATAACTTTGAGAAAACACAGAGAGCCTAGAAGCAGAGGGATGAAGAAGCGCTGCCTCCCACACAGCACTGCCAGGCGGGACACATGGCTGCAGTAGAGAGTGTGGTGAGAGGATGGAGGATGCAGAGCAGTTTGAGAGGAGGAAAAGAAGGACAGAGCAAGGTGTTGAGGAGGACGGAGAAAGAGGAACTTACCCCAGTCTCCCGTCCATGGCAGCTGCTCCCCCAGGGATGATCTTGGTGATGAAGATCCCCGGATCATCAGGAATGTGGGGATTGTCTATTCCTCCAGCGATGCTGAAGCCCAGGCCAGAGTTCCCCTACACACAGGTTAGGATTGGCACTTTCAGTATGGCATCATAAAACACACAGACACACACAGACAGACACACACTCACACACTTAAGTGTAAGTGATGGAGCCAATGCGGACTCAAGGTCAGCACTATATGGCTCTTAAGTGTATTGGTATTTCAGAGGAACACGTGATCGATGCAAACCGCTCCTGGGATTTCTCCATGCGTTGTCCATTTTTTGACACGTGTAAGTGTGTGTGTGTGTGTGTGTGTGTGTGTGTGTGTGTGCGCGTGTGTGTGTGTGTGTGTGTGTGTGTGTGTGTGTGTGTGTGTCCTTGCAGGTGACAAATGATAATGGAATGTATTCCATTAGAAGAGGGCACTCCATTCAAAATGTCATGCTTATTCCATCAAACCACAGCAGCGTCAGTGTTAGAAATGCCCTGCGTCCACGGAAAAGTGGATTTCTGGTCCAAAGTGAAGATGAGAGGAGGAGTGTCATCTCTATCACATGATACAGAGCTTCTCACTCCCTACATCAGACAGACAGACACTACAGTAGTCCCATCTCTCCTGCAATGTCAGAGGACCCTTTTGGATCCAGTGGGTCCAGGCGCACGGCTGCATCTGACAGCCGTGGCCACAGAGACAGGCAGCAAACAAGACAGCAGAGAAAAGACCTCGCTTTATTATTTTCTATAATTAATGAGCAACAGTCGCAACAAATTAGGACAGAGGGAGTCTGAGGCCTTTCAGTGTACTGCTCTGGAGCAGAGAGGAGTGCACTGGGCCTCGCCACCAAATGTTACACACCCACAGACCTTTAAAAGTGTGACTCTGCATTGCTTATTCAAGCTTTCCGGAGAAATGCCTCTTGGAGAGGAAGGGGCAGAAAGGGGCTGTGCATCTATCAGGGGTTTGGAGGTGCATCTATATGTGGGTGGAATAACAAGAGCAGAAACGTATAGCGCTGCCACTACAGGCCAATCCAGTGCTGACAAGTGCAGCAGTGCCTGCTTAACAATTGAACAGGAGAGCACTTTACATTTCTGGCGTCTGCTGATGACATGTGCATCAGGATTATGTAAAAAACTGCGCCTCAGTGGCATTATTCTCTGCTCATACTCACACATAATGTATTCTCACTGCAGTGATGTTACTTCTATAACTTTACCGACACACAGCCTATCATTGATGATCCTCACAACTGAGATCTAGATTTTTTTTTTTCTGAGAGGTTCACGCTTCAGTTCTTGAGATGACTGAACAAAGACTGAGCTGCTTACCACCACCTAGTGGGGAGAAATTCATACATCATGCAGAAAAACAGAAACGTGTGTATAATGGGAGGAGGAAAAAGGAAAGTAAAACTCACCCTCTCCAGAATGATCTCTTCATATTTATACATCCCATCACTGCCATTTACCTGTCAAAGTGAAAGCATGGCTGTAAGTGACATGGCTGAGCTTGATTTCTGTCATTTTCTAAAAACATAGTAGGAAGCATGCAAATGTTTCAGCTTAATCCTTTACTATTACACACAGAGAGCTGTGGAGAATGGGATTATGGTCAAAATATACTGAAGATACATGCACCAGTTTTGCTAACTAAAAATACAGCCATAAATTAAAAATTACTGCAATGAAATGTGTCTTTCTTTAGCCCTGTCCTGCTGAATGTGTGAAAGCAGAATGCACATTCCACACAAACAGGCGGGGTCAATAGGATAATAGATGTCGGCCCAAATGGTAAACAGCATGAAGCTAGCAGGAGGCGGCCTCGTCATCCACGCACACACACAAAGCATGCTCATGCACCAACACAGAGAGTGAGAGGGAGAGGGAGAGAAGATACTTACATAAGGGCCTGCATCTAGTGAGTCTGCGTTGACGATGATGGGGGGAGGGTTGGCCTGTGAATATGAAGAGAGATACACGTTATCTTGGTGTGTAAGGCTGGCAGCACACAGATGTAATGCGGTACACACACCATCACTTGGGAACAAAGCGAACTGATGCCATGGGAACAGTCGGTGGATCTCCTTGGGGCTGAGACTGTGTGTGTGTGTGTGTGTGTGTGTGTGTGTGTGTGTGTGTGTGTGTGTGTGTGTGTGTGTGTGTGTGTGTGTGTGTGTGTGTGTGTGTGTAGTGGCGAGGAGGGGGGGGAAGAAGGTGTGATGACTGAGAATGAGGACTGGGGCAGAGAGACCGCTACTTATTAACCAACACAGCCAGACGTCCTGCGGTCAGTTCAAACAAACCGACTTGTGTCCCCCTCCACTCTTACTCTACACACACACACACACGCACATACACACACACACACACTCACACACAAATAACACAGTGTCGTGCCACATTCTGCAGGACTTTATGGTAACCATTCAGCAAACATAAAAGTCACTCAAAGGTAACTCAATCTGAATCATCATTTTATGCATGATGTTTATTGGTTTATGACCCATTGAGACAACTTACAGAAAATAATTCAATCACCTGATAAATTATACATCAGTTAATGGAATACTGCATATTTACAAAATATTCAAGACTTTATGTGTCTTAAATATTGGATTTTCTCTGGTTAACCTGATAATAGTTTAAATATTGTGGAGTGTGGACATATATGGAATTTAAGACCATAAAAAATGTGATTTGAAGATTAAATATATAAATACTAAATGCAGACAAACATGGCATGGACAATCTGCTTTTTAATTTAAAGCATTTGATCTAAAAATGTAGCTCCTCATATTTTCATCTTATAAAAGGTGTCTTTTTGTCATTTGAGCTGTTGGGCTGACATCACATGAAATCTGCAGACATGACATTAAGTCTTTCCTGATTTAATACAAATGATTATAAGAATACTGGTAACACATCCATTAGACGATGCTACAGTGGCTGTTTGAAGAATTGCTTGGCTTATGTTGATTTTCTCCTCTTCAGCTGAGATTTATTTTTGTTTACTGTGCGTTGTGAATATTCTTCTTTTGATACCTCTCTCTGATTACTCTTCAGGCTGTGGTTGTATTTGGTCACACTTCAACAGTCAAATTTTAAGTGTAGATTACTTATTGAGGCGTGTTGATGTAAAGTGTCATCATCACTCTGTAAAACTCATCCTTATCTTGTAGCAAAAGATAAATGTTAAGTTAGAAAGCCAAATTAAGTTCCAGTTCAGCTCGACTGTGCCACCTGGTGTTTCTTTCTCCATCTGGTGAGGCTCTAAGCTGGGACTTCAGGAGAAAGCTAACAGCGGGGAAGGAGTCGCTGATTGGTTTTGGAGCAGCGTGGAGACCATCCACTCGTTCAGCACAGCGACTGTCTCCTCTTTATGGATTCGATTGAGCTGTGTGGGTGAAGGGATGCTGACAGTGCTGCTCAGGGACCTTACGCTTTCTGAGGTCCAACACTAAGGACAAAATCACTTGCTGCCTATTCCATCTCTGGCCTTCCCCACGTCCCTCAGTGTCACCCTCTGACCTCTGTCACTGTACACACAGAAAAGACCTGATAGTCAAGGTTTACTGATCCTGCAAAATTAAAGAGCATAACTTTTCTTAATGTTTTTCAGCGTTCAACATATTTTCAATGTGCTGATAATTAGGCTCTTGTTTTAGAACATCTCAACTACTAAGTTGTTGAAATCAAATGTCAAATTATCACCCTGTACTCCATCACATCTTGTAGTTTTACTCCTCAATATAAAATTTTAAATTTTTAATAGAAAAAAAAGTCACTTCAGAAAACGCACAGCATACTAAGCTGGAACAAAACTTGACGTCATGCTACTTGCAGTTTCATACTACAATACTGATCACGAAATAGCTTTAAATGCATAGTGTAATGTCTTAAGTAATTAAAGTATATTCATTCATAAATTTGATAAAATTTGAAAAACATCCAGACAAACATAATCCTGCTCTTTGAAAATGTACAGAATGATGCAAAAGATCATGAACTAATAACTGATATGCAGTGTAAAATGCAAAACAATATAAAGTCTTAGTTAATTAAAAAATGAAGCTGGAGAGACAAAATGAATACAGATGTTATTTTCAGTCTTTGGATGTGTATACTTCTAAAAAAAAAATCAAGTCTTATGTGACTTATGCTGAATTTAAAGCAGCTGGAGTCAATCAAGTTATCGAAGGCTGCAACACTTTCATATCCACAAGACAGCAACTAAAAGCACACTCTTAAGAGCGATAATCCTTGATTCAAAATCATCTGTCTCCTCACAAGCTGTGCAGGTGTCATTTTATTCCTCCAATACTTCCAATCCGACAGGCCCTCCTGTCCCAACGCTCCCTGAACAAATAGGAGCTGTAGATTTGACCCGCTTGGCTTGGTAGTGATGCACTATGACTCTGGACAGCTGTGGGTGAGCCCCCACCCCTCCTCTCCCTCCCAGTCAGCACAATCAGGCCTTGGTTGTAATCTGCATATGGACCAACAGATGCTCACGTCTCTGCTTGTGTTTGCACATTTCTCAGGAATGCTTTGCACGTTGTTCCCCCTTTTATCTTAAAAGCCAACTCTTAACACATGCCCCAAATCCAGCAGAAGGTTTAACAGTAAAAGAAAGCATCTGTATGTTGTTTACACAGCAGCCATGTTGGTGACAGCTTATTGTGAATGAAAACCCCTGAAACCAAAGCACGTACGGCAAAAAGTGATGAAACACAGCCCGGGGGCTACACAGGGGAATACATTGGCTACTACAGTCCCCTGGTGACTGACCGACTAAAGCTACTGAATCCTGGATTGAGCCCACATGTGACAAAACACACCTGTTACAGTAGGATGCTTATCACGAGTATCATTGTGGAAAAATGCTGTCCAGTGGGATCTATGAACTTACAAGTGCAGCAGAGACACAGTAAACCCGTCAACACTGGCAGAGTAATCCTTCTATCTGAATCTCACATAACAAGCAAACAAGGAGGAATAATGGAGATAATCTCAACATGAGTGGGCTCAACATGTTGAACATTTAGCAATTTACTGAGGTAACTGGGATTAGGTTGGATTACTCTTCTCTATTTGCCCTTCCTGCGTTTTATCTGCATCTACCTGCTGACCAGAGAAGGGAGACGCCAAAAAGGAGTCCTGAAGCTGACTGATATAAGTAATCATCCATTTTCAAAAGGTGGCCTTTTCACAGTCAGAATGATAAACTAAAATGCTGCAAATCATCATTACAGTAAATAAGTTATATAAAGAGAGAAAATCCAACATTTTAAAGTCATTTAAGCTTCAAAGTTAAGTGACTTAAATGTGTTCTGAGATAAAACTGCTGCTAGCATTAGCATTCAGGTACCTCCTAGCTAACATGGGTGAAAGCTAATTATATTTTTTGCCAGAAAGTAGCTGAAAATGATAAACTCTTAAGTGGAATAAAATGTCATAAAAGGAAACGTATATACTCAGTGCTAATATATTGTACACTAGCTAGTAATTGAATGTTGGTTGTGGTTTAAAAGGTAAAGCAAATAGGTCGTGAAATGTGTTGTTTTCTATCAAACATGTAAGGAAGAGGATGAGGGTCACTGAAAAATGGTTTCGTTGTTGAGAACAGTGTGAGACATTTTTTTCTGAGATGAAAGTCAGTGCTCTGTGTTTAACTGTATTTTCAACGTCATCATATTTTCAGCTTTCCACCAAGCAATGATACAACTATTTGTCATAAGTTACATGTACAGTATCTACAACCTGAAACACAGCAGTTCAACAAACAACAACAAAAATGTTTTTCTTTTTACTCAAAGTGAAAATGGAAAAATAAATGGCTGTGGAGTTTGATAAATGAAACAGCTTGGTGGTTTAACAGCACCCTCACATGGCACTGCTGGATTCTCCTATCATAGAAGGCAGGTTAAAGATCACAGAGACAAAGATAAAAGGAGTCTCCTACAGACTAATACAAATCCAAGAGGGGGAATGAAAGTCTGTCAGTATGTTACAGTTGAATGTGGGTCAGATTACTCAAAGCGTGTCAATAAGTGAGGGAGTACATGTTAGCAGATGGGATGCCAGGGCTGTAGAACTGAGCCTGAGGACTTGGACTTGATCGTCAAAAATATGGACTTCAGACAAGACTAAGTACAACATCGAAGACAGAACAATCAAACATAAATATGTAAGTGAGACATCTTTATTATGGGTGTTCAGGGAAGATGTGTGAAACCATCTTTATCAACTTTAAAATAACATAATTGAATTCTTGGAAGCATTAAGACACCTGGAAAGTTTTTATTAGCACTCTTTACTCGAACAAGCCTGCAAAGACTATTTCATTAGACTACCTTTAACTGCCTGTCGTGCTAATTACACCCTATACTTAGTAAAAATAACATTCTTGTTCCTAAGATTTTGCCTCAATAGTAACAGATCTTTACTCAGCAATTACTTACGAAGCTACTTATTGCAAGAACTTCTTATTGGTGAAAAAGTGGATCAAAGTATGTTTTAGTAAAATTAACACCAATTTCAACCTCATTTTCTGTTTTCTTTTTGATATGATAGTGAATGATTTTATTGAATATTGTCCAATGTTAAGCTTAATGGAAGTCAATCAAAGTTAAACTGTGGCAGAGTTCATTAATTAATGTAGCATTAATTAACAAAGGAACATTCAAGTGTATTGAGAAGGATACAAAGATTTACTTCTTACTGGATGTTTTTCCACCTGCATAATATTATCACCCTGTATGGATGGTATTAGTCACCTGGATGAGATCTGCTCTCTGTGGGTACAGGCAAATTTGAAATAAACATATTATGTTTCACAGGTATTTGCATCTGCTGAAAAAAGTGTTTTTATTTTTCTCATCCATCTATGATAATCATTTCCAGGTGCAGAGGATCCTGGTAGTGTGTGTGTGTGTGTGTGTGTGTGTGTGTGTGTGTGTGTGTGTGTGTGTGTGTGTGTGTGTGTGTGTGTGTGTGTGTGTGCGTGTGTGTGTGTGTGTGTGTGTGTGTGTGTGTGTGTGTGTGTGGTACTGACACTTGTGTAGGAACAACAGTGACCAAATCTGAGTATAATCACCCCCAAAACGCCTTTAATCCTTTCAACTTCCAAACAAAAATCCCTTCAGTCTTCACAGACTCTAATACTCTGTCCACCTGCAATGCAGCCTTCAGGTGAACAGTAGTCGAGGCTGTTTATGGACACCATACCCTACACCCACTTGAACATGGAAATAAGTGTGCATGCTGGATACACAAAGACCTCATGGACACGCAACGACAAAGAGTCCAGACTGCTTCCCCAGCATGAGATCATTACAAGTCTCCGCTGACCACAAGGAGTGATGGAAATTCAGCCACAGAGCTCTCCTTTCTCCCACTCCTTCGTTTCATCCACCCATCTGTTCACAATAGCTTCTTATTCATCCATCTATCATCTTGCTCTTCTGTCAGTTGTGTGTCTGTCTCCTGTCTCTCAGCATCATGTTGGATCTGTATCATATCCTCATGGCACTGCAAGACACAGCAGCACTCAATCGGCTCCAGACCGTCAAGACAGCAAGGCTACAAACACTCCCACCGAACCACGGCAAGTGCAGGGCACAGGCTTCATCCAAATTGTTAAATAATCAATGTGTTCCCATGGTAACCGGCACTTGCACAGTATTGGCTGGTGAGCCAGCTTAGCTGCCTCCCTCCTGCTTCACCTCTCAGGGCTCGCACTGCAGTTTATGCGGTTTGTGTGATTTCACATGCATTGCCATGGGCTGGATGTGCCTGAATGCCTTTGGTGCTGCCTGTTCCAATCACACACACACACACACACACACACACACACACACACACACACACACACACACACACACACACACACACACACACACACACACACATACACGGATGCACACTGGATTCTTCTCAAATCCATACATCATGTTTTACAAAATGAAACGCTGCAGCCAGTTTCCCTAAAGTCATGTTGAGGGTAAGAAGCTTAAATGTCAAACTGCTGTGTTCCAGGTTGTTACCTATCAAAGTCAAGTACTGACAAACAATTTCAATATCACCACTTCAAAATTAATCAGCATCTGAAAAGACACTAAAGTATAAAAAAAAAAAGAAGTAAAAATAAAGAGGGAAATATAGTCACACGTAAAAATAAGCTAATAAATAATAAATCATCAAATGACCATTTTGCTTTGGTGATTGTGTTGGCACTGACTGCTGAAGTTACTGCTGGCTAGATAAGACTCAAATCTATTACCAACATATGATAATGTGTTTGTTAAGAAAAAAAGAGGTGAACCCTTTGCAAATGGAGAGGTAGGAATTTACTTTTGAGTGTAAGTGAATCAGCTTTTAGAAAGTGGCTGAATGCTGAAATTAGCCATTGTAGAAAAAGGAGCCAAAAGGCTTGCAATTAAATAACCATTATAGGTTTACTTATATTTGCCAAGCCTGTCTCTTTCAGCATGTCTTTGATCTGACATGACTGTTTTACAGCTCATAATTTGACACAAAGATAGCAGTCCTTTGTCGTAAACACGGAACAATGACGAGGACGAACATCCCCGGCATGAACCCCCTTTTTTCCTTTTAAGTTTCCAAGCCCACTACTTGTTTCATATCTGAACAAACATTTAAGCTAACACTTTGCAACCCTAGCTAAGCATGATAGCAAACCTGGCTCTAAAGAAAGGTCATATAGTTTGCTCACCACCGCATCTAAAACTCATACAATTTAATATCATCTATTGATTTTTAATGTGTTCAGAAAAAGAAAAACAGTTCTTGTTCAAATGTTCATTTATTCTGCCACCAGGCTAGCTGTTTCTACTACCTGTCTCCAATTTCCTCCTAGGACAGTTTAGCTATTTGATTAGCTTAGCAATATATTTAATGTAAAAGCATGTGACAGATTTCTACAAGTTGTAAGATCCTTTTTCTCTCACATGATTTGTTAGCTGGGCATAATGCAACATGTCATGGAGGTCGCCATGAGGTGACTTCTCCTAAGCAGTCAGCAGTGGTGCAGTAAAGAAATGCTGGAAAATACACTAAGCAAACTAAATCAGACCCCACAAGAGGAAAAGTACTGCTTAAGATTCAGATTGAATTCTGCTGTCTCACCCCCCCCATATATACACACACACACACACACACACACACACACACACACACACACACACACACACACACACACACACACACACACACACACACACACACACACACTACGACACACTTTTATCACAGGTAGAGTTTGTAGTAGGAACGGAAGGATCTGAATGTGTCCAGTGAAGCCATGCTGACAGGGCAAAACCCCCTCCCTCCTTGGTGAACATTTCCACATCACTTCCTCCCTCGCCTGGCTCGCCAACATGGCAGCTCAGTCTCCAGTGGTGACATCGCAGTAAAATATGACAGTCAGCCCCACTCAGATGATGCACCCAGACAGTCAAATGATACAGCCAATGCTGAAGGAGGCTATTCCTGGGCCTACAGTCAGAGCTATTAGCAGATAAGAGAGCAAGAAAAAAACAACATAATGTTCTCCTGTACTGCGTTTATGCTTTCCTGCAGAATAAGGGATGAGAGACGCATTCAGTGTTGCTTCTGCTCTGATCCCCCCGGCTCTCATTGGCCTCTTGTAGGCCACGCTGCAGTCCAATCAATACTGACTCAATTACAATGCAACCAACATCTCATTCACGCAGCGGCCCCTGCGATGGAAGAAAGAGGAAAGGAGAGAGGCAAGGTGAGAGGAGAAGAAGTGTAACGGATGGATGGAGCTTAGAGGGATGAACACATGACACCAAGAGATGATTTTACTCAAAGCCTGCCAAACCTTGATGCTGCTTTCTTTGTCTGGAACAAAGGCAGAATAACGAGATGTAATAAAGAAAATCCCACAGCGATAAAGGTCAACTGCTTCTTCTCTCCTACTACAGCGCTGGAATTTATTTCAATGGCAGCCACAAGGAAATTAATTAGTCCCCCGATAAATTGGGGCCATTAATGCCTAAACTTTCCTGATTTGATGGTTATGATTGAGCATTTTGACTGTTTTTCTCCTCTCCCCCTCCCTCAAACACACTCAACAGACGCACGTTCATGAAACCATAATTACTGGCCCGTCACAGCTGTCAGCAGCACTCCCTCCTCATCTTTATGTAATATTACAAAAGCATGCTCTGGCTTACCTCTCTGCCATGCTGAGCAGCTCCGCACAGAGCAGAGCTGGCTAGTTTGACCTTCACGAGTGTAGCCACAGAGGGGAGAGCACTTAGTGTAACGAATATTCATGTATTGCTCGGGGAGACCTTCTACAAGTCTTAATGACTTATCAGATGGGGTGTTGCACCAAAGTTTTAAAATAACGAGACAAGGCTTTTGAATTTCATCAAAAATGTTGCAGACGGATCTTTAATCTATTAACGTTTGTTGTTGGACTGTCATTTTCTTTAAAAAACAGCTCAGCTTAAATAAATCCACCCAAATCTTTCAGATCAGCGGAAACTGAAGCTATGATGCCAGATTTCTTAAGTGACCATAACTTGACTTCTACTTACAAGTGATATTAGATTTTTAAAAAATTTCTCAGATTTGACTTTTAGTGATTCTGTAAACTGACAAAGTGGTGATGTGGAGGCCATTAACCCCTTGGTGATGGTTATTGTGAATTTGCGACACACCGCATCAGGTCTTGATACAGCTGAGATGTTCTTTTTTTTTTCACAACTGCCGATTGATTCATATTAAACACATACAAAGGATAGCATCAAATGCACTTTGTCGTAGAATACTGGTCAGAGGGTGAATTTGTTATTTCTCTCCATGTATATATTATGATTTAAAGGTCCCATATTATGCAAAAAATACTTTATTAAGTCTTATTAAGTCATAGTGAAATGTGTGGGTCTTTGGCTTTCCCCCCAGCCCACAAAATGTGATATTTAATGACAAAACCTGTACTTAGTAGTGCTTGTAAATGTAAAATCCTGACCTAAAACGAGCTGTTTGGATTTGGGGGATTTGCCGGTGTCAGCGATTCCCTTTTTTGACCAATCAGGAGGAAGTCTGACCTGATTGGTCCACCGGAGCAGATTACCCCGAACCCCCTCCCCGCCCACTCCCCTGCTTTGGTTTTTGGCTGTAAACAGCCACATAGTTCCATGCACAAGCTTCCCATCTCGGAAGAAGACAAGTCTAAGCGGCTAGAGTTCATTTATGAGAGAAATGTGCCAGCTACACTCAGTAAAACTGTGCATGTGCGTGCTAGTCATTTCACGGCCGACTGCTTTTCCAAAATTGGACAGTACAACAGAGAGCTAGCGAATAGACTGGTCCTGAATCCAGGGACATTACCAACCATCCATCAAGAAACCTCAGACCCTGGAAATGTGAGTATTTTAAATGCCCTGTGCTGTGGAGCAGATGTAAGAGCTTTTCCTCAGTGTCCCCCCTGTCTCTGTGTTAGCTTCAGTATGCTAACTTTAGCTGCAGTTAGCCTGTTGTTTTAGCCTGTAATGTTACAGTAAATGAGCTTCGCTGTTTTCTAAACATTGTGCACTCGGAGCTCGTGGCACCGTTCTCAATGACGTGTAAGAGTTGGGCGGTATCAGCGGTGGCTCATTTACATATGAAGGTCACGCCCACGAAATCAGAGTGTTCTGAACAGAGGAGCTATGAGAGCCTGGAAACAATGCTGCTGTGCTTGATTTATTGGCTTTTTGGACCAAAACATGTTACTACCATTTCATGAAGACACCAATGATCCATATTAAACTGCCGAAAAAGAGCATAATATGGGACCTTTATTTATATCAGTTGTTTTTGCTATCTTCAAATTTAAAATTTACACTCAATTTTGCATCTGTAAGAACACAAAACACATTTTTTATATAATTCTAAATTAATTCAGGCAGTAAGTGGTTAAGGTTCTGCCTCACAAACAGCAATAAAATAATCACCTGTCAAACAAACCATCTACACTCCTAATCAAGCCTAATGCTAAGCCTTTCTACAACCCAAACAGATGCTCTTACAATGACAGAAAGGAAGAAATGAGTTTTACAGGGTAAGACCTCAGCCAAGAACATGTTTGATTCAGCGGTTCTGGAGTCAGCCTCAAGTGGACACTCAAGGCACTGCAGGCCATTGCACTTATGTAGTGGTTTCTATTTTCAACACCAGAGGTTGCCTCTTGCTTAAAAATGATAGAATTTCACCAATTAACATATTCCATGTTCTTTGACTAAGTGTACATCCGACACACATCAATGTGATTCTTTTTTCTTCAGAAACATTTTTTAACACAAGTTGAACATTATTTGAAGCAAACGTATCAGCATTCGGTGGGTTAAAATAATTTCCATCTTAAAATTAGCTGCATCATCCTTCCATATGAAAAACCATGTCTGTTACAGGATAACAGGTTTAAATCAGTCACTGACTAACAGGATCTCACAGTCAACACCAATAGGCTTAATCATAAATTAACAGCTATGGTGAAAGTTAGCATGATAAAGGAAGCCTGTCACGTATGAGTGTCCTCAGTCCGCTTCACAAAATCCCGCCCCCACCACTTCCTCTACATCTGAGGCCACTGCAGCGTTACCTCACAGCTCCCGATGACTTGCTCCCCCTCTTATTCCTCAACAGAGAGAGCTGCTAAACTTGTTCAATCCTGAGTACCCTGCTGACAGTGTACAACCACCGCACACAACTCAATGCTGCCATTTTAAAGTCTCACCGTCATGTAGCATCCTCACTCAACAAGGGAGAAGAATTCAACTGCTGTGGTGTCATCATGGAGAGAAAAGGGATTCACGTTTCTGATCAGACTTTTCAGTCTTTGGTTTGTTCACGCTGAGTCTGCTTAACGTGTGAAGCTGCAAAGATGGTGATAATCTGTGGGTTCAGATTATCTGCATAGTTACTGAGACTACTGGCCTGAGTTCTGAAGATGATAAGGATCAAGAAATAAGGTCAAGTTGTGCATCAATGAGTTAAAAATGAAAGATTCTTGTTCGCTTTATCTTATCATTTCTGATGGAAACAAGGTACATGCTTGATTTGATGCACTGGTTTTCAGAAAACTGAATGTGTGCACCACGATGAACACGGAAATCTTTTCATACGATTTCTGACTTTTTCATTTCCTGGAAACACAAATAAAGAAGATAAGTCAGCCTGAACTAGAGAACAAAAGTAACTCTGTATCCAACTAAATGCTTTATCAAATTTTTGACTAAACTCCCTTCTGATGGATTTCCTTACCCAAGAGGGCAGTTATACATTTTGTCAGTCAAAATGTACTCTCATTTGGCACTTTCAGGTGCAGTAAACAATAAACAATGTATGTGACAAGTCCTTTCCTGAGCTTCTCAATTTTAAAGGTAACATACATGAGCAAAACACAATACCCCATTACAAGCTGGTTTATTTTTATTTTTTTAAGGGAAACTTTGCCTGTTAATTTAAAGCAGATGCTCTCAGGGTACAGAGATCTGATCCATCTAAAGGTGCAATTCGCAAAGCAAATTGTGCTAATGATATTTAAGCACAAAAACACCCACAAAGTTTTACAGCTCCACAAAGCTTTGTGCCCAGTTGTGACTGAGACAAGCTGCCACATCTCTACTCTGCAACTATACAGAGCTGCACTGTGAGCTCTCATCCTTACGGCCCTTAATTCTTTTCACATATAAGATGAACTGAATGGAAAAAGTAAGTCCTTACCACTGTATCGTGGAATGGATTCAGGAAAGTTGCAACACAAGTTTTGAAATTAGAAAACAAATTACTTCATGGTGCAAGCTAGCAAAAAAGAGCTTGTTCAGATTGAAATAAAAACACTGCATCATATGTGCAGAGGCTGAGCTACAGACTGATCCGGATTGATTTCCGCTCCTAATCGTTATAAAAAAAGTAACGTGAAAATTACATTTAGATACTTCATGCACATCTTGATTGTTTAGGTTATTCAGATGAAAAGTTTAAGGGTATGCTTACAAATACCGCAGCGCAGTTTCCACTGGCTCTCAGCAGAAATTACAATGTTTCCAAACTAAGCACAGTTGTTGACTTCAGCGTCAGGAAATTTGGGAATATTTCAAATTAGGTTTATTTGCATTGGAGGGAACCCTTTTGGCCCCAATAAATACATGTCAGAGAGGCTATTTGCTCTGCAGCTGTTATGTAGCACTTAACCCTTTGCCCATGCTTAGCAAGTCAGACGATGTTGTCAGACTATCAATTTATTATAATTGTGTCATTATTAACTTATTGTCTTTACAGAGATATTTGAGAGGATCAATTTCAAAGCCAGCAGACAGTTAGCTTAGCAAAAGGACACCGAGCTCTGTCCTAAGGTCACAACATGTTTCTTGGACAGACATGACAATAGTTGAATCTTTTCTTTTTACTTTTGATATGTTGTCGTCTGTCTTCATTTGTCTTAGTTGACTTGTTAATTCTCAATCTCATCATCTTAAAGAGTTACAGGAAGCAGCGTAAAAACTAACAATCTGAAATCATGCGCCACCTGAAACACACCAGATGGTCTACAGTACTTTGTGCTTTGTCAATGAAAGCTCTCTCTCTCGTCTAATTCACTTCTGTCACTTCTTCATTTCCCTCGTTCCTTTACCAAGTACCCCAGAACACAATCTTCAGAGTTGCAATTAGACCTTTTCTATTTTAAACGTCTTTCTTTTCTTTCAGCGGGGAACACTGGATCGTGATTCTGCTTCATGAACCCTGTGATGTCACAAACAGTCTGTCCAGAGGCCTTGAAAATCTGCAGCTCGTCTGATGCGCTTCATGGCAAACACCGACAAGAGGTTTTCTCTCGTTTCTTGTCACAGAATTAAATAACTTACATGCCTTTAACCACAAGTGAGTAATTATACTCAGAGTTGATCTGTTTGTTATATTTTGCACAAGATTAAATGGGAGATAGCTGCTTAGCATGTGCTGCTTCACAAATTGAAATCATGAGACAGCAATAAAACCACAGAGAGAAAATACAGAGTGCTTAGAGCTCCACTGTAAAAGTACTGGAGTGAAAATAGCAAGGCTAACTTTGACCCAAAGCACAATGAAACCATTGGTCAAATTCTCATAAGGGGGCTCAGCAGGTCTGTACAGACAGCTGCAGGGATCCTCCTGTCATGGTCGAGGCTCTGTGCCTTTCTATAAGCTCCACTCAGGGTACGCCCACATATTCACATGTCTCCATTCACTACCCGTGCTGAGTTTTGGCTCACAATGAGAGTAGGTGTTGAAAGTGATAAAGAATTACAGTAAGTAGGACAACGAGGCAACAGAAACAAAAGCTCTAGTTTCTCTGTGATAGTTACGAATACATGAGCACATTTATCCATATGCTGGCAGATTTAGTGCCAAACAGCAGAGAGGAAAAAAAACAGGGCATTGTTTGAAACGTTTGTAGCACTTAAGTGATTGCCAAATCAATCTGCCTCCTGTCGAGGGTCCAGATTTGCCCTTCTTGTCTGCCTACCTCGGGTTGTGTTCAGGCAGGACACACCGTACCCGAAAGGATGGATGACACAAACACTGATCGGAAAACACTAAGCATTTCAAGGCTGGGAGGCTTTCAACAGAGGTTCCTGTGATGAAGCACAGGAACCGGCCGGCTGTCGGACGTATTCTGTTGGACAGAATACACAGACTCCCACCACTCAAACACAGCATTAATACGACAAGATGAGTCGCCATCTTCCCAAAACAAGTTGGTCCAAACTAAAACAGAATAACTACAGAAACAACTACAACCACAGCTGAAGCTGAAATAACTCCATGATAGGTTATCTTGTTGGTTATTTTCCTGATTAGTTGATTGTTTCTTGAGATATACATTCCAATATTCCCTGGCGTAATTGCTTAAACTTTTCAACAAATATACCTAAATGCTCAACTGTATTTAGGGATGGGTACTGAATTCGGTACTTATATAGTTGCTGCCCAAATTCAATCTGTAGTACTGAGTACCGATTCACATAAAATCAAACAGTACCACATTCATACCTGCCAACATTAGACTCTGACAAACCGGGAGAGGGTTAAAGGGTTAAAAAAATGGGAGACTCCTGCAGAAAACAGGAGTATTGGCAGGTACGACCATCCTTGTGACTGTGAGGGAGTAGAAGAGTAGGCAATTTTCCATGCTGGACATGAGATATATTGAGATATATAAATATTTTTAATTGAAAAACTTTGAGTTTTTATTATTACACAAAATTAACCACAACACCACAAACAAGAGTACAGAAAATGGGTACTGTTGAGTACCGATACCAAATGCCAGGTACCAGGCATTGGTACCATGTTGTTTCAAATGTAAAAGGTAAACTACTTTCCTTTAAAAATTTTGTATCATAAACATTATTCTGCATCTGTTTTCACAAGTGTAAGCCAGATGCTACAAGAAATGTGTTACTTTTTTAGATCTGATTATTTTTGACATTCTTGAAACCTGATTTTGTTTGGTATAATGAATTTTAAAAAAATAACCGATTATATTTGGACAAAGAAAATACAGTATAAGAATAGTGTTGGCATTCTTGAGATGATATTCAGCATTGAAAAGAGATACAACTTTTTTTTTTCCCAAAGCTCATTTAAAAAAAAATCATCATAATTGTTTTTATTTTGTTATCAAAAAGGTGCAATAAACATGCTTAAATTTAGAATAGAATGTCATAGAAAAAAAACATATCTATGACACAATATAAAAGTAGAGGTAAAACAAGATTAAGTTAAATAAGTTAAAGAAAGTATTAAACAGTTCAGGTCATTTTTGTGGGCTGGTCACTTAGTGGTTATTAGGATTGCGGTGGTGTTTGGTATTTAAAAAGACCTTTGGCCAGAGACTCCAAAGGCTCAAACTGACAAGACAGAGGATGGGAGCTGTCTGTCAGGAAGCTTTCCTCCTCATCCTGTATGTGTAAGTGTCTGCCTATAAGACATGAATCCTTTGGAAAGGGGTGTGTCCAATTTTCAAAACACACAGGAAATTTTATTTTTCTCATTTTCTCATGGCACAGTCTCATGTTTGGGCTCAAATCATCCAGTATTTATTTTTCATTTGAATCTATTAAAGCTGAACATTGCTGCAGTAAGTCTGCCATGCCTAATTTTTTCAACCTCTTGAGACCTGGCTTTAAACACCACCTAAAAATTGTTGGTGAATTCGTGGACTGATGTTGCATCATTCAGAGCCCCCTCCTCCTTCCTCTCTCCCTCCCTCCCCTCCTGCATCCCTGCCTGCTGAGAAATTCTAGTGAGCATATGCAGGGCTTGGATTTGGCTGATTACATAATTGAAAATTTTAATGGTGAATATTAATCCACAATGGCCCATATTGGGTTTTATAAGCAGGCTGATCAGGATCTGCAGCCTGTCAGAGAGTGGCGTCAGTCTGCGGACAATGTCGCTCTCTCTCTTTATATTACACAAGTGGCATGGCTGACACAGCAGAGCACAGCCAGTGTTCAACGGCACTGCCGTCTACTTGCTCACGGCACATTTATGGTTTGTATTTTCAGTCAGGTTGGAAACTACACGCAAGCAGAAAAATTATTCCTCGACTTGTACTCATGTGTCAGTGCGGCATTAAGGAAAAAAAGGCTGAGGGAAATCCAGAAGGCTTTGGCCGTCTGCGTATCAACATTGCAGTCTGTGGGTAATTAGCTAGCTGAGCAGCAAAGCTACTGTGCAGCTCTGACTGAGCCTGCACCATGGCAACACAGAGCTGTGTCTGAGCACATGCTCTGATCTGTCCTCCCTCCCTCTTTTTCTCCTCCTTTTTCCCTTTTCATCCTCTCCCTCTTCCCTACTGGCTTCTACACCTCTCTTCTCTTTTCCGTACGCCTCACCTCTCATTTGTTCACCTCTCCCCTCTTTCCCATTGCTCCCTCTCTGCCGGTCTCCTCTCTTTAATCCCTTCCCTCCCACCCTGCTCTCTTGCATCATCACAGCACAAACTGACAGCTGAAAAGACACTCGCTGGTTCACGTTCGGGGAGGGCTCAGCGATGCTGCTTTTCTTTGATAATGTGAAGATAGGAATGAGAGTTGAAATTTGGAAATCAATATGACATGTAAACGTTTTATTTTGTAATGAAACATTAGCTGGGTTAAATTTTCTTACCAAAAGAAGAAAATATTGGATGTAATCTATGTCAATGAGAGTTGTTTAGTGCAACATTCTGTGTATTCTGTGTATCAGTGGACACTTTTTAGAAAAGTGGATTGATGCTGTCATCATATCTGTACGCTGCATATGAAGCCAGATGCAGGAAACAAATTATATTGAACTACTGTACATGTGTGTTAAATTGTGGGTAATTCTGTTTCTCCTTCTTTCCGTTCAAGCTTAACTAAGCTAACAATCTGCTGCTGCTGGATTTTTGAAAAGTAATCCTGTATATTAAAAAAATAGCATCATATTTCAGGGAAATAGGAGAAAAGGAAATCAAATTAAGCAGCCATAACATTATTTTCAACCTTACAGTGAAGTCACCAACAGGCTTCTCAAGAAGCGGTTTGGTAGGGTCACCATAGCAAAATGCTGACTCAACCTAACTTTAGATCAGATCAACCTTCTGCAACAGACAAAGAGGAGGACCAGCCTCATTGAAAACAGTTATAATGTTCCCAACTGCCAGTCAACCACCTGGTCTAGGAATGCCTCAGAGTTTCTCAGGAGGAGCTGGAAAATGTTACTGGGGTGAAGGATGTCTGGGTTGATGTGTTTGGACTGCCAGCTCTGTGAACCAACCCCCTTAAGGAGAAGAAATCAGATCGATCGATGGATGCTTTTAGTCAACCACGCCCATAATCATGCCTAGTAATGCAAAACTTGTTGCCTTAACATCTTACAAATGATTCTGTTAACAATTTCACTGCTAAGTGAAAAACTAATATTTTGACACAGGTGTTAATGGAGCTTTGGGGGGCCAGTCTCACATGAACAGTAGTAAAAATAAATTTCTTTTCATATCCAACATAAATCTGATTTAACTTTCATGTAACTTAATGTCAAATCTGAGCGTCTTATCATCTGCTTTAGAAGAAAATAATGTGGCTGACATTAAAAAAATGTTCATGCCCACAGATTCATCCTCCAATGTCGACGATAGAGCATGATGATGGTTTACAATGTTTCCTGTCTTCAAAATACCCACAAATAAAATAAGTCGGGCCAACATCTAAATGTATGTGTGTAGGATCTGGTGCTTTGTCAACTTTAGTTTAAGAACATTAATCCGATCCACCCTGCCCAGCCTTATTACACCTGGAGCAGCACAGTCTGGATCAATAGGCGTCTTGTAGCTTTTAAAGGGTCTGTCAGAGAAGACGTCTGCCTCCTGTATAAAGCAGCCATGTCACTATGCATCCTGATTTATTTCCAGCTGCTTTATAAAACGCAAATAAAAAGAAAAGTGCCTGCTTTGTTCTTTCTCTACATGTCTGAGCTTGTGGGATGTCAGCTCTGAGGCAACTCTTCCTGTCATTACTTAAAAGGTAACATCAGACCTTTTGAATCATTGTTTGTGATAGAGGAACATGATCCTTTTTAAAAGAGCTGATCACAGCGTACAGTTTCCATATCAGGATTAAACTCTTGTTTTTAAAGAACATACTGCACATTTCACAGCAGTGGGAGTAATAAGAGTATAAAGAAATGTAGGTTTGTGGAGTATAAATACTGCATAATTATCAGAAAATGAAACCAAATGCAAACTTCCAATTTGAGAAGACTAATGTTAAATCCAGGCATGTATCTCAACACTTAACACCAAGCTGTACCATTTAACAGATATCTTGAAAGTTTTTATGATAACATCTACATTTTGCAGAAACTTCCAACAGCACCAGCCTTGCCTTTGCACTGACATTTCCTCATTGGCAAAGCACCAAATTTGTGCTCCACCGAAAGTGATTTCACTCCCCAGGTAGTGCACTGATATAATAATCTTAATGAGGGTGTTACAAATGACTTCATAGCTTCGATCTTCACAAAGTACTTAATTACAAAGTCTTTTAGAGGAGAATTTCTGAATTACACTGCCTTATTAATCAAATTGTGTAAAACTTTATCAATTTACTAAAGCCGGCATATAAATCTAATAACAGTAGCCATGAATTATCATTTTTGTACATGAAGCTCATTGACAGTGAAGCTGCCAAGTGAAAGGTTGGACCACCGCCTGCTAACACACTAAATACTGGCACGTTCAGTAATCACAGTAATCCAGCATCATGGTATATAACAGTAAGAAAAACTGTTTAGGCTATGATAAAAATCTGTTCTACTGGTGAGCAACAAAAACCGTTTGTGAAAATTCAGGCCCTTAGTAATTTGTGTCTCTTAACCAAATGTGCTATGAAAAATCAAACTATAAAATATTAAGTTATTTTCAGAGTAAAACACTTCCTGTTGGTGCCAGATAATACTTCTCTTAACTTCAATAACAAAACACCATAACAAGGAAAGCCAGGCCAGGAGTCAACAAGTCAGAGGTTTCCAAAAGTCACTGAAGACATCATGGAAACTGCTGACTGTCGTTTCTGCAGGAAATCCTCTGTCTTTTAACTTCAGCTGCCTGGTGGTGCTGTGCCATGCTTTCAATAATACCAATGTGCTCTCTGTGAACTGGTGCATCCTTACCACAAACAGAACTGAGTGTTAGATAACAAAGCATCATATTCCTCCTAATACTACATCATCATGAAATAATTAAAAGATCTTTGGGTTAAGCTGACTGAAACAGTCAGTATATTCTCTTATAATAAAAGAGGGCCTCAGACCACAAGCATGTCAGACACTTTAGCTTAAAAATTAACCTTTAGATAACTTCAAGAAATATCGTACCAAATTTCAAACTCAAAAAGACTCATTAAGTTCTTCTAAATTTCTAAATAATGTAGCTGTTAATATGTGGCACTTTTAGAATCATGGTTTAAGAGTTTTGTGGTGAACAGTTTGACTTATTTAGGAGTACACCACCTGAGTTTGCTACCCAGGGATTAGATGTGAAATAAGTTCATGTTAAATATGCCCACTACTGCACATAAATGTTAACTTTTGTACTTTTCTTTTAAAAAAGGTTTTGCTGTAGTTCATCAGACTGGGAGGAACTGTGACTCTTCATTTTGGATTTGACACCAAACTATAAATCCATACCTCAACCAAAAGAAAAATCTAGAAAACTTAAAGTGACAAGTCATGCACACCACTGTAAACAGTGTAAAAATATTTAAAATTGTAATCGGTATAAGTGGAGGCAATTAAATGTGGAAAAATAGGAATTGCCAAAAAAAAGCACAGTCAAAAAGAAGATAAAAAGTCATGAATCCACAAAAATGACTTCAAGGCAGTGAGTCTTCAAAACTAAGATGTTGGATTAGGCTGGGATTGCTTGAACTGTTTTGATCCAAACCAAGATGAGGGCAGGCCTTTTGTGATTGTCTCTTTGGCTGAGATGTGTGCTTCAATTTTTCCAAACTAAGTGGTCGGTGTGTATTGTACTTCAGGAGGACCAGGACATTTCCTGTAGGCCTGAGGGTCTGTTTAGCCATGAGCTGTCAGTCAGTATGCACCCAGTGGTCTTGCGAATGTCACAGTTCGATCATAAAGTCACAGCTGGAGATCTTGTGTTGTTTGCGTATAGATGCAGAAAAGATGATTGGACTTCAGGCCAAAAACGTCGCACTTCTCTACAATATGTGGTGCTGTAACCCTTTTTGATAGGCAAACCTGAGTGTGTATTGAATTAGCTTTAACAGATCACTGTTTTGTGTTTTCTCCCATCCATTAAAGTTTCATTCCCTTAAGATCCATTAAAAAGAAGGTTGTTTCCTCCTCACTCCAAAATCGAGACTTGTTGCTCTCTTTTGCCATGCTATTTGTGTTTGTTTGTTTGTTGTGTTGGAGTGCAACAGCCCTGTTTATTAAAGTCATCTACTCCCTCACCCGGTGAAATTTGCTTGCACCAAACGCTGAGACCTCCCGCTTCCTACCCAGTCTAAATGAAATCCAATAGCAGTCGCATTATCTACATGGTGATCAAGCAATGCTCAGTCTGTTCTTGGTCTGACTAAGCTGTTTACATGCATTTCAACAGTACGATCTGCAGATTTGGCTCATAGTCCGACTACTTAGGGTGCGGTCACAGTGGCCATTCAAACGGTGCCATACTTACAAATCCCCACCACAGCGCCGTTCCCTTGCTAAAGAACATGACCAGGGGTCACACTACTCCAATATGAACCAGACTTTAGACACACAGCCCACCTACATCATCGTGCAGTGTGTGTTTACACGAAGCGCAATCTCATCAGAGTCACTGATGAGAGGGATGAGAGGAACGGCTGCAGCAGTCATATGTCATGGATTATACCTCATGTCCGCGAGCTCGTGCTGCTGCATGAAGTGAACCGTGCTAAAGCCCACCTCTATGAAGCGTGCCAAAGCAGAGAGGTGAATCGTGATTAAGCATGGCACACTTGCTGTTACACTGGCCAGACGATCTGGACTTTAGGGTCAAAGCGTGCTTAAGCACGGTATGGTTCACCAGTGTGACCGCGTCCTTTAGCTGCATGTAAACACAGCCTACTGAGTGTGAACAGCAAGAAGGAATAAACAGACTTCCCCACCTGCATGCATTATCATAGGCCTCTGGGAGCCTTGTAACTGGTTTATTGTGCTCAATCATTTGCCATAGCTCTCTACAGTATGACTTCCCAACATGTTGCTGCTGTCTGCGTGCTGCTTCTTGGACAGCATTTTTGCCAGGTGGAATAGAAAGGGAAGAAAGGTGGAGCACAGAGGAAGAGGAGTAGAACGAAGAAGACAGAGTGGACTGTGACAGAGTCAACACCTGACCTGAATTATTTGCCTGGTCCACCCCTGCTCAGTGGGTGGATGAGGTCGATTTCTACTTACAGAAAACAAAGACTGATAATAATCAGTAGAACACATTTCAGAGTTCATGTGCAGGTCTGTGCTCGTGTAACAGACATATGTCTGGAAATTATTAGCTGTCCTCACGTCTTGTTTGCTCAGCGGGGGGAAACAGGAAGTCCATGGGGGACCAACATATGCTGTCATAATGTACTGCATGTGTATACTGTTCATATAATGAGGTGGTGCTTACAGAAAATGCTCTTTGTATGTGCTAGTGGATAATACAATTTAAAGTGGTTTAGGAACAAAACGATTTTGAAAAAGGTTGTGGATAAAAAAAAGTTTGGTCAAAGAATTGAGCTGGTAAAGAACGGCAAACTTGCGGTCAGCTGACAGTCTCACAAACTGGGACAAAAACTGGCCCGAGAACCAGAGAATCTAATAGTGCCCTGATCTTCAGCATTAATTAATCATTTTAAGATTTTTCTTTTGTAGTTCAGTCATATCCAGTGGGTCATAAATTTATAACAAGCACAACTGATGAGATATGTGCCAAAATATTCAGCATTCTGGTTGTGTTCATCTTTTTTTATCCAATATTGAAAAACTGGGATTGCTCATGCATTTTTAATACCCCAACAGCCACCATTAATGGGACAATAAATAATGTATAGATAAAATGTAATTGTATCCATAGATGATAGCAAAGAGCGCAAAAATGAAGATAAATACTTTTTCCATGTCATAAATGTGCAGTCAGGGGTTGCTTGATTCGATTAAAGAAAGAACAAGAGTGATAGGACACATTTACAGTATTCCTGTAAAACACAGTATGTGCATCATGTATCAAACTCCTCTGGTAGAACCGAAGCTTTGGTCTAAATGTGTCTGCCGCAGCAGCATCCTCTCTGAATTCTGCTCTACACCCCAAAATGAAGCCTTTGATTCGTACTATGCATGTAAAAGGAAAGAGCGTAGGAGGAGAAGAGCAGTGGAAGACAGGATCGGGATGATAGAAATGAAGAACACTGAAAAACAGCACACACAATGCACACACACACACATACACACACACACACACACACACACACACACACACACACACACACACACACACACACACACACACACACACACACACACACACACAAATGAGAGGCCAGACCAAATGGCTGAGGGGCTGCTTGGATAATGCATTAGACAGAGATGGCACTCGGAGCAGCTACACATGGTAAGAAACGCACTGCTGCGCCAAATGTCCTCCTCATACACACACAAACACACAAACAAAAAACACACAACAAACACACATAAACACAAATACTTACACAAATTCCGAGAAAATGAAAGAAAGAGCTTTAACCATGACCAGCAATAGTTGTAAGTAAGTTATGCTAAACAAAATTAAGACAGAGTTTCACTATCAAACATGCACCTGTCTGTATCTGATAAACCAATGGCCACACTTTGAACCCTGGTCCGACTTTTGTGATGTTAACTCTGACTCTTCTGTAACTCTCATTGTAGTTCCTGCATGGATTTAAAGCTGACCAAAGTATGATTTCCTAATCCCAATCTGAGCAAGCCTATCAGCACTGATCTCTGCATTTTTTTAACTGATAGACAATATGAGTCATCGGCTATCGTAGGCAATGAGCATGTTTTAAAACAGAAAGGAAATGCACAACTAACCTGGCTTTAGCAACCCTGTGGCTAAAATGTCAGCTGTCTGGAAATACTTCAAACTAGAACACAAAAACAATCCATCAGCCTCTAGAAATATATGAATTATAACTGTTTATGAGGGGGTATCACAGAGCTACCTTCAATACTACCAATCAAAAACAACATCTACAAAGTAAACACGCAACCGATTACAGCATGTTGAATATAGCAACTAATACAAACAGAGAAGGCAGTTGAAAACATGGTTTTAGACAATTAGCACATGTGGGGTAAAGAATGTAGGTTTAATCAGTTTTCTGGAGCTCCACAGTATGTTCTGCTGTCTCCACACCACGTTTCAGACACTGCCTCACAGGAAACATTATGTGAGCGCTGTACATTTTAGGATAAGCATTTTGATTAAAATAAATATGACACCGTTCTGAGTAGAGCCCGACCGATTAATCAGTTGGGCCGATTAATCGGGCCGATTATCCCCGTCACCGATTCATCAACATCGGCCAAAATGTAGCCGATAATAAAAAATTTTGCTCCGCTGAGATTCTGTCGCTCCTGTTCCTGTGTGTCTGTGTGTTGGGCTGCACACTGCCTGAGTGCCCGCCCACTCTGTCCACCATTATGTAATGTAAGACTATAGAATGCCGTTTTAACGTCGTGTTAGTTGCTTTTGAAGAAAAATGCTACTGTTAATTCACACGTCCACCATTATCTAATGTAAGACTAAAATGCGTTGTGTAAGTTGCTCATTGTGTGCTTACAGTTTGACTTTTTTTTTTCTACTTTCTGTGTTTAAAGTTTGACTTCTTTATTTATTATTGTGTTTACAGCTTGTTCTTATTTATCATTGGTCTACACTACAGTTCTTATGTTGACAGTTTTATAATCAAAGTTCCTTGTTTTAATTTAATAGTGTTCTGTCTCTGTCTTGAATCATATGGGTATTAAAATAATTTGTGTTCATATACAGTATATATCCTGTGTATATAAATGTATTTATTATATATATCAGCCTAAATTTTGGAAATCGGTCGATATATCAGATATCGGCCGATATATCAGATATCGGCTGATATATTGGATATCAGCTTTTTTTTGCCCCCTGAATCGGTATCGGCATCAGCCCCAAAAATCCCATATCGGTCAGGCTCTAATTTTGAGCAGATCTTTTGATTTTATGTTTTACTGCAATTCTAGCCGGTCCAAGTTACATGGAATAAGTCATTGTTAAATTAATTTGTTTAATTCAGTGAAAAAAAAAAACAGTGCTAAGTTTGAACTGGCAGATACTCACTAATAATAGAAATAAAAATCTGACCAGGACCATGGGCTAATTGTGTTTAAAATTTTCTTTGCTGGTTCAAGGGTTTAGGATGGTAACTCTCTTGATCTGATAGAGTACAAGGAAGAAGTTGGGCCTTTACCTTAAAACTGAATGTGGTTGGGGCGCATACCCTATGTACAGAGGCTATTACACTTGTCACACTGCTTCCCACCCTCTACTCCCACACTTCCCATCTTCAATTGTCAAATAAATAAAAGGCAAAATGCCCCAACACAACTTAAAAAAGGATATAAACTAAAGGGATTTCATCCAAATTGTCATTATTCATTGAAAATAATCACACAATCACAAGTTTCTACAACAATGTTTTTATGTACTATCAAAGAAAATGGGGTCCCAGTCCCCCAAAGCTCGACAGCTAGATGAGATCCAAGTAGCTAGACAGAAGTTTACCTGCTAGCTTTCTGACAAAAAAATGATTATATATTATGCAAATATTAGGGGTGTAACGGTACATGTATCCGTACCGAACCGCTCCATAAGGCTGTTCGGTTCGGTACAGTGCTGTATTCGAACGAGTACAGTAAGTTTACGTTAGCCGCTACACATGGCTCTTCAATATTCACGTGAGTACTCGTCTATGATTGGCTGAGCAGGGAAGGCGTTTTAATATTCATGAGGAAAGTGGTCTGCGATTCGTGCTTCGCGATCATGTGCATATCATGTGGACGTGACGTCTTACGGTGAGCCAATCAGAAGAGCTTCCGTAGCCACAGGAGCTTGTGACTGATTTGTGCATCATGGCTGCTGCTAACGACCAACCAGAGCTTGAAGAGCCTCCCCCCTCGCTGTATAATGGCAGGTTTTTGGTTTAATAAACATGCTAAACAAGCAAATGGTTTTGCGTTGTTCCATACTGTACTGAAAATGTACCGAACCGTGATTTTTGTGTACCGTTACACCCCTAGTAAATATGTTCCGCAAATGCTGTTATCATACAAATAAATGTCAGACAAGAATAAATCAACCTTTGAGGAGATGTTTTAAAATTGTCACTCTGAAAGCTTGGTACCACCATCATGTAAGCTTCACACAGCACTGAATACACATCAGCTTATTACCAGACTTCTGCTGAAAGCTGCTATATTTTATGAACACCAATAACTTGTTTCATCCAAATCACATCCTATCAAACATTGTTCAGCCACTGTAGATTTAACTCAACACTTCCTGCAGATGTTTCAGATTAAAAGCCCACCTTGAATAGGAGAGATCAATCTCTTTGAACAGAAATCTGTTACTGTGAAACATCTGAGCAGGAAGTGTCGGAAATCATAGACAGTTTCTCAGAAGCAATTTAGCTCCTGAAAAATGGAAGCAACAGGAAATAATTAGTGAATGAAAACAATATTTCAGTTGGAGAGGAGAAGAGGGGCGGATGTGACATGGTGCTGCACTGATGTAAAAATTCAGAGTGTTTAA
Organism: Halichoeres trimaculatus; assembly: GCF_033239565.1. NCBI lineage: Eukaryota > Metazoa > Chordata > Actinopteri > Labriformes > Labridae > Halichoeres > Halichoeres trimaculatus. Next base: position 23,873,936 of record NW_027437185.1, read on the forward strand.
AGGCCTCTGAAAACACATGATCAGTTGAATTTATACGGGGAATATCTATACATTTTAGCTTTTTATATAGAGCTTTCTTTCTTTCTTTTTTTCACCTTAAAGATTTAAAGATAGGAACTCTCTAATGTTACAAAGAGCCCCATGGGAAAGCGAGTTGACCATGAACATAACAGATCAACAATGGGATTCTGCTTTAAACCTGGTCCATTCCTCCTCGATATGTTAACCTTATTTAATGCAGAGTCCCCCATAAAAGACTTGCTAATGCAAAATCACCCAGAATTAACTCCACTCTTAGTGACACCTGTAAAAGATGGTCATGTCCTAAACTGCTGTGATTTTGGGACAGCACTTTTAACACGTTAAGCAAAGCATATAACCAGACTATCACCTCCAACCCTCTATCAGCGATTGTCGGTACAGCCCCTGAAACCACCTTCTCTGTCCCAACTAAATGAGCTGTTGCCTTTTGACCTTGTTGACTAGAAGATTGACCCTGCTCAATTGGAAGCTGGCTAGTCCTCCGTTGCATGCTTTCTGGAATAAAGAAGTTCTTTATAATCTAAAACTTGAAAAAATCAGGTTTGCACTAAAAGGCTGTGTTAGTAAATTTCAAAGCTCATGGAGTCTTCTCCTCCTGTACGTTAACTCTCTTTCTCTCTCCCTGATAAAGACTAAAGACTAAATTGCTCTTCTGACCTCTCTATCTCACCATGCAAGCTGTTTTCCCCCTGCACTTTCAGCTTTACCTATCTATTTATGTATTTTCAGTCTTTTTAGATCTCATATACATATGTACGGCCTATGCATGCATACACATACACTTTCTATTTGACAGTGTTTTTATCTCTTCACGTTTCCATGGCATCAATTGAACCATTATTGCTTATGCTCCAATATGTGTTTGTAAACTGGTATGCTGTTTTTAAATGATTACCACCCCCCACCCCTTTTTCCTTTTTCTTTAAACTGTCTCTCGAGGATTGTCCGTCTCCTTTTGAATATGTGTGTCTGTTTGTGTGTGTGCACAGGTGATTAAGTGTTAATATGTGTTATGTCCCTGGTTGGTTTTGACTTGAAATAGGTGGGTAAATGGGAAGAGGGAGGGGGGACAAGTTTGTTCACATGCTACCTCTGAGTTATACTACTGTCCTTTACAAACATTTGTCAACTGCAAAAAAAGTCAATAAAAAGAGTTGAAAAAAAAATCATAATGTGGTCAGCAGGTGAGTTATCTGATTCAGATTTTTTTAAACCTTAAGACAAGTATGTTGTATTATAATTCAGCTGTCGTCTCCTGTTTCTTTGGTACTGTAACTACTACCCTAGTGTAGAGTGTTACCAAAATAACAGCTGATATGATGGTTGAATAAAAGCAATAAAAGCACAAGCGCTGTTGAAAGCACCCACACACCCCCACAAAAATGAAGAGGAGTCAGAAGGCTTAGGGACCAGCTCTTCTCTGATATTGATTGGATATACACATTTTCCACAGCAGCATGTGGGTGATGGAGCTCGTACACCTTGCTGAAAATGCTAGCACAGTCTTGTTGAAACAAGCTTTTGTATGTGGCATGAAGTCTTTTAGGCACTGATGTCTGATTCTTTAAAGTGACAGCAACAGTGGTTTAGCATTTAATGCAGCCGCCTCATCCCATCAAAGGCCCTACGTCTCTCGCTTCTCCCTCCAATAGGAAATCTGATGCTTCCATCGCTGAATCAGGAGTCCACTCTGCCCTGCACAGCACAGTCACATTTCTAGGCCAGTCGCTTCTGTGATCAGCAAAAACCTCTAAATAAAACAAAGCAGGCAAACAAACAAACAGCATTCCCCTCCCTTCTCTTTTCTTCTCTTCTCCTCCCCTGGCAGGCAGAGAGAGTCAGAGAGGGGAGCAGGAGAGCTGATATGGGGCTGAGCTCTGGCAGCGCCTCTGACAATGACCATATGTATCACAGGGGCATGGCAGCCTCAGCTTTCAGCAGGACAAACAACTCCACATACAGGCCACTGAATCTGTAAACTGTACAGCGCTATATACATCACAAAGCTGTTGCCAAATTGCATAACAAGGCACTTTAGATTAGAAATAAAACTTCAACACATCCCTGTGTGTCCTGCATTTCAGAGAGGACCTCTGTGTCAGTAAATAAAAACAGATTCAGTTCCTGAGCATTGTATAAAGGTAAAGAACAACAGCTGAGAGCTGCTGAGTGGAGGCTGTGTAGGAGGAGGTGGGCTTCAACACAGCTCAGGTCCTGGGTCACAGCTACAGCAGCTTTCCCTGCACACCAGCTCTTCAGCTTCTGTAATGGTGGCTCATAGTCAAAGTCTACCTCTGCGCCAACGTCAACATCTGACTTGCCTCTACTCGAGCGCTCCGTCCTTACCCCCTGTTACAACGAATAAAAAGCAAACCTCTGTCAAATGGACATAAATATTGCAGCACACCTTGTCCCTTGTGTTTTATAGTGCATTTCCTATGAATCACCGCCCTCTTTTTACCCACAAACTTTCATGGGTAAAAAAACACTTTGTTAGGGGGGTAAAGGTCTGTGTCGAGTGTGTGTGTGTGTGTGTGTGTGTGTGTGTGTGTGTGTGCTTATACTTCCACTGTGTGTCGGTGTGTGTGTGGGCGAGGGATATGCAAGAAGAGAACGGAAGATACTATGTAGGAGTTTGCAAGAAGAAATCAAATTTTGATTTTGTATGAGATGTTGGCATATTAATCATTTCTTGATTTAACTGTTTGAAAGCCTGAAATGCTGTTTTCCAAAAATGCGTTGCAACAATCCCAAAAAATGTTTTAACTTTGTGTGCAAGTTCATTATCTTGTAGAAACTCTGATAATGTTCCTATTATAAGAGTGTGTTCACATGTTTTCTCTAAAAACTTCTAGAAAGATAAATGTTGAAAATTGGTTCATCACACATGGTAACAAAGTGTACACAGCCGCTTCCCAAACTCCTCATATCATGCACACAAGATAAAAGTAGTTCTAATTTCAATACATGATGCAGTAAATTTGTCTTCCTCCTACTGCAAAAATTAGCAAACTTTTAGAAAACTTTCTGTACATCTTTTGCTTTATTAATAATAATAGCAATATATGATAAATAAATATCTAATGAATTATTGGCACTCTTAGAGTCTTTATCCAGCTGTGTCACCAGAGGAAAAGATTTGAGCGATGATTCGAGGGTTTAGATTTTGCACATTTCAATAACATCCTCGTATCATCTTGACACTGCTTCCTGTATTACACTATTGGATGATATCATAGTCTTTTAGAACCAAAACCTCCAACATGCTGACAAAATGACAATGATGGAGAAACTACGCTGAACTGGATCTTACTGCCTGAGTCTAATCTTTCCAGGAAATGCAGGTCACACACGACTAAAGGTTTGGAACTCATTTTTCATCAAAATCCACTTACTTACTGACGACTGCAGCTGTTCTACACTCTCACTGGAACTACTTCAGTTCATAAAACTCCTGTAGAGCCCCTCACGTTATTACCATCAGTGCTCACTGTGGTTAAATATTTTATACTGCCGTGCACAATTTGAAAGAACGCTGCAAGAAATGGCGAAACTCTATCATGATGTCTTACAGAAGGGTTAAGCACAGAGGTACGTTTGAGGTGTACATACAGTACTACCAAAGTCACAATTAACAGCTTTTTCTCTGAAGAGTAAATGTCAGTTTAGTCTGCCGTCTGCAGTTACTGATTGTTTCTTGGTGACTTACACCTCACCACTGGGGAAAGCAGACATTATGTAAGTTGGTAGGTCCAAATAAGGGAGGCAGATGCAATAACTCACAACAAAATCCTTTCAAGGCTTGTTGGGTCCAGTGTGGCAGAGATGGGGGACGACATGGGGAGCAGGGTCTTAAGATGAAATGTAATCTGATGCTAAAGCTTAAAAGTGATGTCAGAGGAATTATGACTTCACAAGTGCTGTGCCGTCATGCATGGGGTGAGACGAAATGGTTACAGACTTTTACTCCTGTTGGTTCTTTCAACTTGTGTGAAATCTTTGGCTCCAACTTGATTTTACGCTTTTAATCTTCTATATGGGAAGTCTCATTTTATCTGTACCACATTGAGAATAAGTGTGAGGACGATGCTCAAATTAATGTAAGCACAAGTGGAAAAAGCAAAAACCTTTCAGAAGAAAATGAAGCCTGCAGCCTTGGATTTCTTTCAGAAGAGGAGTCATGTCACAGATGTGCAAAGGGCCAGAGCTGTCACATCTAACAGCAAGAGGAGTCATTGCACCTAATAAAGAGTCAAAATAATGTACAAGGTGCACAGAAATCTGGGGTGAAGAAGCCCAGCAGCCATCCAGCACCTGGAATATTGGCCCGATGTGCCAGGCGACATCACAAGTCATTACTCTGACACTGCTGGCCTGACAGAAATGTGACCAAATGGCAGCCCACAAAAGAGAGCTACAAGCAGATGTATGAACATAAACATATTTATGAGTTTACTAACAAGAAAGTCACAACAAAGTGGTGCTTTAATGATGGGGCATGTTGCTGGAGGTCAAGTTTTCCTGATCTTATGAGGAGAAGTACTTTGATTTGGGGAGGATGAAGGAATGCTCAGTACCATTGAGAGAAATGTTGGATCATATTTAAGATCAGACTATCTTCTCAGCTCCAGGCAACATTGAATACATCCACAACTGTACGCCTTGAAGCTTTTCTCTGTTCTCTTTTTTTAACTTGACCAATTTATGGATACCATTTCTTACTGAACGTGACGTGAGATGATACCAAGCACTTATTTTGTATCAGAGAGATACATTATGCATGACACAGGTGGAAAAATGCTGATTGATGTTATTGGCCAGCTTTGGCTAACATAATACTTTAATAATCTGTTTTTTTTTCCCGACAGCTCTATTTTATACTATTCAGCAATTCATTTTCTCTGCTGTGTTTCCACATTTTTTATTGCTGTATGGCGACCCAAAGTTTAAATCAGTCATTGTGCTGAATGTGTTTACAGCAACTTAACCTGTAAGTGTAATGAAAAAAGTTGTATCCATCTTTGCTGTGTTTAACAAATAAAACAAAAAATAATACACAGGTTGTAGACTCTCAGATAGTCTAAGACAGACTGAAGCCAAAACTTTTGGAGCTCCCCCGGTGGTTGACTGCAGAACAAGTCTTAAAGCCAGCCTCTACCTTTATAAAAGAGGAGCATGGGTCAAGAAAATCAAAATACACATTGTTCTTTTCCTCAAACATGGTTTCTGTTAATATCGCCAGCTGGTCGCTGATGAATGTGCAGGTGTTCATTTTTCAGTGAGGATGGCTTTGAGTTGTTAGTTAATTGATATTAAAAACATAGCTCTGTTAACAAATGCGGGCAGCCTGCAGCATTGGCAGAGAAGAGGAACTGATACCGAAAATGTGCCGAACAAGCCACGAGTTCCTGAACTTTCCATAATGTGCTTGTCTTCTCTCATGAACACAAAAATGTACTTATGCAGAGGAAATCTGACATTAAATCAGGAAGTCAAATCTGTGTTTTGGTTAGCATAGTTAGGGTTGTGATGACAGTCACGTGGCCTTACTATCCAGATTGCCCCTACACATGCCTTACCTCCCTCAGTGCCTATGCCAGCACCCATTAGGACGGTGCTTTGGCTTCTCTTTTCACAAGAGGAGGCGATGGAAACAGGCTGGAAGTATACGTAAATGTAAAGCCAATGGAAAAGATACACTAAGTGATTATGGTTTTGGTTGCTCATTCGTTGACTGTTTTTAAATTCTAAGACAAGTACACGGATAAACCTCTCATGACCTAATGAGAGTATTTGTGTTTTCAGATGGAGCCTTTCAACATAACAGCAGGGGGTCCAGCTCAAGATATCTGGACATGAAGCACATGTAAATCCGGTCCTTTAATACGGCTGTTACAGGAAAGACAAATCCAATCTGACAAACATGTCGTCTTAAGACGGATGTACAAACCAATGACACCAATGTTACTGTCAAAGACACACTCACACACATACACACACACTTGATCAAGGCCTGAAACCTTTCAGGTCATAATCACTGAAGTACGTTCCCAACATTGAACACCATCATGCCTGTGCATTCACTGCAGAGTCCTGTGACAAACAAGGGGCCTGGCAGATTATTTTGGGGCCAAATCTTGATGCTAATAAATAAAGTAAAATGTAATTAATATTTAAAACTAATCATAGCCACAGAGCTGGAGAACATACAAAGACAGATTGGAGCCCTCGGGGAGAGGAATAAGAGTTCTGACTGAAGCTCCCAACAGACCGAGGTCTCTACTTTCCTCAGATTTAAATCAAACGCTCTTATATTTAAGAATGTTCTAATAATCCTGACGTCCCTCCTCTACGATTATCCTCGTAAGTTCCTGACAAAAGCAACAGGAATGTTTAGTAGATGATAAAGGAGGCTGGATTAACACAGCATCATTATGTGTAATGATTCCCTCGCACATACATGGAACGTTATGGCGTAAACACTCACAGAAGCTGTTTAAAAATGTCAACGATGTGGTCATAAAAAGCCGGTTCTGATCATTCTGAATAACTGTGCAAGGTTATTGCTTTTCATCGTGCTAACATCCAATACACGAGTTGTTATGAAAGCTATAAGATAACAGACGTGCGAGTGTGTGTGGGGGGTTTGGGCGTGTGTGATAACTGCCCTGCTCTCTGGCTGTGTATAGGTAGTAGGGGGAAGGGTGGCGTTCACATCTCCCACTCAAGGATGAGCAACGATGACTGAGGAGAGCATCTTAATCCACTTTATGCTGTGCTTCAGCTTGGTCATGGAAAGAGGAGCACATTCTGCTTTTCACGTTTTTTTAGGAGATGGAGGGACAGATGCTTGTCCACAATGTCAGGGCCTTGCTTGCTTTCTCTCTCTGACAGCACCACCAACTGCCTCCTCTTACATAACCCCCTCCCCCTCTCCAGGCCCACTGCCTGCCTTTATTGGCTTCTTTCTCTCTTTTTCAACCTAAGCATTTTCACCCCACTGACTGCTGCCTTTTTTCCCCCCTTCAAATCATCTATCGCTGATTCATTCTCTGTGATTCCAGCCGCTCAGATCCTAGTCTAGGTACTCTGAACTACTGCTACAAATGCCAGGATGGGAATTTCTCTGCAGAGTTTGCATGATACAGCCAGAAAGCAATGTGTCTTCAAATAGACGGGACCAGATGAGAGGCTACTGAAAGGTTTGCTAAGTACATCAACATGTGATCGTTACGTTGATCACAATGTAGTTTCAAAAGATAATTTGTTAAATGGATTTTGTGTGACATGAAGGACGCATACTGAATATATATGCTGCAAATGAGCGATAGAAAATTAGGGGGCAATACTGATGGAGAGTCAAATCTCTATGTAAGCAATAAATGCTTACATAATCACATCTGCTGTGAGCTTCCAAATGTGTGAAACATGGAACAAGCCTGATTGGTCTGCATGCAGCTGATAAAAAAAGGCTGCAGATAATTTAAACACAACCCAGAAGAAAGCATCCACCACTCATTCACCACCTCAAATCTAAAACCTTCACCTGGCCATAGTAATCTGCTAATATCAGTCAGGTTGCGTCTCATTTGTGGGCTCAGCTCAGGGGATTTCTTCCCCTCTGCCAGTGAAATTTCAGCCTCCATTTTACCCCTGTGCTTCTCCCCTCACCTTCTTCCTGTCTTCTTGTTGCCTCACATTTCTTGCTCAAAAAAGCGCCATCAGAGGCAAACGGAGGAGCGACAAACAACGCAGAGGCTTCGCTCGCAGCGAATATGAGACTGCATAGACACATACTCATGCAACGCCAGAACCATTCCTTGAATCTCATGCTCGCCAAGCCACCCTTCCCCCACCCCAGCTCACTCTCGTGCACACATACGTGCACCTTGCTTAATTAAAGACTCTGAAGCTGTTCTGACCTATTATCAACTGTAATTTACAAATACATGTAAATAAAGGAAGGTACTGGAAAGAAAAGAGACTGCTGTAGAGAGGTGGTTTTATCTGCACACTTCAGCATGTATGACAAGCAGCATTCAGACACATTTTACTGCTTGATTATCAATTTTATGATTAAGAACTTTCATATTGTGATACTTTGATGCAAAATGGCCTGATAAGAACAACCAGGAGGAGATCTGAGCTGGAATTGGAGACTGATTTGAACTTCTCTAAGCTGATGACTCAATATATTGATCTCATAATTAATTTCTCATATCTAATTTCTCATTTTATGCCAGAAGCTGTACATATAGCTTGAAATAATTGAGAACTGCGTATCAGTGCTGCTTCAATGAATGGAAATGCACCATTTTTTTGGCCTGTGGTCGCTGCATCGGCATAAGCCTCTGATGACATACACAAGGTGTGTTAAACCTATAGGCATTACTCATCTGTATCAAACCCAAACATGAAGATCATGTCCATGTGTGAGCAGATGATCTGGATCAGCCCTGTTCTGTGTTCCTCACTCTGCGTCTAACAGAAGAACCACAGTCAACAACTGGTGAACGAGAGGGCTTGGGGTGAATACTAAATATCAATTCTCTTCCCTAGATTTAAAGCTTCAGCTGATACATGATTGTGTCTGTTTTACTACAACTCATCTGATCCCAGGTCCCTCAGGCCTGAGCTTACTAATAAAGAGAGGAAGATGAGTTACCTGGTCGTACCACTCCCGGTTAGTACAGGTGCACTCGGGCCACCATCCACCTTGTCCGCTGGAGTTGTTGCCATTTACTTTGGGGCCACCTTTGGATTGGCCCTTTGGGTTTGGGCCTGCAGGGCCCCCACCAGACATAATCTTGCCCTTACTTCTCCCTAAAGTGCCTCCTCCTCCTCCCATGCTTCCACCTCCCCCTGAGGCTGGAGGGGGTAAGGTCTGGCCTCCCCCATACCCAGGTGGGTATCCATAGGGCTCAGCCTGCCAGTCTCCTCCGTATGCAGGGGCGTCCATCCTACGCAGGGCAGCCATACGGGTCACCTCGTAACATTCTGGGCACTTGCAGCAGTGGTGGTGTTTGTGCATGCTGGCTGTGCTGGCTGGGCTGACGCTGAGCCGAGCGGCGTGGCACTCTGTCTCTGCTGCCTTCTCAGATCTCTCTCAGCACGCTGTGATCGGCTCACGGAGCACTAATGCCGACGGAAATAACACTAATCACAGGAATTTCTACAAATTTTTTCCTTTTTTCGTCAAATCCTGTCAGTCTCCGTTTTTTTTTTGTTTTTTTTAATTCCTCTCGGGTGTAGAAAAAAACGATCGAGAGGGATGGGAAGCAGCAACAGGAACACAAAAATACAAAATGGGCACGTAGTCTTTGTCCTCTTGATGTAGAAGATCAAAGGAAATCTTGAAAATATTTTATACTACCACAGAATCAGAGACCAGCCCCGATGATAGAAATCTCCTCTTGCTTCTCTTGGTTCACAGTGATACGCATATAAATTCATAGATATATATATTCTTTTGTTTATATATCATATATATTTACACACACAAATACATATAAAAATATTAATATAAACAGACGAGCACAAATACAGATATGTACAGGAATAAATGTATATATATAAATAGCTATATGCGTGTGTACAAATATATATATAGATATATAAACAATATGTATAAATAAATGATATCCGCAGATGAAAATCTTCCTCTGGTGATTCTTGGTATCTTCCGGCTCCGTGAAAATCTCTTGTTTTTTCCTCCTGCGTTGAAAATCGTCTTCTTTCTCTCTGTCTCCTTTTCTCAGCCTGCAGAGAGGAGCTGAGCTCTGGATCGCCTCTCAGCCAGCTTGCCCTAGATGTGGATTATTCAGAGGGATGCGAGTGAGCAAGAGGGAGATGGAGAGGGAGAGAGGGAGAGAGAGAGGCAGGGAGGGTGGGGGACTTCATAGCAGCATCCCTCCAGCACCTCAGCCCTGACAGCCACAGCCAATCAACTAGCAGCGCTGCCATCAGCAGCAGCAGCAGCACCAACAGGACTAAGCGCTTCACTAGCTGCTTTTAAAGGGCCAGCAGCACCTAAAAAGAAACACCACTGCTTGACAAGGGTGAAAAGGTAGTGCTTCACAATTCAAAGCACGATAAAAGCACTGCGTTTGTCTATTTGCTCAACAAAAAGGTCAGAAAGTCATAGTCTGTAATCCTTCAATGCAGTCCCTCCACCCTAATCCACTAATTATGAGTCTAATCCATGTTTTTCATCAGACCAATGCAGCCGAAATCCAACCTACAGTGAGCAAGCCCTGGTCACTGGTCACCTCCGTGGTCATCTCTAGTTCAGCTTTCTTGTGCTAATGGCTGGCAACATTAGGCTCTGTGTCATGACACACGTGTGTGAATAATCTCCCAACTGAAGCAGGTGCAGCAGATGAAAACCTCTTTCCTCCTGGGTATTACTCGACCTGCCTCTGACTATAACATGTCTATGTATCACCCTGCAGTACTCCACATCACTCTGCATACCTCCACCTATTTTTTATAGTGAATTTTAGCACCGGTTCATTAGTGCTGCTGTTAAATTATTCTTTAATTTAGCACCTGCTCGTATCACAGGAGTGGGTCAAAAGCAGCACAATAAGAGAAAACGGCACTCCTGAAGCCTTGTCAAAGAACCACAGAGGTAATATGCATCTTATGTTCACAATGATGACATCAACACATGTGTACGAAACCAACAAGATTACACGCTTTGGCTTTCGAGTGGGTGGAGGAGGAGATAGAGAGTGAGAATGTGTGAGAGGAAAAAAAGAGAGAAGCAGAGACTATATGGCTTTCATGTATCCGTGGCAGTTATATTTCCAGTAATGCGATAGGACGGCCTGTGAAACGCTTTATGAATTTGTGTGTAGATCACAACTCAATATAAAAAACCCTGACACTGAGGGCAAGGGTTTAATTTTTAAGAGAACTACAAGGGAATGTGAGAGTGTCGCCATTAAAGCCCTGCATATATGCATTATTAATGAAATGTGACGGGGAACAGAGCTGGGTGTGTCTGCACGGGGAGAGAGTGTATTTGTACAGTCTGCATGTTACAGTGCTCGTACATGACTGTTAGTGGCGTCTCCGTGTTTGTACTCACATTTAGGACAAAGTGCCTCAAAACCGCATGTATGTTAATGTGTGTCTGTGCATCCATCCTTTATTCCAGGGTAAGGGTGCACTGCATCGTGTTACAGCCCTGCCAAGAGCCACACACAGCAGACTTGCACACTTTAACACACAAAATAGTGGCTTACCGCACAATAGTGACTTTTTTAACTGTAACACACAGATGGAGCAAAATGAGGATAAACTTGGGCGTTTTTTTTCAAACACAGACTAGAAACCACTGTATGCCTCAAGTTACATTGTCAGATGCAGCCACAAACCCTGCTGAAGCCAATCAGAGCAGCGAGGAGGGGCTTCCAGGCAGAGGCTTGAAAGGACAAAGTAAGCATATCGATCACAGCACACATGACCGAGCACATGTTGCGACCATCCTTCCTGAGCCTCCCGAGCTCTGTCTCTCCTGTAAACTCTCCACTTTGCGTTAACCTCTCTGTGCTGTTGGAGGGTTTAACGTAAGGAGGAAAAAGCACCAACTGTGTAGCACACAAGAAAAAAAGTAGGCGTCATGAATTTTTTTAAAGGCAGATGAATCCTTTGCCATAAATGAGCATGGATGTGTTACATGTACAAGTGAGAGAGCAACAACTCTCAGTTTACTGTGATATGAATTGTGTATGTAGACATACTGAGTAGCTCTAGGGAAGAGAAACCTCTCTCTTTAAATATTACATAATACAAAAATATTTAATTAAAGAAAAAGTGATAGGACTTTTTAAAGCCAATCATTTTGCTGTTTTTCTGTATTAAGTCAAGAACATTAAAAGAAATCCAGGAAGTTAATATGTACTGATCAAAATAGTGCAATTACAGAGGACAGACAAGGTCTCACAGGTTGACGTGCTGTGTTGGTGCATCTCACACAGGACAGTTCAGTTCTTCACCATTTCACTTGTACCTTGTACAGCAGATATCTAAGAGGAGCTGCTACAATGTGAAAAATCTAAGCACATGTCTACACAGTACACAAATAAACAGGCCAATAAACCTGCAATAAATCCAGCCTTAATATAGATTGTGTTAAATGTCTGTTGCAGCCTGTGCTTTGGTTTGACTACACAGCACAGTCAGTTTCAAGGTTTTCCTTTGCACTGTCTTTATATTAGATTACACAATATAGTCGAATGTAATCTGTAGTTTATTACGTTATAAAGCTGTCATCTATATTGGATTATTGTCACTATTTGTGATACACTGCCAGGCTGGAAAAGCAATATTCAGTTGCTGTTGTTTGTGAAGTTGCCGGACATAAATACCAAAGGTGGAAACCCATCAACCAAACTGGATGAAGTATGAGAAATAAAAACGATGTTCCTCGATCACTGAAGACTAAGAAACCTTTTTGTTATAATTACAGTGACTACTTATTGCCACAAACACCAACACTCCACAGCAGGATTGATTGAACTGTTCCTTTGTAATTACACTTTCACTCCTACTAAATTTAATAACTTGTGCTTAAAACAATAGGAGCAACTTTGTTTCAGTAGACCCAGAGGAATAACACTCCTGTAGGGCTCATGACAGATAAAAAAATATTGTCCTTGCTGCACATCTATGCACAAATAGTGCATGTGGCTGCTTCATGCATAAGGGAGTGGTGCTTGTATGTGTGTGAGTATTTGATAATACTGTGCCTAATTAAACAACATGCACTGGAAAGATGAGGATCAACAGCATTAGGTGATTTATCTTGTGAAATGAAAGCGCCGACCTTTGACCTTTAGTCAGCGAATGGAAAAGAAGGAGCTGTGATTTATGGTGTAAACGGTGAAATCATCCTGTGCTTTCCAACAGAGATGCTACTCCGCATCCCACCTTGCAGCTACCCCCAACACTCAGCATCAAGCCTGTACAGCCCTGATTACATAAACCCACCTGGACAGAATGTAACAGACACAGACACACACACACAGACACACACACCATCGTAATGAGCACTACAACCCCCCCACCTCCAATGACTGCACAGACCATGTATTGAGCTTTTCAGTCATTTCTAGGCATTTCTCCGAGAAGCTGTGTGACTGCTCCTCGGTCACCTGACCGGATGCAGCTCCATAAAAGGACAGTCGGTAGTGAGGCAGTCTTAAAGAGGCAGACGCCTTCTCCACACACAGTGAGCTGCTCTACTGGAGCCTTAACCAACTGCAAGAGGGGGTGAGGAAGCAAGTCTTATAAGTCTCTTTCAAGCTGTGTTACGTCTTAGCAGAACCAACTTGTTTCTTCCACAAACAGCTGATATTGAAAGGAACAAATCCCAGAGTATCACAGAATCTGTACTGTAAAAGCGTCTGCAGCTAAATGAATCATAGCTTCTGTGATGTGTGAATGTGCACAAAAGGGGGAGGGAGGAATGTGCACAGTAAGTGATGACAGAAAGCAAGTCAGGCTGAGAGAATGAGAGATCTGATCAGTGTTGCACTAAAGGCAAATGTTACATGCAAAAGGAGCCTCCACGATGCTCCCTGAGCATTGCAGATGCAGGAAACAAAAGCTTAGACTCCTATTAATAGGCCTCAGTGGCAGAGAACAGCTGTTTCACCACACACACCAAAGCAGCATCTCTAACTGATGGAATAATGAGAGAGGGAAGAGCATTCACATGAGCCAAGATAGAAGAAGAAGAAGTGAAGGACAGGGAAGGATGGTAAGGGAGGAAAAGAGAGAAAAGTGTGAAGGGTTTGTACATGTTGGAGGTGAGGTAGGAAACGGGGTGCAAAGTGGAGAGCTGCAAAAAGACAAGAAGGTGAGAACTGTTGGTAAAATATGACAAAGGTGCTGCACAGGTCTGCGACAGACGGCATAAACCAAGCAGAAACCAAGCTAAGGTGCCCTGTGTGTGGGCAGAAATGTGATGACTAGAGGGGGCATTACTGAAGCATGGTGCTGAACAGAAGGGGGAGTAAAAATAGAGAGAAGAAAATAGAGAAAAGCAGAGAAAAAGAAAACAACAAGACGCCTATGACTCCACGAGAGCATTGGAATGCAAAATGAACTCAGTGTAATTACCCATTCACCTTGCCACAGAGAGAAAGAGAGATGCATGTGGAATCAGTGTGTGTGTGCTTGCTGAGTGTGCATCATCACGATGTGTTGGATGCACGGTGTAAAAGCAGTGCAAAATAAGAGATAGAGAGAAGGAAAGAAGAGAGAAAACATGAAAACAAAGACGCAAATTAAAAGAGGGGCAAAAAAGACAGGATGACAAACAGAGGAGAGGGAAAGATAGAGAGTAAAAGAGAGTCGGAGCAGTCTGTAGGGATGCAGGCGGGGGAGGAATGTGGTTTCCATGGCAACCTGGGGAAGGCTGAGCTCTGGGTGTCCGTTCCAGCTCTGCACTGCACCGGCCCTCGCCTCTCAGCCGCCTTGCTCTCTCTCATTCTCTCTCATTCTATCTCCTCTCTTCAGCCTCCCCCACTATATCTTCCTCCTTACAGCCCCCTCTTCACTCCCCCTCTCCCTCCCTCCCTCCCATTACATGCACCTCCTCAGCTTCCTCGCCTCCTTCGTGTGAGAGGGAGTCACACACACACACATACACAGAGCCAGCTACATATCATCCATACCAGAGTCAACCTGGACGGTCACTGTATTCTTCTGCAGACGTGACGTTTTGAGCAAACTGAATCCATGTAGCATATTCTCCTCTGTCCCCCCTCAAAGCCCCTTTGACCATCGCACTGGTTCTGGGCTCAAGTGAAAAGCCAATGCCTGTGGCTGCTGTGCTGCCATGTGCTGCTGGCCGTGTTGTAATGAGGAAGGCATGTAGAGGCAAAGCATTTTAACCATAGTGAGCAGAAAGCAAACCTATGAGACATATTTACACCATGGAGTACGAGGATGTTGCTTGATAGGTTCCTCTGTGACACAACTAGCCAATACAAAGACATAAGAATACAATCATCTCTTGTGCTGGAGAATGAATATACTGAATCTATTTTGATTGTTAGAAGAATAAAACGATTATTTTCATAGCTCCACAAAAGAGTTAAGGTGAGCTGTACATCCATGAGACATTTGAAGACTCAAACCCTGTTCTTAAACTGTAGCAGCATTTAAGTCTGTAAGCAGGAGCGATTTGCCAATCATTATCACCAAGAACAGTTCAATAAGCAACTGAAAACACACTTAACAGAGAAAGTCTGAAGGCCATTCTATTCAAGTTATACGTTATATTTGGAAACTGTAAACAGGCATTAGACAACAGGAGCATGCCTATGCTTCCACAGGACTCCGTTCCCATAGCACTACATTACCACAGCACTATGTTCCCACAGCACTACATTGCCACAGCAGAGTGTTCCCACAGCACTACATTCCCAAGGCACAGTGTTCCCGCATTTCTACAAATTTCCTCCAAAACGTGGTTGTCTTTGTCTGACTCAGGAAATGAAGACAAGCTTAGGGCATCTTTAGCTTTCTTTCAGCCAAAGCTTTTCAATCAGCCTTTTTTTCATGGAATGATTGTAATAGTGATGATTTCTGGGCTGTGGGAACATAGGGCTGACCCCGAGACGACAGCTGACAAATGCAGTTAGCAGCATCATTGCACCATAGACTGTAAAACTCATAGACTGTATAATCAATGGATGTAGTCTCCTGACGTCACCTGTCTCTTTCTGAAACAGACTTTTAAGGCAAATGCTGTAGCGGCCACATTGGAAGTGGTAGGGGCTTCAAGTACAGCTATAGAGCGCTCATCAGTACATGGGCTGAGCTGTGCCTCTAACTGGGTGAGCTCGCAATCTTAATATCCTCTAAACTGCAGAGTTACAAAAAAATTCACCCCCTGTAAAGTGTTTACAAATAGTAAAACTAGCGATTCAGACAGGAGATGTTCTTTTAACCAGGCTGTAAATAGGTTAATTTCTGCTGTGAAAACAGCTTTTTTAGGCTTGGTGTGTATGTGACTTCCAGTACTTCCGGAGCCAGCCTCAAGCAAAGCAAGCAGACGCTTGAGAAAAAGCAGGTTTTAGCACTTCAGCATTGTCTCATATTTTAAGACCAGGGGTTGCCTCTTGGTAAAACTATTACTCTAACTATTTTTGTTTTGGGGCACTTTGTAGTGAAGAAAGCTATGAAAGGACCTTTGCTAGCTGCTTTATCCTGAACCTTCTCTCTATGCTAGGCTAAGCTAGCTATCCTAGCTCTTAACTAATGAAGCTAAGTAATGCACTCTGACTCTGACAATTCTTAGCTTGCTTCTTGTTCTTGTTAGGTTTAAACAGCTAAGATGCGAATGTGAATCAATGTCTTAAATACTATAAGAGCATAATAATGTATGCTTCATTAGTAAGAGTTGATTTACAGGAGTGAAAAAGAAGGAGGCAATGTAGCTACCTTTAAAACACTTTAGATGTGATATCCAGATTTAAGGGATGACATATGTTCAAAAGTATCAAACAATTCCGGAAATTTCCTTTTGTGTCTTGAGATAAATTAAATGTTGCAAAGTTATTCATCCTTTACTAGATATGAAAGATGTTTATGATGCTACCACACACCATGCTACTACATCCAAACAACACAAGGGGGTGCTGCATGGATGATTGGTACCTTTATCTGTTCAGACAATTTAAAAACAAATGAAAAAATTGGTTCAGGTACTGTAACAACTTTCAGGTGGTGAAACTAGTTTACTTACATTTGGGACGTCCACATGGGAATGAGCCACCAAGCCAGAAACTCGCTCCACTTTGTGAGGGCTCCTCCTGCTGGTCACTCGCACCAGAGACACACCCTCCGTCGTCTCCGTCTCCTCCTCCTGATCCTGTTGAAGAAAAATGAATCCAGTGAGCAAAGCACCGTTTCAAAGCTGTTTATCTTCATTTTAAGTATCCTAAAGAATTTTTGGATAATTCACAGGTGAGAAAAAAAATATTTGTCCTGTTTTGACCCTTCATGTATTCTCAGTTAATCTTGTCTGAAAAATGGCTGTCAGCTTCTGCCTGTTTCCCACAAACTTGTGTGAACCTCTGTCGGTTGAAGCTTAAGAGTCAATATAATTTTGCATCCTTCAGAGAAATGGGTACTTTACAGATCCACTGAATGTGTTTGATAGCTTCACTCTACAACAGGATGTTTTTGACATTTTAATTGTAATCAATATTTCCCCCTTATTGTGACATAAAACTGGATTTGGTTTTTGAGTTACAAGTCTTAAATAATTTTATACAAGTTTTTTTTTAAAAGAAGTGGTGCAAGTCTTTCAAAATTACACCTAAATGGAAAATGTCTGGTACAAACAAACACAAAAAAAACAACGGTAACATTTTCACAAACGAATCAGAGCACTCATCAGATGAAAGTGATGCCGGATGAGGTATTAATACATCTCTGAACTCTCTCTACCTCTCTGAACCAAGCTAATTATGGAAGATGGCTGTCAACCATTAGTTCTGTTTGGGCCTTCTGCTTGCTCAAAAACATTTTTTTATGTCCATCTGGATTTTTTTCCCCAATCAAAAGTGAAACAAATATCACAAAGAGAATTTTTGCCTAGCTGTGCAGTATCATAATATCTTTAAAAAACTTCTAAAATATGTATGTATTGTCTTTTCTTTCTATACTTTCTTTCCGAAACAGTGCACGGTTTGTTCAATGTGAATCAAGTTCTGTATTAATCTGCACTTTTTAGCATAGCTACAACACTATGTTGTGCTGACAGAAGAGTAAAAACAAGAGCAGCACGCAGCCCAGAGCCTGATATTCTGGACACAGTAGCCTGATACAGCAGCTGTCAACTTACGAGGCTCCTTTCATCTTATTTCCAGAGAGAAGAAACCCAGTGGTTCCAAAATCAAATACCAGCAAACTTAAAGTCACAGCCAGATCTTCTTTATGCTGTTGACATGGCTACAGAGTCAATGCTGTGTGTGATCCACTGATGTAGGTCTTTTTTGCACTGGTAGGGCTCACAGGTTACAAAAGTTGTCTCACGGCACTTCAGTATCCCTAATGACCTTAAAGTCTGTTTTGAATTATTTGTTATCTTCCCATTTTATTTAATTTGATTTAGTTGTATGAATAAAACATAAAAAACAACTTGTGTGAACCATAATAACACTGGCACCAGACCTAGACCCAGAAAATGAACTCATGGACCTCTGCTTCCAAAGTTAACAAAGTTGGTACCAGAAGTCGCTCCCTTTTGAGTTTCATTGGTTGGTGATGGAGAAGAGGCACTGATGAGCATGGGGGTGTTCAAAAAGCTGAATTAAGCAACAAAAACAACTGACAGGAAAGGCTTTTTGTGTTCAAAATGCTGAGCACTGAACTGTAGTGGTGGAACGAATCACAAAGATTGAGGGTCGAAGTTGGATTTGGTTCATGGAACAACCCAGAAAAAAGAGATATTTATGGCACATAACTCCTCGACCCCCAATAAGCAGTGGTTTTAATTGTGTGTTTCAAGTGATCAAAAAGCATGCATTTTAGTGACATAGCTTTCCACAAACATATCAAAGAGGGGGTATTATGCTTCCCCAAACAGATATACAGTAACAATGCTGGATGTCTAAACTAAAAGTGTGGAGATCGACAAACTGCTACATAAATCCAGGAATCTGATTGTAAATTGCTCGAAATGTTTCACTCTACAAATAGCACAGGATCTTCAAAATATTTTCCCAAGACTTGCTGAAATGATGAGGTCACTGAACAAGGATCTCGATATATGGCTGCTAGACGCCGCCCTGTTGGCTATGGCTGCCTTTTGCAGCAGTTCTCTCTTCTTTATCTGTTTCTTGTAATTTTTTTGTCTCTTTTTCGTAATCTTTGTATTTGGAGTGAGTCATTACTTGGTATGGCTCATTTGCTGGTCATGGACACCAAACATTTTGTGTCTTCAGTGATATTTTTGCTGTTTTTAGTCCTGTGTTTGTCTGGAGATTCTACATGTAACCATGGCTGCATTGTTTACATGTGAACTCAATTGTTAGCAGCCTGTAGAATGTTAGTGCTAACTGGTGTAAGGCCTGATGTCTTCCCACAAGGTGAGGAGAAGGAGGTGAGGACAATGTGCTGGTTCTCAGGTGTGAGCTGAGATGTGACGACATGGACCTGTCCTTCCATCCATCATTATTGGGAAGGTAAGATCTATCTCCAATAAGATGGACGAGCTAGCCATGCTAACCCAGCAACAGAGGGAATACCATAGGGCAGAGTAGCATCATGTTTTTCACAGACATGGCTAACAGAGCTAACATCACACCAACGCCACATTGGAAAAGCTTCACCTCTAGGTCTAGATCTAGGAGACAGAGATGGAGCATGACTGAAGAAGCTCAGTCCTGGACCCTGTGGAGTTGGAGGCTGGCTGACTGGAGAATGATGGACAAGCTGTCATCATCTATTTTCCTATGGACCTTTTTGCACTTTCTATACACTTTCTTACTTTTGTTTTCTTGATTGCTGCTGTAACTTCAATTTTATTGTACTTGTTACAATGACAATAAAGTTAAATACTATTCTATTCTATTCTATTCTATTCTATTCTATTCTATTCTATTCTATTCTATTCTATCCTATTCTATTCTATACTAGTTTAGGACATGTTGGGGGATGGGATTCAAACACCAGGGCATTTCCATGGCTGGGCAGGCCTCCAGAGGGAAGGGGATTTTCAGAGCAGGTTTTCTGAGCTGAGAATGATGTATTGATACAAAAGGGGTACCTGAGGGACATCATTGAGCTCTAAGAGAGCACAGTTCCTCCTCTTTGCAAAATAGTTTAATTCAGCAATGATGCAGATATTTCATTAAGACTATTTCAGCATTGCTTTTATATTCATTATAAAACACTCAATAAAACAGGTGGATCATTTGAGTCACACCAGGAATCAGCTCAACTTCTAATTTACTCCTCTGTGTATTTGTGCGTCAGATATCCAAATGAGTCCAGTTTGAAGCAAAACTGCCATTCAACTCGTCAGTGAGACATTTTCCATCGATCTGCATGACCACACACAGTCCAAACCATGCAGATAGATCCAAAGAAGTGAGTTTCTTTTTCAGCAGCTCCAGTCTCACATAATGCTGACACGCAGGTCTACTGACATTGCCTTACCCAAAGCTGTCTTCTCTGTTTGAAAGTGGCAGCTGAGACTTTGCCCTTTGCGCTTCTCTCTCACATACACACATACCTGCACAAAACTGTGCAGGCGCATTAAAAACAAGACTATAAATTGATGTCTTCAAGTCCTGATATGTTTCAATTTGCTGGTGATTAGGTTTTCAGTCATTTGGTGGTTGCACACAATGAAATCATTCGTATTACATTGAAAGGTTTTCCCAATCCAAACACTAATTACTTCCTAATTATGAAATGGAACTTGATAACTAGAAAAGCTTCTTCTCTCCAGGCTTTTTTCATTTATTTTCCAAAAGAGCTATTCTACGCTCTCACCTGCTACTCTGCACCAAATCAGGGAATTTGCAGACTCATTTAGTTTTTCTCCCATCCTCCACACAGGTGACAGCATGGCTAGAATACTGATGAGAGTGTCCATTAAGGAGCTCTTTCCATCTCTCGCTTACACTCCTTCTCTTCCAATCTTCCACTTCTCCCTCTCTGTGTCTTCCGGTCTGTGTCTGGACCCTGAAAGCAGCTTGGATCCAGAGATGAAGGGATGTGGGGAAGATCAGGAGCCGCATTGTGCTGAATTAGAGGCTACACAGGGTGGATCATAGAAGGAGATGAGGGCCTAGAATAACAGAGCTCAGTTTCAGCTGCAGCCTCAGTTTGTGGTTAAGGCCCTTTGCTTAGCTGTGGGCGTGTCTTTGGTCATGTGACACAGGAGAAAACAGGTTTTCCATCTACATAAATTTTATCCTTTATGGTTAACATTAAAATAAATTGTGCAGACCTGGAAAAGAGCGATTCACACTTTAGCTTAGATTCAACTACTACTATTCAACTACCAGTGAGGCGCCTCCCTCTGATGTTGGCCCTGTAATTTGTGAGGTGCTGGACCCCCCCGCCACACCTGTCTGCTGTTGTTGCTCTCCAGGTGGTCCTCAATCCTGCTCCTATAGTCTCTCTTGGCCTCTCTGATGCCCCTCTTCAGGTTGGCTCTGTCTGCTGGATCTTCTGTGTCATCCAGGGCTTCCTGTTAGGGTACACCTGGTTGTCTTGTCCAATGTGACTTTGGCTGTGCAGTTTTTGATGTAGCACAGAACACTGTCCGCATTGTATGTCGCTGTGTCTAAGTTACCACTCAGCCGTCTTCAGCTGGTTCAGAAAGCTCGCCATTCCAAACTTGTTACCCTGTTTCGTTTTCCCTTCACTGGGAATTGATTTTAAATTGCTGGTTTTTGTTTTTAAAGCCCTTAGTGGCCTTGCCCCTCCCTATCTGACAGACTCACTGTGTGTCTGGAACCCCACTAGAATAGAATAGAACTTTATTTGTCATTGCAACATATATATATATATATATATATATATATATATATATATATATATATATATATATATATATATATATACATATAAATATATATATATATATATATATATACATATAAATATATATATATATATATATATATATACTGACACCACTGGAGTGAGGGCTACTGGCCGGTAGTCATTTAGGATGGAGATGTGTTGCTTCTTGGGCACAAGGACAATGGTGGAGGACTTCAGGCGCGTTGGAACGATGGATTGGGACAGGGACCGGTTGAAGATTCTGATGAACACTCCAGCCAGCTGGTCAGCGCAGTCCTTCAGCACCCATCCAGGGACAGTTGGGTCCAGCCGCCTTCCATATCCCATTGCCATTGACCGCCTGCAGTGTGCTCCTCCACTGTGAGGCTGGAGCTGCTCTGGACTGCTAGGTGAGGTGTAGCTGCCTCCGAAGATCCTGTCTCGAAGCAAGCAAAGAAGCTGTTCAGCTCCTCTGCCAGTGAGGCGCCTCCCTCTGATGTTGGCCCTGTAATTTGTGAGGTGCTGGACCCCCCCGCCACACCTGTCTGCTGTTGTTGCTCTCCAGGTGGTCCTCAATCCTGCTCCTATAGTCTCTCTTGGCCTCTCTGATGCCCCTCTTCAGGTTGGCTCTGTCTGCTGGATCTTCTGTGTCATCCAGGGCTTCCTGTTAGGGTACACCTGGTTGTCTTGTCCAATGTGACTTTGGCTGTGCAGTTTTTGATGTAGCACAGAACACTGTCCGCTAACACCTCCAGGTCTGGGTGTTCAAAAATGTCCCAGTTAGACCTTTCAAAGCAGTCCTGTAGCTGCTCAGAGGCATCATCAGGCTAGGTTGTGATCCTCCTTCTGGTGCAAGGGGCAGTTTTCTGAAGGGGGGTGTATGCATGGATCATGAGCAGGGACATGTGGTCAGCCTGGCCCAGATGTGCTAGCTGTTTAGCCTTGTAGCCCAGCTTGGTGATGGAGTACACCTTGTCCAGTGTATTAGCTCCTCTGGTGGCACACTTGACGTGCTGATGAAACTTGGGAAGCACCGTTTTGTGGTCTGTATGATTGAAGTCCCCTGCTATGATGTGTGCTGCTTCGGGGTGTCTACTCTGTTGCTCCGTTAGCCGCGCTAGCATTAGCATCGGGTGGGATGTAAACAACAGTTACAAACACCGCCACTAACTCCTCCACAAGGGCCTTGCAGTCCTCAAACCAGCTCTTGCTGGAAGTCCCAGGGGCAAGGACCAAACACTGGGGTGATTAGGCTTTCTCAGTTGCTGGACCCAGGCTTTGGAATAAGGTACCCCCTAAATTACGCAACAATACTGACTTTGGGCTTTTTAAATCCAGGCTTAAAACCTATTTATTCAGACTGGCTTTTAACATAAAGTAATGGGGTGTGATATTCCTGCCATTTTAAGTTAATTTCATTGTATTTTTTATTATATTGAATTTGAATTGTTGTTATGTAGTTGATTTTAATGAAAATCATTTTGGTCACCTTGTGTGTTGTAAAGGACTCTACAAATAAAAGTTGATTGACTGATTGATAAATCAACGAATTTAGAAAAATGATAGGTGCTGAGGTAAAATGATACCGAACTGTTGTCGACAAAGACAGTCAACCTTCTGACAACAAAATATAGCAACCATGACCCAACATGACATATTGGAAGTACTAAGCCATTCAGAAAATAGGCCGTCAGTATGTTATCGTGTTCTCAACATAGTGTCACAATGTACAAGATTATTTTTTTTCTAAACTGGACAACAGTCTTTTGCACTTAAGCATCCATTTAATACAGTCTAGTACAGGACAAGTTTATCATGGTTCCTGTGTTCAAGGGAGCGGACGTAATCCAGTTCGGACTGAGCACACGACTTTCAAAAACATATTGCCATTAACTGATTGAGTGAGGGGGGGTTAAGCATGAACAAATAATGATAGACTTAAGTTTTTATCTCATGTGAGGATTGCGTTGGCAGACAGTCAGCTGCCCTGCTAGAGGTCAACAGTCAGACAGGGGTCACTGTATCACATTATGCATTATTGTGAAGCTGAACAGTGTTTTTAGTTTAGATATCTAATGTTTTCTTACTTACTGTTCACAATAAGATAAAGCACCTAAAGTAAAGATTGTTTGTTCTTGTTTAGGATTGATGCCTCTGCTTTAAGGACACCAAATCTATTGGTTGCCATAATTGAAGTCACTTAACTAGTTTACACTGATAACATTTTAATTTGACACTACACACACTAGACAACTAAAATTGTGGGAGACAACGCATAAAAAGACACTTCTTATGGATTTCAACATGGCAATACTTGGATTACAAACACTAAATGATTCCATAAGACCTCTAGATCACACACTTCATGTTTGGGGTAAGAATCCATAGATGTGAGATCTCATAGACGCTTGCATGATCAAATGTGACTTCTGAGGATAAAAAAGGAGGGCTATCAAATCAATGCCTCCAGCTGCTCTTATTTATCAGTTTATTAATCAGTTCTCCTCTTGGTTCTGAGGGCATTCTGTTGATTACTCTTCCCAGTCTGCTCCTCGCAGTGGTTACTGAGGGTACTCCATTAGAGATAGTCTAACTAGAAACTATCAATATTTAACATGTAAAAAATAAAATCCTAAATCAAAGAGGCTCTGATGCAATTATTAAAATAGTCATATTAACTCTACACAGCTGAGGAATGAGCCTCAAGTCTGGTAGTAAATCATCAAGCTTAGCCTTAGCTGTACAATGTCTGTATCCCTTGGCATACAAATTCAGACACACACTACTAAGTGCTTGTCACTATTTCTTTATATATGAGAAAAGATCTTAATAAATGGATCACATCAGTATGAGACATGGAATTTGTTGTTACAAATAACAGTCTGTTATGTTACTCTTATGAAATCAGGACTAATGCATTTGTGATGCATTTGATGCAAACATGATTTAATAGAATTAGCCTTTTATTGTTGAGCAGAAGAGTCCAGTGCGTGCGTGTGTGTGGGGGATCAAAGCTCGCTTTTATGCTTTTAATTCAATTGTGAAAATTTAATTCATAAAACCTCACATTTCTACTTTTTCCCAACTGTGTGTTTGTGTCCTTGGGCACTACATCATGCAAACCCACAAAACACATATTTAGGAGCAGTACTGGTGTTTTTTTCATCTGTACTAAGACATGGACCAAATAATGTTAAGTTTATGGGCTTTTGAGATCAACCAAAGATCAATTTCCAAAGATTAATTTTATTAACATTCTGAGATGACAGTGGAAAAGTTACAAGACAATATGAAATCATAAAAGTCACATAAAATCAGAAGTTTCCATCAAACTGAAGGCTATCAGTACCACCCTGAGGATTCTGACTTGCTCCAACATGTAAACCAGAGCTCTTTTAAAGCCTTGATAAAGATCAGAATGTGATTTTATGCTACACTAAATTCAGCTTTCCTCACATGAACACTGAGAACATTCTATCAACGAGTCAGCAAACCTTTATAGAATAAGAGACTAACTTCATAAGAGCAAACAGGAATCATCTACATCTCTATATACTCCTTCTAATTCCCTCGTCTCCATCCACCAATGTGTCCCAACCTTCTCTCCTTCTTGTCTGACACTAGCTCACAGGGTTGAAGTCACAGCCGCCTGCCATGACTCATGATAACATTTAATCCATGTAGGCGTGCGAGGGACACAGGTAGTGACACCTTGTGCTGGTTGCCGAGTAGCCTGTTTTTTGTGCAACCAGAAGGCAAAGCACAGCACACAAGAGCACGTGCAACAACAGATCCAATGTAAACATAAGCATATTTTCTACAATCTATAATGTGAAAAAGGAAAATTACCTCCCACGCGTCCTTCCTGCCGTCTTCTTTCACAACAGTTTGTTCCTTGTTCAGTTGCAAGGTCACCTCGTAACACTCTTGGATATCTGTGAGAAAGAAAACAATAATGAGCTTTTTTCCCTTTACTTGGATGATGTTAAATAAACTACTTTTTTAAACTGTAATCATTGACACTTGTTATAAGATCTCATTGTCCTAAAGCACTCCTTGAGTTGTGTAAAGGAATCAGCCAATCAATCATGGGCACATTGGGATGTCTGTTTTTTTTCCTGAGTGATGCAGTGGGTGAAGACGTGGGGGTGGGAGTCGTCTGTTTACATGGAAGTAATGTCTCCATATTTCTGAGTTCTTGCCTTATGTTTTTGCTGAACTATATGACTCATGACTGAGTTACTCATCAAGGCAGCATTTGAACACAGAAATCATTTTTTATTGTACCTGCATGACAAAAACAAAAGCATCTCTGACTTTTGATTCTTTTAGTTTTGCATCACTAAAGTTTGTCTGTAGTTGTGTGTCGTGTCTTTTTAAGGGCTGATGACTGTCTCTATAAGGAGAGGAGTGTTGACAGCGACCTCTAGTTAAAGCAAGTACAAATGACTATGTGTTACATGCTTTGATGGATGTAACATATGATGATATCCTAAACTTTGGCTTTGACAGATTTCAATACGAATTATACAAACTCTGTATTGTTGTAGAAGCAGTAAGCAGCACAAAAGTGCTTTTACCTTGTTGCTAACATCAGCATGCTAACATGCTCAAAGAGGAAAAAATGTACACATGAAAAGTCATGCAACCTCAAAGCTAAGACAAAAAGGCTAAAACATATTCTCTTTCCAAAATCTCTGACTCTTAGTCCAACATCTGCACTTTTATTAACATGCTGCTCAGTTTTTAAACTATGTGTTCTATTCATTATATGTTTTTCAAAGAATTTTTTATGTAATAATTTATGAAATAAGATGCTATTATTCTATACACTGCAGGACCTGAGTAACACTTTTCATTCCTTCATGTTTAAACATGTTTGTATGACAATAAACTGAACTTTAAACCTTTAGCTCTGAAATACAGCAGGTGAGTCTTTGGTCCTGCTCCTCTCTGTCATAGCACCAGATCAGGCAGGTTTCTTTTCAAGTCAATGTTTTGACGTACTCTGGATCAGCTCTGTTGCAGTCTGGCTGTGTCCCTGCCCCAGCAAAGTGCAACATATAAGCAAGCCTCCTAAACTTGCTGGATACCAGAGATATTAAGTGTCAAATGACATGTTTTTGTACACAGAAAGCACTTAAAAACACCTAGTTACTTTCAAAATAATAATGAAAAAAAAATCAACACCAGATCGTATTTGGCTGTATATGTATGCATACTTGATTTTGGCAACAAACTTACATAATGAGCACAGTCAGGCCAGGAGTCAATGGTTTGAGGTTAAACAGCTAAACATCAAGCAAGTGAGGTTTATTAGTAGGGTTGGAAGCACAGGAACTACTCTGTAGGGCTGCACGATTATCGCAATAGCAATCGCAATCGCAATCGCAATCGCAATCGCAATCGCAATCGCAATGTCAGCACATGCAATTCAGATTTTTCTCCATGATAACCGAGCAAGTCTGTAGACTCATCATGACACAACTTTTTTTATTAAATCGCAAGCACAATCGCAATCGCAATATTGTCCACCTAATCGCAAATCGCACCTTTTCCCCAAAACGTGCAGCACTACTACACTGTCCAGTGACTACAGCTGGCTGGTATCCTGCAAGTTGCAGGGCTGAACATGCAGCTGTTGTGAGGTGATGTACACAGTCAACACACAACGGAGCAGAGCTGGATCAGAGATTCATCTGGTGTATTCCCAGTGTTATCTGTCAAAATATTAATAACATCTACTAACAAAAAAAAATAACTGAAAGTCACATCTTGCATTTTTAAAAAAAGAAGAGACAATGGGGCCCAAAAATGTGACTGATTGGATGACAGTTAGCTACTCTTTAACATCAGTCAACTGCTCTGTCTCGTTTTGAAATGGTTTCATTCCAGATGAAATTTTGTAGGACTTGTGTCCATTAATAAAACATTCGTTTTTGACAACCAACCATACAAAAACCAAACATTTTAATGCTGCTAACAGTTATACCTCAGTGCTGAATCCTTGCTAACTTGTCCAGATGAATGAAGCAAAATGCCACCTCCATTAGTGAGATGTACACCTGCATTTTCTACAAAACTGACTCGTAAACGGATCTATGACTGAAGAGTGCACCATAAATGTCCTCACCAGCTAACAAGGTATATAATCTGATAAACAATTTTATTTGGGAAGTCATTAAAGCTTAAAAGTTCTTTGAAGGTGGCAGACAACACATAAAGTGTCAAAATCTTGTAAATGGTAGCATTCTTGTTTTAGCCTACCTGCAAAGTCTACATTTCTGTTTGAACTGTGCTGCTGTGTTTGTTTCCCTTTCTTCTCCACTCATCACCTCTTGGCTCATTTCTCACCCATGTCCTGTGGTCACCTATTGAGTGGCAGCCATTTGATGAGAATGCACTGGGACAATTCTGCTGATGTCAAATGCAGACCTGCTTACTGCACTGTTGACATAAAGAGGTTGCTGGAGAGTTCATCAACTTCCCAAAGTTCAATGTCAGGACAAAACATCCAGAAAGACACATTCTTAGAAGGCTGAGAAGGACATCTGGGGAAACAGAACACACTTTGAAATGTGTATCTCTTGTCGAAACATAGACTCAAAGGCAGTTCTGCACCCAATGTGTTTGTGTGTGAGACAGATAGATAAGAGTCAGTACATCCCAACAAGACACTGTGAGAACAAAAGTGTAAGAATGGAGCATGTGACTCATCACTGTGTCTGAATGTGGAGGAGTGAAGCAATGTGTGGGCAGGGGAGTTTGTTGCACAGCTGACTAAAGAGCAATCTCACTCACACAAAATCTCATATAGCTGCAGAAACAGGCACACAATACAGACGCACAAAAAACTACAATGACACCAGTAACTTTTTCGTGATAGTTTTCCCCCATACAGGGGACAAGCTGGTCTGCTTATAAAATCATCAAAATGTGTACAATGTGTACAAAATGTGTAGAATAAAAGAAGATCTCAGACCTTGAACAATAAAAACTGGTGTAGCAAGTGTTGATTTCTACATTTCTAATCAATATCCCTTCATATTTTTAAAAAAATTTCCCAATACAGCAGCATGCAGTGTTAACAGTGAATCAAAAAGCTGCCACCCTGTGGTGTGGGAAGATGAGGCTAATGGCAAAAAAGAGAAAAAAATGCAGTTCATCAAATGTCCACTAGAGGGGACTTCATTGGAGCAATGATAGAAATATAAGATTTACAACAGAATTCAACCAAGCAGCTATCTCCTTTGTTGAAAAAATCAGGCCAGTGAAGCAATGCAAGAAATGCAGTTCTTTGAGTGTCCACTTGAGGCTGGTCGCAAGAGCAAAGGACCCCATTGGGTCCCATGTCAAAATGCTCAATTCTATAGTAGAAGTAAATATGTTTAAGGCCTGATCAAAATGGTTTTTCTTTTATTTCTACATTATATATGTTTGGAACATATTTTTAAGTACATGGTGTTAGTGTTGTCTATGTTTAGGTTGACCTGAAGTAAGATTTAGTCAGCATTTCTAGTTTGACCATCACCATTGTTGGGCCTTGAAATGCCTTAAGAAACCAATGGGTGACATCACAGAGACTTCATCCATGTTTTATACAGTTTATTAATTAAACATTTCTAACAGCCTTGTAAATGCCTGGGAACGCCTCAGGATCCCCCAGGAGGAGCTGGAAAATGTTGCTGGGAAGAGGGATGTCTGGTCAGTTTGCTTAGACTGCTGCCTCTGCTACCCAACCTCGGATAAGTGGAGGTAAAGATGGATAAATGGTGGGATACAGCTTTTTTCAAGAAATGGACAGGCTTCAGTACTTTGTTTTGTCATTTGAAACAACGTCAAGTTTTTTTATTTTCAGTCATCAAGTCTGAAGGCTATTTTTGAATAGGGCTGTGACCAGATTTAACCGAGCAGCAAGGTTTTAGTAACTTCATTGATAAAATTTGGCTTACCAGAAAGGCATTCAATGTATACAGTTAATTTGATGAAAGTGTTAGCAAACAGCTAAATAGCCATCAGGGAAGTAGAAATCTAAGCATTTAAAAATGTATTTGGGATAGTTTGTTATGTAGCCATTTAATGCAAATCCCAAGCTCAGCACTAATGTTGTGAATTTGATGCTTCTGAGGTAGTGTATAGCAGGTTTACTAAGGCTACATGCAAAAACCAGCAACTGTAGCTCACAACAAGTTTTATGAGAGTATAGATAATTACCAGAACCAGTGCAGTTGGAGGTTTTAAACCTAAATAATGAGCTGAAAGATGCAGAAGGCTTATGCTGTGGACTTGTGAAATAACTCTCAGTGGGTACATCCACTTGAATGACACTTTGCATATCTAGTTATTTGACCTCTTCCTCATAAAACATGCTTGTGTTTCCAGATTTCATGAAGTCTCATAAATTATGCATCTGTGAAGTCTTGCAGGATTTTCTCTTTAGCTGCATCACGGACACCTGGCTTACTTTCACACAACTAACACTTCTAATTACATCGCTTATCTATTCCTGGCAGAGGCAGCAAAACACAGAGAAATTGCTCAATCAGTTCTTGAAGTGTTATGCGACCAGGATTCACAGTTGCACACAGAAGAGAGAGTCTTGTTCTTTTAACATCTGCAACGTTCCCCAAAAAATGTATTTGAACTGCTCCAGCCCTCAGAGACCACATAAATTCCTGGGCATGGAACATAATGCATAATCCAAGCCAGAAGCTTCTTTCACAGGACTTATTCCCAGATCTCTTTTTGATGTTGGGACAATTTTAGGACAGCCTGGTTGGAGCTGTGAACATTTTTGTCTCTGTCAGAGGGGGTTTCCCGCACCTTCTGCCTGTCCTACAAAACTACATGCAGGATCAGCTTATTTGAGTGTTTTAGGGCCTCTTCTATCTGTCACGTATCTATTCAATTGGACTGAAGTCATCGTGTTATTGGCTGCCCTGGCTGAATCATGCAAAAAAGGAAAGGGGATTTGCCTGGTTCTTTATATGAAGATGACCAACCCACAGCTCACCGGAATACCACATTCACAGAAAACTAGGTCACAATTTCCAGGCAGGGTAAACAATTCACCCCCTTGTTACTGCCTCAGTAAAATCCTCCCCAGGCATTCAGGGTCCTCTGTAATTTAGTGCGTCTGCCTACATGTGAGCCCCAACTCCCCGCGCACATCACCCCACTGCCTTCCACTGCATGTTTGTATGTTGGAACAAAAGGGTGGATGCACTGTTCAGGCAACCTTTGTTCGTGACTGTGCAACCATGCAAACATCCAATCAAGTGACCAGTATTGAAGCTTCCCACACTGCATCAAACACCTCTTTTCTTCCCACAGTGGATCAAAGTTATAGACATATCTTTAAGACAAATACTGCACTGTAATTTCTGCTGGTTCTTATTTCAATCCCCAAACTTTCTGTTTTATAAGTTTCAATCCAAAGTTAGGAGTTAGTTTGCAACATTGTCAGATAGCTCTCAACCCTTAGCCCACCACCACACTGACGAAACAACACAAAATGGTCCAAACAAGACCGGTTATCACAGCTCTGAGCATGCCAAGCCAAACACAACAGGAGGATAAGAGGATGAGTAATGTTTTTACTGCACTGTATTCCTATTAGAGCTGCGAACTGGCTGCTCCTCCACTCTGCTTTTCCTTATGAAAACCACATGTTGAATGAGGGGCAAAGTCTCATCAGTCCAGCAGCCGAGGGTCACCAACCACAGGCCTCCTTTTCTTCCCCTACCCTAACACTTTGCCCAGGTGATCCACAGAGCCAGGAAAGTTGTGGAAGAAGCTTGGCATGGCAGCCAGGAGCAGTTTATTTTCCTGTCTGCCTCGAGCTCAGCACCGATTGAACATTCTTTGTTAGGAATGTTTGGAATCTAGATTTGGGAAGCTAATCCTCTCTTTTTGTCTCCTTCAATTTAATTACATTCAGTGGTTACCAGACTGTATAGAGCATAAAGCTGATACTCAGATACATTAACTAGTTTTGTGTATTCCTCATGTTCATGAGTGTGACTTCTTACTTTCTTAACGTTTTGAGCAAAACAGTGTCAATCCAAGGAGGAAGTGTGAAGATTAAGTTTGTTTTCAGGGTATTTCTTTCTTCATAAGATGTTAACAAGATGTTAACCAGTGCCTTGCTCAAGTATACTTTAAGATTCTTAATATAATCTGACTATCTTTTAACTTCATTGTTAAGCTCAGGATCAGGATTTCTGTTGCAGTTTTTGTAGCGAGTCTATCAAATAGCTATATTAACTTGGGTGTGCATGATTTGTTGGCTCAATTAATAACCAAAGTCACACTTGCTAGTTGGTATCAACATTGGTATTATATTTAAACTATCTATATATATTTTTATTATTGCAGACCTAAAACTTCACAAGTCATAAGTGAGCTAACGCGCAGCCACTATCTCCTGCAATCTGAGATATCTCAAATAGTATCAAAAACAGATTCAACTAGTGAATAATATTATTCATTTGTTAGGTATGAATGTAAAATACATTCTTCTTTTTAAAAAACTTCTAAATAATTGTTTGGTATAGGGTGCTGAAAGGCTAATATTTGGCAAGCTAATGTAAGTTCATCAAGTTCTCTGTTTTTGTATTGCATGCTCGCATGTTAAATATTGACCTATAAGTGCTTGAAACAAAGTAAGCTACTTCACAAAGCGACGCAGATGTGAGCTGATTTGTAATGCATTTTGTAGGTAGGCCCTTAAGCTCTGCTGCATTAAGGAAAAGCCTTCTTCGCTCTTAAAGATATAAGCTCTTAGAGGCAGATGGTGTTTAACCTAGATGAGAGCAAAGAAATAAATGAGAAGTGGGTTAATTATTCCTTTAGATACATATAAAACTAATCATATTGTTTTCACTTGCTGCCTGATCAGCCCCTCTCCCAGTGAGGCAGTAATGGGTCAGTAGTGGCAGCAGCAGACCCAGGGGCAAGCATCATTATAACATGGTTGAGGTAATTAGAAGTACCACTCAACCGTCAGTTAAACTGAAGTAATGTGCTTTAAAAAGAACTGAGGTTAAGACTTCCATTGGCTTCTGTGAGCTCTTCTTTAAAACACCAAACTTGTTATGAAGGTGAGGCTGGTTACACATAATAATAGTGCCTCCTCAGATGACTTGCTGCACAAAGCCACTTTTTAGGACACAGACAGTGTAGTCAGCAGCAGCTTTGGTGTATTAAAATAATAAGGGTTCCTGCTAATAAATCAACTGTTCCACTTTTCATGGACAAAATCTGCAACACATAATAAGTTAATGAAGTGTAAGGTCCACAAGGAAAACTGTGCTTACATGGTACAGTTGAGTGTTAAACAACTGAGTCTATAGATGGACTGTGTAATGTGGCTTTATTAGGATTTCATTACGGCCTCAGTGTGTTACAGATTGGGGTATGAAGCTAACCACTGTGAGCCTGACTGAAAGGCCTCTTTCATAGAACTTAATTGGAAAACTTTTAAACTCAGTTTACTTCCAATGAAAATTAAAACGACCTGACTGTCTACATCCTGTTTCTGTCTGAAGCAGGTCACATGACAACATAAAACAAGTCTAAAAGGCTGACATAGTTTAATAACAAAGTGAGGAGCAAACACACTCTGTATTGCCACCCTTTTGTATAAATAAGGGCAACGTGAACAGGAAAAGTTCTTAAGAAAGTCCATCCTGAGAAAAGTCTGATGAAATATAAGCAAGAGGGTAGTTTTGAAAGACTACCTTCTGCAAAATAAGCAGCTTTAGTGTGTTTTTCTTACCAAGAAGAGCTTGGAACAGCTGGCTGCCCAATATTGCAGACACTTTTCCAACACTGGTCTTCAGAGCCTGCTCTTCAGGGCTGGTCAGGTTGGCCTGATATCGTCTGAGCAGCCCCACAGCTCGCTCTGTGTCTGCAATACAAAGTAAATATAGTGTCAGCAGAGAGTGTTCATATGCAGACGATCATCACTGACAGTGTTAACAGAATCTTTATAAAATAGATTTAAAGTAAATACATGTTTTAGAGCAGTCTAAAGGGAAGATAATCCAGGAACAGAATCACAATTGCACAATTTCCTTATTCTTGCTGCTTGAATCTACTTGAATCTTTGACTACATAAATTCATAATACTGCTCAAGTTATCATTTTTTGTCACATATCAACCATGTTGCCAGTTAAATGAATTCATCCACACAGAAGAAAAATCTTAATTTTCTTCCAGATTTGTCTTTTTGTAAATTAAGCTATCATATTAGGGGTGTGAAACTTGAGGTTCGCTACAGGTGCATGGAAAGTTGGTGGCCTGTTGATGTTGTACGAGGTGAAGCAGAGGGATGGCAGGCTTTACCCTAAGATGTGATGCACATTTTGTTCAACAAAAATGTTAACTCATGATTTTATTTAGCGTTAGTATCTTAAATCATCAATATCCTCTGTTAAAAAAAAAAAAAAAAAAAAAAAAATTCTTTATTTCAGTAATATTTTTAAAGTTAGAAGGAGCAACTGCAAAGGAGCAGGTTGCAGGTCCTTGCCCTAGAGTCACAGGTTATTTTTCAAAGTTTCTTGTACTGTCCAGTTCACAGTCCAAGACTCAAAATCTTTCAACTTTAAAGAACAATTTGGCATGATTCCACAGTGCAACCACTGGTTTCAAACGATTATCTGATACAGCATTACTAAAGTTTACACAGAGTTACCAAAACAGTGCACGGATGAGGAATGAGAGCCACTGACCATCACAGATTCACTTTAAGTAAAACATAAAGCATGTAATAGAGCAGATCACATCCTAACAAAAATCCACATTTGAGTGGTGCAATGTAGCACTAGTGTTAGTTACATCTCCATGCAGAGCACATTAAAGGTATTTTTCTCCTCCAACACGACTGTACGGCTGGTCTTTGAACCCTGTGGGTGGTGAAGAACACAGCAGAGAGCAGATGCACGGATCACGGAGGTAAACCTACTACTTCACAGTTTCCAGCTGGATCCTGAACATTTTAATCAAGGAAGAACCTCAAATCAGTAAACTGCATGCTGCTCGAAGGTTGCACACTATCCAGATTTGATACCTTTTAATCCCACAAGGACACGACAGAAGCACTGTGAAGTCCAGTTGAAGCATTCATGAAGTCATGAGCTGGCATTTCCCAAAAAAACTTAAACCGAGATTTACAACAAAACTTTGTCACGTGAGTGAGGTAGCGACGGTAAGTTGCGTTAGCGGTACTCACCATATTTATGCACCATGGTGTGGTCGTCTCGAAACGTCATGTAGCAGTGCAATTAGGGTGTTAACAAAAGTAGAATAGTTACAGCAATAGCTTTGGATAATTCTACCACCAAAACTGCCGCCCCTTCTCAACAAACAAAGTGTATGTGGAGTTTAAAATCCTGCTGCTGAACACTCCCAGTCTGTTTTTGCAGCGGTCAGCGGTGGTCCACACCCACTCACAGAGGTTAAGATGTGACAGGAGGAGAGACTGTTTGGCTCATGACAACTTTCCAGAAGTTTTGGTGTGAACGGCCCTGAACGTGACATTTCCCCCCTCCCTCCCTCTCTCTCTCACTCTCTTTCCTCTCTCTCTCTTTCCTCTCTCTCTCTCACACACACACACCGCTCACACGCGCCTCGCCTTCGTGGAAAGCGGCCCTATAGTTCAGGCTCGTGCAGCTAGACGACGCCACCTGCTGACTGCTTCTCTTTTTGCTGCGTAAAATCATCAATTGGAAAGCGAGGAATCCATTTTTCTTCTGTTTCAAACTCTTGCATCTTCCGCCATCCAGTGGTGCGTTAAGGTGGTCGTGGGAAATCAGAAACTTAACTTGGTACGGTTTACAGGTCTGAGGTAGAACTAACAGGGACGTTGCCAAGAGCACCGACAATGTGTCACGCTGGGCTCTAGCACCACAGCCTAATCTAATCCAACACAAAGACTGCATCACTTCGGTCACAAGAAAAGCCTGAAACAAAAGTAACTTTTTGGTACACCCCGGAAATGGGAACGATTTCTGCTATGGAAGCCCATTTCCGCCAATAATAAAAGAGAAAAGGACGAGTTTGAAAAAAAAAAAAAAAAAAAAAAAAAAAACATAGATAGAAAATGAATAAAAAAGGTCCTAATAATGAGATACTAAGTCATAGATAACATCTTGTTATTTTTATGACTTAGTGTCTCGTACATCAACTGACTACTGTCTAACTTGTCTTCAACTCACTTAATAATATTGCCTTAATATTGCCTCTTGGCAGTTAATCCTGCCCAGTTATTCTACTCTCCCTTAATCTTCCCCATTCACTGAATGAAGTTCTTTTGATTATTAATTCATAATACATCAAAGGAAAAATTAAATTAAAATTAAATTAATGAATTAAACTTAAAGGTGATAAATGCACTTTTTAGGCAACTACACTCTTTTAAAGCAAGAAGCAGGATTTTACAAATGTCTGAGAAGATTTTATGGATCTTATCAATCTCCATGATTATTATTATTTTTTTTAAACTTTATTACAGATTTTAAAATCATTCAGGCCATGGCTGTGTTATACTCGTCACACTTTACAGTCTATGTCTTGATGAAGTAGTAAGATTCTTGAAAAAACATTTCTCCTTGCTTTGATGAAAAAATTAGGAGAAATATAATAACCACTTTCAGGCAGTTTCTTCATCCTATCCTAATGACTGGGATAATAGATCTCTTAAGTTCTTTGCTTACTTTCTGTCTCAATTACACACACACACACACACACACACACACACACACACACACACACACACACACACACACACACACACACACACACACACACACACACACACACACACACACCTATAAAATGAGCTGTAAATTGTAGTGGAATAAAACAATAGCATTTCCTCGAACAACAAATCTGAATCAAAAGACATACAACATTTGATTTCAGTTGTCAGCGTCAAAATTTAATTACACTGAAGTACAGTACTTAGGGAAATGCAGATCTGAAATTTTAGATCTGTTATAAATTGAATTTACAAAAAAATCAAAAGGAAATAAAAGCTTGTGGGACCTGAAAAAAGAGACAATGACATGTAGAAAAAAATGTTTACTTTTGTTTTTCTGGCTCAGATTACAGAACATCTGTGGCTCACCTGCTCTTCAGACCAAAATTTTAATTCTGGTCTCAAATCAAAACATACACAACATTTAAAAAGACTTAAGGTGCAAAGAGAATATGCAGTGCTAGATGCAGTGATACAATCAAAGACCATCTTACAATTTCAGTATCAATGAAAGAAATGATTAAACCCTGTGAAAATGGGACCCAGCAAATGCACTCGATTCACACAGAAATTAAACTTGACTGCCATCTTGTGGCTCAGTGCTGATATTTCGATTCACATCCTTTACACGAAAACAACAACAACAAAAACAGTTGTATTTGTATGGCTTCAGAGTACAGTGTTTTGATATTCACAGTAACTTGCTTCTTCTTTCTCTGGGTCCACAAAAGGAACCTGTCCAGACTAAGATGCATGTATAAAACACCTCCAGGCCGAGTGGGACGAACTACACAGTCGGTAAGAAGGGAGAAAGTTCTTTCTCATTCCACGCTAGTGTACTCTCTCTGGGGTTGTCTGTGGAAAATGACAAAAAGGAGATGAATTAAATTTCTTGTAAATGCTAAATCACACACTCCAAGAGGGAAAAAAATGGCCACAATCACTAAAAGCCACCACTCCAAAAATGTCAATGTTAGAAAAAACTGTTTCTCACCGATTGATCAATACATTTTTCTCTGGTTTGTGGATTAGTCCCAAAAGTTTTCTTTCTTGGTAACGGTGTTCATCTGTTGCTAATCAACTGATTTTTTTTTATTTCTTACTCACCTTTGAAAAATTTTAAGTTATAACTAACCAACCTATTTTCATCTTGGAAGTCTGCAGTTGTAAAGTTGACGATTTGATTTTTTTAAGGAATAAAATAGAATTAAAATGTAGTTAATGATTTATAAGCTGTTACTGTAAAGCCTCCTGTAACACATGACTTTAACCAGTCACGTCCAGACTTGTTAAAGTCAGGCCAATCACAACTGCTGATCCAATGGGTTAAAGTGATGTTGGGACTTTTATAAAGCAAAACAAAACAAGATGGCTAAGTGAAACAGCCTGAATCTGTAATAATGACATTAAAGAAACAAAAACACAAGGTCAAGTCATGTACAAATGGTAAGTGTTGCTTCTACATTATTTAACTCTTAACATCTTTGTGTTGTGTTAAATATTCCAGCCATTTAAATGAGATATTTAAGGCTAGCTATGGAGCCTTGCAACCTACAGCTACATTGCAGTTAGTTAGTTGGGTACTTCTTGCTTGATGTAACTCTGTTTCTAAAATGTTTTCTAGTCTTTTACCCTAAAATAAAAAGGTAACTGATAGCTTGAATCATGTCCATACTTATGAAAAAATTAAATGAGTAAATATTTATTTTCGAGGATTTGTGTAAGATTAGTAACAGAAGACAGGTGAGTTTTTATTATGCATTGCTGTTAATCTTTTATAAAGAGTTAAAATGATTAGTGGGTCAAGGTGTTAGTCAATTTACAAGCAACTGTGCCCTCATGTCTTTAGTAAAGACTTTAAAACCTTTTTTACAGATTAAACCACTTTGATTTGATAAGATTCATTTAATAAGATTTCACAAAACACATATATGTTGCTGTAAATCAAAAGTGGCTAAATATTTGATAGGGTTAATTTGTTAATGACAGTTCAAACTAAAAAGAAGGGGAATTTATTATTATTAGCCAATGCAAACTGACTACAACTGTACTGTACCTTCTCTGTGACAGAAACAGTGTGTTTTCCTGGCAGAAACAGTCAAGGAAATTTGTCAGTCACAGACATTTTCATGCAACAGAAACGAAGGAGTGCAATCATGCTCAGCTTACCGCTGAAGAATGAAGAGTCCAATCATTATCACAAAAGATGCAACATCCACAGTGATCCATATCATTTGGTATGTCCGTGGTGCCTGAAACACATTAATATGAGAGTATATTAGAGATGAGTTGGACATACACTCACAGAAACAAAACTCCTCAGACAGTTGTTCAGCTGTCTGATGTGGAGAACGAAACTGGCTATAAGATTAACTGTGTGAGCATTGGTGCTCACCATGACCCAGTCTGGCTCAGTCATGGTTTTTAGGAGGTGGCAGGAGTTGGTGGTCACAGAGCTGGCCCCTGCACACCACAGCAGGGAGAAGAGCCAACGTTCATTCACCACCCACATGTTCACTGAGATATTCATGCTCCGAAGATCTCTGTAAAATGTAAACACAACATTTGGAATGGATCAGAGCAAATAGTGAGCTGGGTTAAAAAATGGATAACACTGGATAATTTACTCTGACGTAATGTAGGATGGGGAGCTTGTTATGTAGACTAGTTGCTGTGCTAAAGGGTGCAAATCATCCCAAAACAAGGAATCTGAACGAGTATATTGTCATTATTTGACCCTTGGTTGATTATCAGTTAAGCAATGTAATGGGAATTTGGAAGTACATCATGTACAGAGGTCCTGAAGGTGATTAATAGATCTCATAGGAGTATAATAAGATCTCTGGACACCCAGGAGATCTGTGAAGACAGCCTCCTCACACTCTCAGCTGGCTGCACAAAAAGGCAAAATTAAGTTGCAGATGAGCTTTTAGTTCCCTCTCTACCATACTTAAGTTGAAAAGAGGTGTCAGTCTTCTAAATGCATTGTTCAGCTGATAGGCTATTGACCTGGGGAGGCTGAATGTGTGAATATCTTTACAGTCAGGTATGTGAACACAATGTAAAAGATTGTCTTCTTACACAAAGTGTTCTCTTTAAATGTCCCCTTTGTGTGAAAAGTGTGCCACTTGGGAAAGCACTGGTGTAATATTTTTTTTATTTCAGGTTTATTTAAGAATAAAATTCAAGAAATCTCTAAAAGTGTGTGTGCTCCTCCACTGTTGATGTTTCATTGTGCCATGGTCAGTATGAAATCACCTAAATGAAAGACTCACTAACCTCATAACCCCAAATAACCCCCCTTTTAAGAGATGTTGTTTATAGGGCCATATTTCATAAATGAGGTGATTTAATTAATTTAATAATCCATGAACTATCATTTGACAACTGTTAAACGTCCGGAACATGTGCTATTTCTCAGATGGGCTTGTTTGTATTTTGTTTGTAGTTCATGAGGAGGCATAAACATTTGTTCCAGACTATTTCATACCCAGCTTAACAGGGGCTCTAGATGAGTCGTTATTAATTTTTTTTTTTTTTGTTGCTTGGCGCCGCCATGTTGGCAATTGCTGCGTTTTGCAGCAGCTCTCTCTTCTTTGTCCGTTTCTTGTAACTTTTTCGTCTCTTTTTCGTAATCTTTGCATTTGGATCATTACTTTGTATGGCTCATTTGTTGGTCATGGACACCAAACTTTTTGTGGCTTCAGCGATATTTTTACTGCTTTTTCTCCTGTGTTTGTCTGGAGATCCTACATGTAACCATGGCTGCACTGTTTACATGTGAACTCAGCTGTTAGCAGCCTGTAGCATGTCAATGCTAACTGGTGTAAGGCCTGATGTCTTCCCACAAGGAGAGGAGAAGGCAGTGAGGACGACGTTCTGGTTCTCAGGTGTGAGCTAAGAAGTAACGACGACATGGACCTGTCTTTCCATCCATCGTTATTGGGAACGTAAGATCTATCTCCAATAAGACGGACGAGCTAGCTGTGCTAACCCAGCAACAGAGGGAATACCAGAGGGCAGAGTAGCATCATGCTATTCACAGACATGGCTAACGGAGCTAACATCAGACACCAACACCACATTGGAAGAGCTTCACCTGCTGTGAGCAGACAGAATACAGACTACTGTCACTCCGGAGCATGACTAAAGAAGCTCAGTCCTGGACCCTGTGGAGGTGGAGGCTGACTGAACTGGAGAATGATGGACAAGCTGTCGTCATCTATTTTCTTATGGACCTTTTTGCACTTTCTATACACTTTCTTACTTTTGTTTACTTGATTGCTGCTGTGACTTTGTTGTACTTGTTACAACGACAATGAAGTTCTATTCTATTCTATTCTATTCTATTCTATTCTATTCTATTCTATTCTATTCTATATGGTTTTTCAGGGCCAATACCGAGTATTAGTCAATATTTGTTTGCAGTAAAAATGAAAATACTGGCGTCAAAATTTTGAAAAATACAAACTCCAAAACTTTAGTCTGTTGAAATGCCTTTAAGCACATGTTTATTAAACAGCTCCCAGGCTCAGCAGCATGTCTTATAAATGAAAACTAACTTTTCATTATTTAACGGCTGTCGGGTCAAAAAAAAAGCCAAATATCGGCGGCTGGAACTATTATCGGTCTATCCCTAATAAATCAAATGTGTAATAACACATAGGTTTGTGGATAAACAGTGCTTATTTTTAAATCAAACCTTATTCAGAGGACACGTCTCTATCACAGAGCCAACAGCCTGTGTACAACGAGATCACTTAACACTTTCTGCAGCACCTCAAACATGTTGAAACACTGTATTATTTATTTTTTGTTTTTCAACCTGCTCAACCATAAAACTACACCGCTAGGTGGGACACAATTCGAATCTCGTACCCTGAAGGTCTAAATATTCAGTGCCAGTGCTGTGTCTCAGCATGCAACACACACACTTTTAATTAACACGCCACTGTGAAACCCCCTGGCACCACCACACAGATAATAATGGGTGTGTAGTATCAGCTCCATTTCTTACCTGACTTCTTTCATACTCAACTTGCTGTATTTCACATTTAAGTGGTTTCCTGTTTCGTTGAGCATGTCGTTTATGTTTTTATAGACCTGGATGAAGCCTGGGGCAGTCTGAGTCACATATTCTCGTTTATCTGGGTGAAGCCAGAGGATCTGTAAAAGATAGAATGCAAAAAATAAACTAAATACTGTGAAAATGTCCATCAATTTTATTTGGAAAGGATCAAAATTAGACTTACCAGACTTTGGTCAATGCCAGAACTCAGGATGGTGCTGACTGTTTCTTCTGTGTCATTTTCCACATCCGGACTATATAAATCAAATATCACCGAGATGTTGTGCTGCTTGGCCAGGTTTAACAGCTGAAGTAAGGACGGTATGGTCTGTGATCGCGCTTTTAACTTCTCCTCTGCCGATAGCAAGGACACCGAACCGAAAGGATCTGTCTAGAAAGTCAGATAACAGCTCCTATGAACGTAGCACGATGGCTAATATCACAAAAATCTTTATGTGAGTGTGGAAAAGCATGTGTCAAAGCAGAGACCTCACCTTTATGAACCATTCACCTGCATTCAGACTCTGTAGTGTATCCCAGGTCAAGTTGCTGCTGTGGCTGAAGTATTTGTCCGGGAACTTCTCTTTAACATTTGTCGTTCTTCGCAGGAACTCTGCCTTGTGGTCATGCATCAAGAAGGGGACCCTGTCTTTACTTGGTAAGAAACACAATCAAACACAGTATTTGTGAGATTAGAGAGCTTAAGGTAGTAGTGCAGTAAGTATTTTTTTTAACCTTATTAAGCTCTGGGGGCAACATAAATTGAAGATTGTGTTATCTGTGCTCTGTCCCTTTCAGCAGGTGAGCAACAGTGGCCTTTAAAGCCCTTTTTGTTAATTTTGAGATTGTTAGTGTCTCTGATGTTTGGTTTTGGGTCAACCAAGAGTTAGGTAGAGGTCAGCATTGCACAAAAACCATGATATCAAAAACCATTGGCTCATGTCACCGAGACAACATCCATGCCCGTTAAGGGAAGTTTTTCCTTAAATATAAATAATAACATTTTATTAAAATTTACGGGTCTAGACCTGTGAATGTTTTTGTTAAGTGTCTTGAGACAACGTTTGTTATGATTTGGCTATCGTGGCCATATTGGTAGTGGTAAGGGCTTTGCATACAGGTATAGGGTGCCTGTCATGACCCTGAGCTGTGCCTCTAATTAGGCGTTAGAAAAAAGATTCACCCCCTGTACAGTGTGCGGATAGTAAAATTAACGACTCAGACAGGAGATGTTTTTTGAACTAGGCTGTAAATAAGTTAATTTCAGCTTTGAAAACAGCTTTTTTGGCTTGGTGTGCATGTGACTTCCGGTACTTCTGGAGCCAGCCTCAAGCGAACACTCGAGAAACAGCAGATTTTAGCACTTCAGCATTGTCTCATATTCCTAGCCTGGAGGTTGCCAGGTTGGGTATGATCACTCCCGCAGTGAGACAGTGATAACTGTCACTCAGGAAAGAAATTCAAGTTGAAAGATATTCGGACTACATCTACAAAGTCCCATAAAACTACTGCT
Source organism: Halichoeres trimaculatus (assembly GCF_033239565.1). Lineage (NCBI taxonomy): Eukaryota > Metazoa > Chordata > Actinopteri > Labriformes > Labridae > Halichoeres > Halichoeres trimaculatus. The sequence continues at coordinate 23,916,867 of NW_027437185.1, forward strand.
GTTGAGGCCAGAAATATCAGTTTCAGACCAAGGGATGTGAAGCACCTCCCCTCTCTGATGGTAACAACCACTGAGAAGCGCTAGTGCAAGTGATTTTCAGTTGAAGATAGTCAAACTGAGAGTCAGAGAAAAAAAAAGACCTTTTGAGACCTTTTCATATCAATGTCAAGCTAAACCGCAGCAATGCTAATGTTGGCATGCATCATTCAGTTGTTTGAGATGAGTGTACATGAGAGAAAGAGAGAAACCACAGAGCAGGTCATCTAAAAAAGAAACCTAATCCATCAAGGGTTCTGTTTCAGAGACCTCTTAGTGAGCTCTTCTTGGTCTCCTGAGTCCACTTTGTTTGTGGGTCATCACTCTCTTTTTTTAACTTGTAAAATGTCTTTACAAACAAACTGTTCTTTTCAGTTGTGGTCAGATATTTGACCCCACATACACTGAAGCATGCTTTCACAGTCACACCAGAAAACCAAATGATGCATGGAAACTTTTGTTTTTTTGCGGTTTGGCTGTACACTTAGGTGTGTAAACAGTGTTCTTCTTTCTTTTTTAAAAAATTGTATTTGACTCACTCAACTACTGATACAGGTAGATGCAGTTAAAGCATGGTTTGTAACTGTTTACAAGACTGTTGCTTTTTGTAAAAACAGGACTCAGGATTTGACTTGACAAATTAGTCATTGTCTGCTCAAATCACACTCATGTAGACTTTTACCCATGATGCCACCCTCACTGTACCTGAGCTGTACATCTGTCTCAAAGGCCGTGACGCCGCACTCAATGCTCCTGTTGAACGACATCATGGTGTTCTCTGGGGCCAGCTAAACACAGCGAGAACAGGTGGATGAGGAAAACTTGTGTGCATAAAACCCACCATGCAGCCTACACACACACACACACACACACACACACACACACACACACACACACACACACACACACACACACACACACACACACACACACACACACACACAGTCCCACACACAGAGTTAAATTGGGCTTATTGGCCACCCAGGAGCAAAGCCAACTTTCAAGGACAGAGCCGAGTGACGAACAGGGTCAGCACATGACTAAAAATTTGTCCTCACCTGAGCCAGTCATAGAGTGATTTATCATATAGCATTAGTCAACAGAATGTACTGAATGTCAAGAGCATTGAGCATACACTTGATTCTGCAGTGAGGAGACATACAGCAAGCAAGCTGTAGAGTAGGCCTCACTCTGGAGCATCACTTGATGTCTCCTCTGGTTATTTTTTATAGTCCAGCTTGCACAGTTTTAAATCTCTTATTCAAAATCCTCTTTTGATCTGTTTGAACAACCACATTTCACAATAAAAATCTTTACAAGAAACTTGTTCAACCTCTTGAGAACCAAGCTTTTTTCTGGTGTGCAATTTTTAATTCACCTTGCTTTTGGGATCATTTGGGATGAGTGAGACCTAATAAGTATAAAAACTAAATTTGATCTTTGTACTGGAAGTTTGATTGTTTGTGTCATGAGTTCTCTATTAGTTGATGGTTAGTAGTGTCATTGTACTTAAATACATTGTATTTTTTCACTAAAATGGATCTAATGTTGTGATTTCACCAAAAGATGATGTTGGCAGTGTCTCTTAATGTGGCTATTTGGTCAAAGTTTATAAAAGATCACACTGAGAAGCTAAGGTGTGTATGCATCTTACAGCTCATGTCAAGTGAATCTGGTTCTTACCATCGGTGCCCCTCTGTGCCCAATAAGCTTTGGTTTCTCAGGTAGGTCACGTATCTCTATCAGACAGGGAGACTGAATGTAGTGGGGACACAGGAAGATGGCTGCTGACACCGCTCCAAACACCACAGCGATGAGGAACCGAGACCCTGTAGAGAACAAAAATCAAGAGTAGAATGATTCTTTTTTAACTCTGATGTGAGTAAACGAAGCCACTCTTCAGAAGTCCCCTCAGAAGGCTGAGTAAACAAAGACGACTATTTGTTCTGAGGGAGTATCAAAAATACCTGCACCCTTCAGATCCCTGTGATCTTTTTCATACCTTTTAAAATATTATTGAACTTAGAATTACACAGAAAGCAAATTACAATAGCATTAGTCTTTTGTTGTCATGCACGTAGACACTGACTGTTTAAAAACTTTGGCTGGCATTACACGCAGTATTAACTCTTTAATGTTTTTTTAACATTTTCATATGAGATAAGAAGATAAGAGATAAGATTCATATGGGGTAAGTTGATTTATTAATGTGGGGCAATGAAAATAATAATCACTTACATTCACCAGCCACTTATTTAGCTAAACCTGTTCAACTGCTTGTTGATGCAAATATCTTATCAGCCAATCACATGGCAGCAAGTCAATTTATTTAGTTTAATAGACAGGGTAAAGGCGAGCTGCTGAAGTTCAAACCAGGCATCAGGATAAAGAAGAAGAAGAAAGGTGATTGAAGTGACTTTGAATGCTTGAGCATTCATAGGAGCTCACCAAAACAAAAATAGAAAATTGGAACCGAATCAACAGATCTCAATCCAACAGAGCTCCTTTGGAGTGTGGTGGAACGGAAGTTTCACATTATGGATGTTCAGCTAACCAATGTGCAGAAACTGCGTGATGCTATCATGTCAATATGCATCAAACTCTCTGAGGAATGTTTCCAGCACCTTGTTGAATCTATGATACTAATAATCAACAATTCTGAGGGCAAAAGTTGTCCAACCCGCAAAAAAAGTAGCCAGTGAGTGTGTATTGGACATTAGATTGAGGGCAGTTCTTAAGGCAAAGGGTCTCTGAAATTGCTTATACCTTGATGTGCCTATAACAGACGTAATTCTTACATATTTCCTTGGCTGCATGGAAGCCTCTGAAGACAAACGGGCTCAGCAGTGTCAATGCCCCAACAGCACCAAACTGCAGGAAAGGAGCTGTGGCCTGCAAATAGGTCAACACACACCAGAAACACATGACATTTAAAAGCAAGAATATACACAGCATGTTTAATTCAAAGTCCTGAGATGTGACTCTTGTTGTACCTGCAGGGAAAGAGGAACAGTCGGCCACTCCTGTTGCCATTGGAGAGTGATCCCTGCAACTCCAAACGCGATGAATATCGCTCCTACAAACAACAAGAACTGTGCCAAGAAAGAGCAAACATTAAACCCAACAATGAAATAGGATTGATGCATATCAGGAAGAAGGAGTAATATTTTCATTACCTTATGTAGACAGTGTAGGTCGAGTGGTTCTCCTAGGACGACTTGGAACAGTGCGAAGAGCTGCAATGAAATGTGCTGTGTGTTAGAATATTATACACCATCATGACTTCTTCAGCTCTGAATGAACATGAAGCTTTTATTTTTCTTCACAAAGTCTGATCACTAATCAGACTTTTCTAAGACGTCTTTTTATTAAATTGTTATTGTATTGTTACATTGTGTTATGTTCAAGGTCTCCAGGTTAAACAATAGCCATTTATGTTTGTTTGGTGGGATTGAAAAAAGCCGTTCTCATGCCTGTTATTAACCAGTCTCATGAGAGTCTTGAATTCCCCAATTATTACTGCAAAGTTCTAACAGCAGAGTTTCAGTGTGCCATTCTCACCAGCAGCAAGACGCAGTAGCTGGTGATCGCTGCAGAAATGATGATGAGCACCATGAACCAGTTCACCCACCGCTTCAGTTTTACAAAGCCCTGCCTGATAATGGAACAACAGAGGGCAGCACAGGGTTAGCAGAACAAAGGTCATCAGTAAAGAGAAGAAAAGACAGGATTCTGGGCTTTTGTTCTATATTCAATGTGTGTGTGTGTGTGTGTGTGTGTGTGTGTGTGTGTGTGTGTGTGTGTGTGTGTGTGTGTGTGTGTGTGTGTGTGTGTGTGTGTGTTGCAATCACTCACCAGTTCACATCATCTTGGTCATTTAGAGTAACCAAACAAACGTACATCCAGCACAGGGAGAGCACGGAGACCACAGCCAAGACTGTGAACCAGCAGCACGCATGCTAATGTGAAAAGAACAGATGGAGTGATAACTTTTTGCAGCCTTCAGCTCTTCTAAAAACTGAAGCTATGCGGGCATGGCAGTTCAGCTAGAAATCAACATTTGTGTGTGTGTTTGTGTGTGAAAAGTGTGTGTGTGTGTAGATGCCAAAGACGAATTAGATCCTAAGACACTGGCACCGTGCCAACATTTTTTGTAGTTGGATTTGTGCTCTCCATTGTGCCATGACAACTTGGCTCTTCATGCTCTTTCACCATCAACACCTTCACTCAGTCATTTATGTGGGAGAAAAAAAACACACACCTCTACAAGTCCCACTCTGTTTAATCTAGATAAGTCCATTAAAGCCTGCTGAGACCTGTAAGTTTACTAATTGTGCTTGGCACACTTGTGCACATTCTTGAAATCAGTTGTCACTTTGTTCTTTCTACAAATATATGAAAATATTTCTTTAAAACAAAGAAAATAAGTTTATTCACCCAGCATTTAAGAACAAGGTGGCAAAATCGTTCATAAGTAAGGCTTTACATTTCTGACTGGTGGAATTTTAATCCCTGAGTGTGGGATTTGTAAAAGTGGAAGTACAAGTGACCCAAAACTTATAAAACCAGGGCAGATCTCAACACCCTGGAAGTTAAGTAAAACGTATTTATATTTCTTAAACTCAGAAATTCACATGAATATTGCAAAAAATACTCACTTTCCTCTTATTTTCACTTGACTGCTTCCAGTGGCAACTATACAAGCCCCTGCTGCAAACTCTGCACCAGCTCTCGTCTTGAGACATTACTTCCCCTCCTCACTCACTGTGTCTGTCCTGCTCAGACACCTGATACACGCAGCCTGAAGCAGGATGAAGGAGGACTCAATGATGTTTTCTCTGGGTACTAAAAAGAAGCCTGACCCTGTTTACGCTCATAAACCTATGGAGAAAAGGAAGGAAAAAGGATGAGTACGACAAAAAGCAAATGAGAGAGAGGGAAAAAGAGTTTCCTTGGGCATTAAGGCGATCCCCGCTCAATAACACCCTGAATAGAGCCTGTGTGCAAAAGGGGGGTATAGTCGATGGCAGCACATACAATAGCCAGCACCATGGGGTATTGAAAGTGGTGCTCGGACCAGCCTGAGTGAAGTCACTATTGAGCCTTTGCAGCAGCCTCAGTGGCAGTCACGTCCTTGTACAGACAGAGAGGGGGAGGAAATAAACTGAGGGTGTGATTAAAGAACAAACTAACTGATGAAGACTCCTCTTTGGCTTGTGCTTAGACTTTACGTGGGTTAAAAATGCAGGAACTTGGCATGTAGAAATGAAAAAGAGACTGGGTCACAGGAAGATATTTTCAACATGTCAGGGCACATCATGTGCCAGTTGTTCCAGGTTCCAGTACCTCTTCATGGGAAACGACAATGGGAATTTACCCACATTTCTGTCACCTGCAGATATGTGTTGAGCAACACAAGTTTGTGTTGTGTAAAAGCATTATTCACCCATAGTTTCTTGTTGGACCTGATTTGACCCGAGTCTTTTTCAGGTGTCTCTCCCCCGGAATTGTTTATTTTCTTTCTTAAACAAAGCTTTCAGTGAAATATGTCAGTTCAAGATAAAATTTAAAATCAGGCATTTCAAGAAAATGAAGCAGAAATTTTCCCATCATGCTTGAATAACCCCTACCTATTCTTAAACGTTAAGTGAAATGACATCCTTGCCCTTATTTCATTTGTTTATCTAATGGAATAAGGAGACAAATCATCCATTAAAAAGCGTGTTCAGACAAGTCCACAGTTTTAACTGTCACTCACAGAAACATTAGACAACTTGTTTCACTGCATATAGCTGGAAACTTTAAACCCGAACTGAAGGTTAACAGTGTGGGAAAACCACACAATCAACTCGTGACGGGAGGACAAAAGAAAGTGAAAATAGAAAAGTGGCCTAATTACAAACAAACACAATAACATTGTTTTTTTGTGGTTGGTTGCTTTACAACAGTGTTCTTTTGACAGCCCACATCATCTGGCAGAGATCACTGTTTATTAGAGGATACTGTCATCATCATTATCATACAGTTTAAGATGTAAACACGAAACATGCAAGCTCCAAGTAGTAAGTTTACGCTGAGTTACCAGCATGGTGGTGCAAATTGACAGACAAAACACAGAATGTTTCATGCTCCAAATAGTGTTCTGGTATTGATGTAAAGAAATGAAAGCTGTAGTGAGTCCGTAATGTTATGATAAAATGTGTAAGAAATTATACATCCAGGTGTTTTTGTTGTGGAATATTAAAGAAACTTCTTACATGAGTGATAACTGTTTCTTTCTAATGACAGGATCTGTTCTGTCATCAACCATTACTAAAAGTAGCCAATTCAAGGCTAACTTCCTTCCTCTTTTGTAGTTAAAATAATAATAAAAAAAATAAAAAATAAAATGACACAAGAGAAATCACTTCAGTTTTATACAGCCTTAGCAGATTCTACTATGACCAGATCAAAAAACAGAGATATGGTCACAATCTTATTTTAACACCTGACAGCAAATAAAGGAAATATTAAAAGACCCTTTAAAACCGTTTATCATTGCACGTGTCTGATCCCATCATGTAAATTATTTGTACGATTTTTTTCAACGTTCACGCATTCATGAGCACGTTTTTTATACAGTTTATTTTTCAAAATAGAATGTCTGACATTGACAGAATATTTGTCATATTTGATAATATTTAATATTCAATATCTATCTATCTATCTATCTATCTATCTATCTATCTATCTATCTATCTATCTATCTATCTATCTATCTATCTATCTATCTATCTATCTATCTATCTATCTATCTATCTATCTATCTATCTATCTATCTATCTATCTAAATCAAACTAACATAAAACACTCACCATCAAACGTTATCCGTCGCTGCATGAACCATCGCATCAAAAACAAACTTGTCGCGCAGACCACTCCACTTGCCACCTCTCTCCTGCGTCAACTCGTGAACTGAATGTGAATGGTCCCGTATGAATGGGTGCTGCTGGATGAAGGGGTGTAGCCTGAAACACGAAGGGAGGATCCAGAGTTCAACGCAGGTAAGTTTAGAGGGAGACTACTCTAGGGACTGAACGGGACACCTTCTAAAACCACTTTGCTTTTTTTTTTTTTTTTTTTAAATCTCTGAATCGATGCCCCAGTTCATTAGAAATTAAATGATCATAGGATAGATCTCAAATTGTGCATTTAAGTGGTGGTGGGGAATCTGAGAGAGAAGACTCTATCTTTTCCCTTAGATATGAAACACCCTTTGAAATTTAGAGTCAATCTATGTGAAAAACTTTTTTTGTGTTGAACTTTAGGGCGTCATGAGCACTCCTTTACACTAGGTGGCGATAATGCTTTCTGAGCCTGTCACCGTTAAGAGCTAGAAGAAGTGGTTGTTTCTAGCCGTCAAGCTGGCAGGTGAGCTCATTTGTTGATTTGTGTTAGTTAATAAGTGTTTTATTCCACTGGTTTCCAGTACCTAAACCATCAAATCTTACTCTGTGACAATCGTTAATGCGGATTTAAAGCTGCCTTGGAGTAGACAGAGAAGATGTCTCGTTTAAAAGTTAGCTATTGAGCTAGCATTTACTTCAGCTAGCATTTTGGTTGTCCCTTTATATCGATGTTTGGCGGTTTCACTTTCAGTCAAAACTGTATATATTGTTTGATCGACGCGTGCATCGAGGTTCCTGTTTCGGTGTAACTACTCTGGAGAATGATCTGTCAGTACGGACCAGGATATTGCGCAATAACCTCATCGTCCCTGTCATTTACAGTAGTCTATAGTAGCGCTACATCTACATTTGATACACCTTAGATATTTACGCTGAATAAATATTTGTAGTGTTTGTGTGTAGTATGATATTATTTTCCCTGTAAGTTGACATTAAGATGTTTGGTTTGTTGTCTTTTGTTTGTTTTGGAGAGGGAGAAGTATTGTAAACACTGCGACCCAACTGTCACCTTATTATCTTTCTTGTGGTGTTTTCAGAAACAATGGATCAGAAGATTCCTTACGATGACTACCAGCTCCCAGTAGTTTTCCTGCCTTCTTATGAGAACCCACCAGCTTGGATACCCCCACAGGAGGTGTAACACACATAAGAGCAACAGTGCTATGTTTGATCTTTAATATTCATGACTTTGGACAGATCTTGGTGATATCAAAAGTTAAGATTTTAACCACTGTGTGCAGACGGCCCCCTTTATCTTTCTTATGGTTGCCCAGTGACTCTTAGTCATAGAATTTTTTTCAATGAGTTGAACCGTTTTTTTCATTGACAGAGAGCTGTAATAGTTTGTTTCCAGTGTGCTCTTATTTCTGTTGAGGAGCTAATGAGCACTGAAAACAAAACAGTGACCTGCATTCACATTAGTGAGTCAAAGTTCTTGACAAGGAGTCAAGGAAGGCCCAAAGAAAGATTGAAAAGATTCTAAGACGAAACAGACGTGATTCTGCGTAGAGCTGTGAAAAGCCAAATACATAGAGTTGAAGTTGTTGTACAAAAGTTTTGTTTGTCTAGTCCAGCAGTATCCAAAATGTAGAGGTCAAACATTTCTGAAGATTTTCATTGCTCTGAAAACCGTTCAGGATTTCTGAGCATTAAATCCTGTCTCTTGGTCAGAACTTGTAGGTTTTAAGCTCACAGTCATGATAAATTCCATGCTAACAGTCTATCAGATGTGCAAATAGGTTTTTATTAGTACTTACTAAGTATTGTATATTCTAGCGTGTGCATCACCCTGACTACAACAATGAGCTCACCCAGTTTCTGCCTCGTACCATCGTGCTGAAGAAACCTCCAGGAGCACAGCTGGGCTTTAACATCCGTGGGGGCAAGGCATCACAGCTGGGGATCTTTATATCCAAGGTGTGTGTGAAGTGCTGTCACAGCTTTTACATTAATACTTTTTGCATTTACTTTTCAAATAATCTTACATTGTGATCTGTGATTTCTGTGCATGCACGATGTGTGTGATGTGTTTACAGGTGGTTCCAGATTCAGATGCCCACAGAGCAGGTCTACAGGAGGGAGATCAGGTTCTTTCTGTGAATGAAGTTGATTTCCAAGATATAGAGCACTCAAGAGTGAGTCGGAGAGACACGTTTGATCAAATATGAAAGGTTCTCCCTGAAAAATGCATTGTCGGGATGGCAGCATATGTTGCTCCTAACCCTGTTCATTTTGTTCATCATTAATGGTGCTTTCCCTGATGTGTGTACTCATGCCATTAGCACTTATACCCCTGACATCATCACAGCTGCTGACCTCTGAGCTATGCTTAAAGGCTGGTTTATCCTTCTCTCTGTTTTAGTGAGAAGGATGCATTGTCTATGATTTCCAAAAAGAATGTTAAATTTTGATTTGTCAGAGCATGAGACTTTTCCCCTTTGTCTCAGTCTATCCCCAATCTGCTTGGGCCCAGAGAAGACACCATTGTTTCTATATCTAAATTTTGTGAGCCCAAAAGTTTCATTTTCCTCCTTTAGTGTTGTACACTTAATTCTCTTTTATGTTTATTTAATTTAATTGATTGATTAATTAATTTATTAACTCAATTGTATGTCTTTTTCTCTTCAGGCTGTAGAGATTCTGAAAACAGCAAGAGAAATACTGATGAGAGTCCGCTTTTTTCCCTACAGTAAGTGAAAGCGTTTATGTATTCATAACTTTTTGTTTTCCTGTTGTTAAGATGGTTCAGGAAAATATTAGAGGGATCAAAATTATTATTGAGCAACTTTATTAAAGTGAACAGTCTATGACAGAAAGCTTGAATTACGTTTTGTTTGCTGGTTTTACTAAATAATGACACCCCAATGTGGCTTAAATATTTTGTTTTCTCAGACTACCAGCGGCAAAAGGAGAGGACCGTACACTAGGTGGCAGCAAAGAGCAAAGGTAGAAAGAGAGTTGTTGACTGCGTGATGAGTTCTCCTCCCACAGACTCTGGCCTCTATTCAGCCTCGGCTTCAAGATGACTGATAAATGACTAACAGACTGATTCAAAGTCCTGCCATGTAAGGACAGCATTTAATCTGTTGTACTTAAATTCCTCTCTCTCTGAGGGTTCTGATCACTCCCTTATCCACTGTGACACATTGTGATTGGGATGTTTTGGAAAGAGGTCCTTTAATAGCTTTTTGGAATTCAGGATGGCGAAAGCTGAATCTTAGATGGCATTTTACATTATAAATTATGTAACTGATACATACTTTGCAGCCAAGCGTAACATTTAAATCTCCTGCATAATTAAATTTAGAATTTTTTTATTCAATTTTCCTCAAATCTTTTTTTTTTTGTGAAAATTGTCCTGCTTTAGTCTTAAATGATGTTGAATTCACATAAAGGAGAGTGTTTGCTTATTCTGAACACACTAATGATATTAATACAAAAAAAGTTATATATGAAACCCTGATTTGCAAATGTATATATGGGGAACCATAAAAATATGTTTAAAAACTGTTTAATGTAGATAAACTTTATTTTAAATTGCACTGTGATATATCATGAAACACTAAAAACTATAGCCTCCAAAAAGGCAAGGCATCTACTCATCACATCACTTAAAAAAACATCAAAACTTCACAGAGATGATTTATTGCAGGGCAGTTTTACTGTTTGTATACAGTTTGACTGCAATCATTTTAGCAGCATGTGCTTGTTGTTTTGCAATCAAATGTATATAAGTGTATAACTTGATCATATGACTCAGATGTTACTACACATTGACACTAACTGTATGATATATTGAAAGAGAAAATAATGGTGCAAGACTCCTATTAGATTTTTAGTATCACTGACCTAGATTTCACTGTGAATAATCTATGAATCCAGTTTTGAGGAAATATTTAACAAAAAGATAAACTGAGGAGGAATAAAATTGTACAGATGAATACTTCAGTGACTGCTTGTAGACTGGTGCATTACTTTCATTTCAAACTTTACCCTTGCCGAGTGATATTTTAGTTATTAAGTGTGTGTACTGTATATTTCAGGTGCCAATCTCAGCAAGTATAGATTCTGACATGCCATTTCATTGCATGATAACAGCACATTGAGTCCTGTAGCTTATTATGGTAGAAGAGCTGTAAAGGGTTGTTTGTACGGGTGTGCACTGGAGGCCCTGATACTGGCTGTATTTTATTCCAACTGAAGACTTTGTCAGGTGTTTTTTTAAAATCATTTTTAAAGAACTGCTTATATTTATAGGCACCATATGTGCATACATTTAAACAGCCAGATGGATGTGGATGTAACTGCACTATGCTAGTACACGGTATGTTTTTTGTTTGTGTATGTTACATGTCTTGTTTTGTACACTCTTAATTCACGTTTTTTCCTTCTGATGAACATCATGGCCTTAAATGTGCTATCCTTTTTTTGTATCACTTGACATTTACAGTTGAATGGAAATTAAAGTTCTTTGAACCCCTGTAACCTTGACCTTTGTTTTTTTGTAGAGCCTGAAACAAAGCTGAAAATTGACCGGCTTTCTCTGGTTTAAGTAGCCAGACTGGTTCCTCTTTGGGGCTTGGTTTCTCTTGAAGCCGACTGACTGCATTCCTCATAAGATGACAATGACAAATTCCAAAGCATGTAAACCTGGGCGGTTTATTTTCTAAAAAAAGTCAAGGCCATCCGACATTGTTTACATCAAACATAAAAATCCTTATAAGCATCTGTAGAGCTTCATTCCAATGTTTCTCTTCATCTGAACTTACAGTGATTTCAAATAAATAAATAAAATACAAGATAAGCTTCATGGTTATTCCAATCCTTCAAAGAGAGTGGTATTCAAAGCATAATATGCAAAGCACATGGAAATTTTTCATGCTGATACAACTTGACCAGATCCTCAGATATCAACTACTCATCCTCTCTAGAAGTTATGATGCAAGTCATGTCTGAATAACTTAAATTAGGGATAGTGGGATAGAGTTACATTAAGTATATCTAAATAAATACTATCAACCTTCAGACTGTTCAGCCGTGTTATGCGGTGAAACAAAAGATAGCATAATTCAATGTCTGACTAAAATTAATCAAATATTCACATTAAAAAACAAAACAAAACCAACAGTAAGAATGAGGACACTGAAGGGTTTTGTTAGTTCCACTAAAAACCCAGAGCACTTTACCCTTATATGTTAAAGTGAACATGCAAAAAGCCAATTCCTAATCATTTTCAAACCAGCCAAAAAGAAACTACTTAGACGCGTTATAAATTTGCACTTAGATCATTTTTCATTGGAGAATCAACGTGCAATAACTGAGTAACCTCAAAAACAGTCTCTTGTGTTTTCATCTGTGATAAATAAAAAAAGGGTAAAATCTATTTCTATGACTAACAAAGCTAACACATGATTTCTTCCATTCATAGTCACTTGGCATAAAGCAACAAGTGGACATCTATGCTTAAATTCACTTCAAATGTGTTTTTTACATAGCTGCAAAAGGCCCGACAGAAGACCTGTTATAAATGTAGTGCTCCATCTATGACATTAAACCCAAACACCTCTTAGTCTGTACACTGTAAAAAACATTTAAAAAAGCTTGGCAGCAAACACTAGAGATATGTTGAGCTTACTTCAACATAGACTGAGGTGAACGGCAACTTGATCTGTGCTCATTTCTGTCTGCTACGACGACTGTAAACACTTCATGCTCTTGCTCATCCATAAAGGCACGCTGGTTTGAAAAAAGAAGAATTATTGGAGAGTTTAAGGCGACATCATAGAAAATTGGAGGTCACAAGTCTTTAGGTTTAAGAGTCCGCCCCCAAATCTCTCCCTCAACCTTCTTCCCGTTGCTGTGTTGTGATTTAGCTGCTGTCCTCGCTGTCATGAGCATCCACCTTTGAGCTCTCGTCCACATTTTCGAGTGACTCTGCTCTCTGTATGGCCAGGAGGCTGGGGTCCATCATGGGTAAGGTGTTCTGCTCTGGGTACAGCCAAGGCTTCTCGTCAGGGGAGTTCTGTTGTTTCCACTGAGGGTAGTCCTGACCTGCCTTGTGTACACACCTCATCACCTGGAAAAGAGAAGGTGGAGAGAAGATGTTACTAGAGTTCAGATCAACTAAACCCTTTATTTGTCACCAACAGAGACGAAGATAAAGCTGGCCACGGGTTGTCAAATTCTTGAGTATAACTGTGTGTAGCTCTGGCACTGTTCACATGAAGGTTATGAATTTTCAACTGTTATCGGAATTTCATACAGACTGACCTTGATCTGGTTAGCTTTGTTTTTTGACATGCAGAGCCATTTCTTTAGTCACAAAAAAGGCCCTGTTTTTTTTTTTACTTCAATTACAGGAAGGGAAAACCCTCATCGTGATATAAATTTACTGATTATTTTATTACCAGACATATGTAATAGCTGTACATGCAGATTTGCACATCAAAGAAAGCTGGGTCATAGTATTTTAACTTTCATTAGTAGAGTTTTTCGGTAGAGTTTAAACAGTTAACACTTCTACTGATAATATAGATTATCTGCAACTTCACAGATAATTCTGTATCAAAACAAAATACTGTACACAGCATGATTTTTGTGACCTGCTATTCTTTATGCTCAATGTTGAAAATAGTTTAACTTTTGGTTCACCACTGTGGTCACCAATGTCACTTCCTTACCACTTACCAATCAGAATCAAGAAGGGTGGGACTGCTGAGATACACGTCACCAACAACAGTGGAGGTCAATAGGAAGGAGAATCTGACATATTGTTACAGTTTCTAGATAAGGAGCCGCTACTAGATTTTTTTACATTTTCATTTCAAAATGCTGTTGAATGGAGGCTAATAGGGAGCATGCCCAGAATTTTAAAACAGACTCAACTGTCACATCTGAGGGAAGCAGAAGTGCTGCAGGACAGCTTTTGCATCATGTCAACAGTCTACTCCAGTGACAAACTGAGATTGTGGGTTTTAAAAAAACAGCAAAAACACACATCATAAATGATCTATTTCAACTTTAGGGCACTTCACATGTCGTTTTAAAGAAGGTGGTTGCACATCCAACCATTTCTTCAAATAAGTGCTAAGAGGGCGATTTTCCCTTTTCAGGAAGACTCGTCAAAACTAAACAATAAAAAAATAATAATCAGCCCAGCAGAATCAGAAGATAGTTTGTTGTAAACCTACTCAATCTCTTATACTGAATGTAAAATCAGAGAAACACAGAACAGCCCCACAAGCCTGAGGAGCAACACCCCTAATCATGCTGATCAGCAAAAATGTTATGTTCATAATCCTACCCCATACCCTGGCCCAGCTAAAATAGACAATCAAATGATGATACTCACTAAAAGCAGTATCTGACCATTCAATTATTTAGCATCTCAAAGCTTTTTAATCTCATTGTTCCCTATAATTTGTTGAGATCTCTTGTAGTGATTTACAGTAGAGTCCTACTAAAGGGAACAGTGCATTCACTCCCATTTTAAAAGCTGTAGTTATATATTAAAGCATTTAGGTTAAAGAATTAATCGTTAAAGTCAAGGTTTCTGTCAAGTCAAAAGACAAAAGTCAGTGAAAGCACTCTCACTCAGCCACACTTTAGTCTGAATAGTTTCAATCTGCAGAGGATTTGAAACCTGGTAAACGAGTTCTGCCAGGAGAGAGCAAAAGCTGGAGCTCAAGTACTTCTTTGTCAGCAATCTTACTAGGACAGGCCCTTAAATTTGGTTTCCATGGTTGCCATTGTCCTTTAAGACACATGAAACTTTCCTCTCATACATGGCACACACCTACATGCTTCTTTTCGCCTCATGGACACACCAACCCACACATCAGTCACAGTTTGTGTGTTTTGGACCTTGTCCTTTTTTAAACTCTGTTAACTGGAGGTAAAGTGTTACTGAAAAGATAAGAGTTGTGTGATGTTACACACCTTGGGAGCGATGGCTTGAGATGCTCTGTTTACCACCCACTTTGGAAGGGCACCTAGAGCAAAAAAGATGAAGTTAAACTTTAAAAAGAAACCACGGCAGGAATTCTAAACCTGACATAATGATGTATTCAGGGCTCACCTTTGGGGTCAGCTTGTGACAGGTATATAAAGATACAGCTGTTTGGTCCTGTTGGCTTGATGTAATAGCCAGTGAGGATAGAAATGGCCCTTACAAAGTTGCATCGAGGAGGGTGGTCCTGTAATTGGGTGAAAAATTTCACAAAATAATGAGTATCATTTAAAGACACAAAAGATGACACATTTACAGTCAGTGTTTGCCATGTGCCTGAGGGTGTGTGTGTGTGGGGGGGGCGCGTACCGGGTGTTTGACTGAGAAGTTAATGATAATGTACTCGTCATCCATCACCCGCCATGAGCGCAGACTCACAACATCTCTGTTTCTTATAGGAGCTGGACAACGCCCTGCAGGAAAAAAGACAAAAATACAGTTAGACTGTGTACATTGACTTCCTTCATGAACTATTTCACTGTTTGTAACCTTCCACTGAACAAGTGCGCCCTTGTTATTACAGTAAATACAACGGTTGGGCAACAAGCTTTTTGTTGCTCTATCCCTGAGGGCTTTGGCAGCTTAAAAAAAAGTGTCAAGAGTGGGTGAAATGTAAATGTAGGTTTATAGGGATGACTCCACATTCAGTACAGATGATTTAAAAGGCAGACATCTTGTTAAGTAGGAAAAGATGTGCAGGACAGCTTGCTAATTGGATGAAAATGGTCATGTTGCTGACCAATTCATGACTTAAATAAAGATCCATGTCACCCTTATATAATCACTGAATTTAATAAATTACAACGCTCAGCACATTGCTTCAACAAAATCTAAGATTAATTAACATTTTAAACCTAAATTGATAATAAAAGCTCTGATTTCCCCATTTCAGTATCTATTTCTTGATGAAGATTCGAGGGATAATAAAACATAGTCCTTACAGGAGTAGTAGCCCACATCAGCGTTAGCAGACAGTTTAGCTATGTCAAAACTCTCAATCATGGTTGGGTCCCACTTTTTCCGGTACTTTCCGTCATGAAGGACGTCGTACATGGTGGCAGCAGATACATCTTTGATCGTCACTTTACACTAAAACACAAACACACACAAAGTACAACGTGTTAAAACAACCAACAAGTCAACGTTGAGTTCACGTCAGCGATACAGTGACTCAAATTGCGGACTTACCTTTATTTTGTGGACTTTTTGTGGGTTATTTCCTTTAGTTGGAGGAACTTCAACCCATACTTGCATGCCACATTTATCATATTTGTTCGACCAGTTTCCAACCGATAAACACTGTTTTTTAAAGTCAGTGAAGGCCGCTTCATCAGGTAAAATACTCGGCTGATGAGACATCTTTGGGTGTCTTGAAAATATCCTTAAAAAACTTTAATTTCCCTGATCGGTCCGGTGTCTTTGAAAAGTGTCTGACCCTTTGTTGACTGTGGCAACTCTAATATACACGAGAAGTCCACCAATCAGGTAAATCAGGATTTTTGTCATTCCTTCCAACGCCTCTCCCGCTGACGTCAGTGCACTTCCGGAAATCAGGTGCGCTACGCAGGTGCGTGAGGAAACATCTGGCCCCTCCCTTATTTTTCATTTATTTATTTATTTCTATTATTATTAATTAATCTTACATAGTTGTGTGAAATATGTTTGACCCTTGTAGAGCGACGTTATTTTCTGAGTCAAAGTATGAACGGTGACAACATGGCTCCACATGATGAGTGTCCTAAACATGAGGGGAGCTCGGGGGAGTGGGTATGTGTGAAGCGCTCAGTGTTGATTAATCGAGTGTTATCACGACTTTTTATGTCAGAAAACCATGACTAAAATGTGAAATATTTAAGGCTGTATGTATCATCATGACCTTCAGCCTTTTACCTCACTTCACTTTTTCCCACACATGTATGGATAGATCCATAGCCTTCCAACTAAGCAAGAACCAACATGTATAATTCTAGCTCACTTTCCCCCCTTTGATCTGTAGAAAGTCTAGATTGTTCAGAACTGCATTCTTTTTAGTGACTTACTAGAATTTTTATTTACTTCTCTGCTTTTTTACTCTTTAATTTATTCAAACATGATAATAATATACCATTTTTTCTCAGCCAACGTCTATAAATTAGTATACCTATATTTCTTGTTACTTGCTCCGGCCTCTCTGTCCTGTATTAATGTGAGCCAGAACATTGAAATTTACTGTTTTTAACTTGAGCATTTGTAAACATCTTTTGTTTGGTTTTTCTTTCACCCAATCTTACATAAAAAAGAAACTGTGTTCCTCTGATGTGGTGTAAAAAGTTCAACTTTTGTGCTGAATAATACCTTAAAAAACCCATCTTACTCGTGATTCAATCTCTTTTGAAAGTTTTTCTCCCATGCTTTCATGAATATCTTTCCCAGTGTAGAAATGGTAGATAGAACTACTTTTTCCTCCAAGTTAAATCAATGAATATGGAAATGAGAAATTAAGTAAACAAAAGACTTATAATCATCTTGACTTCAACTTCTTCTTAGGACATCTACCCAATTTTACTTATGGGATTGTAGAAAAAACAAACATCAACTTTGGCTCAGACCAGTTATGCAGTCTTCTTTCCTGTAATGGAAGGACCACACAAACGAATCCTAACTTGACTTGGATCACATTAGATTTCAGGGCCACAACAAATACAAACGGGTGTTTTCATAGCTGGTGGATTTAATCACTTGACCCAAATTTATGCATTTTTCAATCCCTTAATTTCAGCAGGTTTTCCAAAACCTTAGCAGCATAAGTGTGCATAAAGTGCAAACTCATGTACACACTTAGCCACACCTCCCTGCTGAGACATTTTATACCTGTGATGCATGGCCTGGTGAGTTTCAGTCTTCATTGGTGAATTGTAACATACTAACACACCTTCACCTGACAGGTTTCTGCGCTCTTCTGTTCTGCCTTTCATTATATTTAGCATTAACCTTCAGTTGAAAAATAAATCCATTGGGCTACATCTGGTACAATTATGTGATAGACCTCATCACCACTAACAATACAAGTGTGTTCTCACTTTTTAGATTGGGATGAGCAATCTCAATTTTCCTAGCCAATTTAAACATAATGACAGTATGTGTGAGCTATGGGATCAGTGAAATGATAGAAATACTTTGTAATAAAAAAAACAAAGAATAAGCGTAGGCATCTGTATCGAGACCTTCTGAAAAAAAAAAAAACTTCACAAAGAGACAGATGCCAGTTGTTAAATTTTGGTGAAATACCTTTATTTTATTCCATGTGATAGGTCTACAATTGTGTTTCTTTTACTCTCCTTTTTATACATCAGATAGTAATAGTACATTATTCACACAAACGTTGCTAAACACGAGTAGACAGCATATTTCAAATGGACAGACACAATCCAGAAGAGCACAAAGCTGAGTATTTAGTCAGTGACAAGTAATAGAAGAGCTGCTCAGGTTAAAATGGTTGTTCAATGTAATCAAATACTTGCATTTTTAAAACGTGGACCTTTCAAAACAAGCTACAGCAAATGACTAGTGTCTTTTGTTGTGCTATGGCTAGTTAGTTGGTTTGTGTTACACTGTGTGAGTAAGTGTGTGCGTGCGAGTGTGTGTGTGTATATGTCCCAAGACGATGCAGACTTTACTTGTGACTGAAACCAAGTTACTGACTACACACTGCAAAAAGTTAAGTTTTAAGCAGTGTCACACACAAGAAAAGTTATTGGCCTAAATATCGCCTTTCAGTTGAACCCCAGCAGACACGCAAACAATAAATAAAATAAATTTCCAACATGCGTGTCAGCTTCTGAACTTTTGGTCAAGCATACAATGTTATCTGTATGTCCAAGTTACAAAATAAATAAACACATTAAACCCATAGTCCTACACAGGCAAGAGCAATACAGCGAAGGATACTGCAGCTAACTTCTCAGCACTTTTTACAGCATGGTGTTAGTAAGCGTTATCTGAGGACAAACCCTTGAATCTACCAGCTCTACAAAACAACTAGTGAAGCCATGAACCAGTCAGCCGGCTTCTTTCATATTTTACAATATTGTGGCTTGATTCAGTGCACAACGTTGGTGAACAAACAAGCAAGGCATCTGTGTTCTTATCCATAGAAATCCTGCAAGGTGAGCATGCTGCATGTTCTTGCAATAGTGTCATCAGCACAACACAAATCATTGATGAGATGGTGGGTTTGGGTCATAGCGACCAAAAGTGACGAATTTCCAACAGAGTGGAAAAAAGGTAACACTGGCTTTTTTTAAATTTCCAACATCAGGGGTATCTAACAACTTGAGACTCCTCCTCAGACAAGTTAGTATGCGTGCAGTAATTTTACATCGGAAAGACAATTGCTATAGTTTCTATGCAGACAGCTAGCTTCAGGTTAGTAGCTTTCTATGAATCTTAGGTGACTTCCCTTTGATGGCACTGGATATGCGTTTCCTTATTACTCGGCTACACATCCATTCAAATAAGTTCTCAGATGGTTAACATTTGGTGTCACTACCAACACACTCTTGCATTTTGGCAGTTTAAGTCTTCAGCAGGTTAGATTTAAACACTGACAGTATCAGTGGCCAATTTATCTCAATACAGTGACACAATGGTTAGCATTGATGTAAATTTACTGACTAGATATGGGCCCTACATCTTAAAGGTAAGAAAAAAAAGTCAAGAAATAATCTGAAATATAACAGCTCTAGGCAAAATCTCCATTAAAAATAAGAAGTTAAATACAAACGGCTTAGAACTCAACCTTGCAGTCATTTAAATAATCCCAAGCAGTATTACTTTACAACAAGGACAAGAGGAACAGCACTAAGAATCCAAACTGTGCAATAACTCATGAGCGGTTAGCTATGCCAGTCTGCAATCCTATGTAATGCCATGCAACTGGATGAAAATCTGAACATATCATTTAAATTATTCCTCATTTTAAAGGTTAATTTTTGAACCTTTTTTCTCCAGATAATCTGTTTGAATACAGTAACGCACATCCACACAGTTAATTTGAAAACTCACTGAGTTGAGAAGGGAAAGAAAAAGACAGGCCCTCCATCCCAGTGGCAGTGTGCCATGGGTGGAGAGCGTGGCCACTGAGAGACAAGCTGTTGGTGTGGAGGAGACAGGCTGGGTGAGGGTGAGGTGTACTAGCATGAGCAGCTGCTCTCGGTGACAGTCATCTCTGGCTGTTTCTCCAGTTTGATGTCGATCACTGAAAGGACTTGGTCAAGAAACAATGGTGATGATTGTGCAAATTTCACTTCTGTAAATTTTGCAGTGCTACTGGCAGCCATCTCTGCTTGGATGTTCTCTTTTTTCTGCAGAGTGAGGTAAAAGATGTCTGCTACCTGCTTTTTGTAATTATAGTATTAAAGGCATGGCACAGAGCTTGATGAAAGCAGCTTTTGAAAGGATACTGTCCTCTTTGCTTTTCTCAGGTGTGCTGTCCATCCCAGGTAATGCAGCAGCAACACGCCGGAACAGCTGCAAAACAAAGTCAGAGGATTTTAAGAGTTGAATGTGATCCAAAAAGGTCCTTTTAAGAGTTTGTTATAATGTTAAATGTATTCAGAAAAGGTTTATCTAAATAAAACCATATGCCCTTTGAATGACATGTTGGAGCTGAAAAAGTTCTAGACAGGAAGTCATTTGGGATAAAACAAGTCACACTTATATTATATAAATACCATTATATAATGGGCAAATACAACAGGTATGAAAGCAGTGATACCAAATGTGATTTTAACCACTGGTTTAGATAACAGTTTGAAAGTGAAGCTGCCGTGCTAACTCCTCCACTCAGCAAATGCATTTTAGTTTTACAGATACATTATATGAAAAGCTGAAATTGTTAGTGAATCAGACAAAAAGAACTTGAGCAAAAATAAACCCAGCAGCAGTAATCCTGTGTAGACCAAGAGGACTCATAAAGCAAAGTCTGTGGGAGGAAAAACACGACTGATAACAGAATGTACTGAGAAGGCTAAGACATGTTGTGTTCAGCCAAATGAAGGGAGAAAAAAAAGGAAGAGTGGAAAAAGAGCAGAGTAAAAGTGAGGGCAGAATTAGCTTGACTACCTTTAGAGATCAGAGTCTCTACCTGTTTGACATTGTAGCCAGTCTTTGCGCTGGTTTCAATGAACATGACATTCAGTTCCTTAGCTCTCTGCTCGCCCTCCTCCGTGGTGATCTGTCTGCTCAGGTAGAAGCAGAGGGGGGCAGGGAGAGTTGGACGAACAGATAGATATGGAAAGGCACACCGCAAAGAAGAGAAGCCGAAAAGGAGAGGAGAGAGAAACAAAGAGAGCTCAACACAGACTCTTATTTTGGGGGGGGAGAGGGAGGTTAGTTTAGTTATAGTGAAGACAGACAGAGAGGTAGACAAAGGGACAGAAGCTGCTGTACTGAGTAAAGATGAGGCAGCTTGAGAGAAAGAAACTCCGCTCATTCAATCAACAGCTACACTGATCTGTTTAATGAATTCATGGAGGAAGAGTACATCCCAGACGGAACAGGTTGACCCTCCCTGACCTACAGGACCTTAAGCCTGTTGGGGCTATTTGTCTGTATTACGCCTGCTGTTGCTGCTGGACACCAACCTGTTTGACGTTATAGCCAGCCTTGGCACTGGTCTCTATGTACATCACATTGAGCTCTCGAGCTTTCCTCTCTGCCGCCTCTACAGAAACTTGCCTGCCATGGTTGCCCAGGGAGAGGAGGGAGGGAGGGGAGAGGAGTGTGATGTTGAGGGGAAACACACACACAAAAAAATCAAAATGACATGGAGAGAACAGAGCAGAAAAGGTGAACAAAAATGAAGGCAAGGAACAGAAGAATGATCAAATCATAAGAAATCAAAAAACATAAAATAAAAGTGCTTAAATAATGTTTAAAAAGACTGGAGAATGCAAATAACCAGGAATGATAAGTTAAAACTGGATGAGATGCACTGAAGGGAAGAGAAGTGGGATTCTGGGCTTTGGCAGAGTTCATATGCTGTTACACTTAGTGTTAAATAAACAGGGCTCTTACAGTTGTACAGCTAAAAAAGGATCTATTTTCTCTCAATATTAATGTAATAATTAAAATCATCACACACTCTTTCACACATCTCACACAACCGTGTACCTCTTATCCGCCAAGTCTGTTTTGTTCCCAACAAGCATGATAATGACATCACTTCCTCTCTCCGTTCTAACATCATCAATCCATTTTGATGTTTGCTGGAATGAATTGAGATCTGTGGATTAAACACACACACACACACACACATTACATTTCAGATTAAAACATGCAGCCCAACAATGTACTTGGTTTGTCAACTATTGTAAAAAGTGTGCAAAGCAGGGTTAAAGCTTTATTATAAAGGTAGAGGACATTAAGTTAACCGCTAAGTGTTAATTAGTTATTGTGTTAGTCAGCAAAGTATTAAGAGAAGGAGCTCAAAGAGAGAAAATTAACTCAAGGGATAATGAAAGTTATTGTTTATTTATTTATAGAAAAAAAATAGCATGAAAGCTAAAATAGCTTCCTTCAATTCGCTCAGGATCCCTACAGAAAGTTTAAGACGGCAGCCCTGACTCACTGGTGATGTCATAAACAACCACGGCAATGGTAGAGTCACGGATGTAGCTGGGAATTAGGCTACGAAAACGCTCCTGTCCAGCAGTGTCCCAAAGCTGGAGTCGGACCTGAAGATTGGAGCGGAGGTAAAGAAAAGGACAAGGAGGTGGAGATAAGAGAGGGGAAGTTTGGATCAAGGCAGTGGAGAAAAGAGATAGACATAAAGGAACTGCAAGCCAAGCAGCAGAGATGAAAATGGTCTTTAATGGAGAAATGGCCAGCATGCAAAAAAAGAAGAAATGTTAAAGAAGGCCCTGCTGAGTCATTATCTAGTGCTGTTTCAGAGAATCTGTGCCCATGAGGTCCTACTTAGAGAATTTTTCTGTAATTTCTTCCACTAGCCTCATATGTTAAAACTTTTAGGAAGAAAAGACCCCATGGACATAGCAGCAGAGATGCTTTAGTATCACATGACTGATGCAAACAGTCTGGGTTATCATGCTGTCCAGTGGTGTTTGCCATGCTAGTAAGAGCTCTTCTTTGAAGTCCTTCCACATATTGAGTGAAGGACGAGGAGGTGAGGTGAGGCCATGATACCTACTGGCTATGTCATAAACCACCACAGCAGCAGCTGAGTCGCGGATGTAACTGGGGATGAGGCTGCGGAAGCGCTCCTGTCCGGCTGTATCCCAGAGTTGCAGCCGAATCTGTGGCCAGCCATGAAATGAATGAGTGAAGGTGTGGAGTGGGGCATGTCATGACCCAGCCAGGGGATGGGAGGGAAACAAAAACTTGAAATAATGATGGTAACTGATAACATGATCACATGTCTAACAAAATGAACAGAAAAATCTAAGAGAATGTGAAATCAATGTGAAGTGGTGAAGTGGAAATAAATGGTGGCTACTACCAAAGCAAATGCATGCTTTTAGATTTTCCAACAGTTTAAATCTACAACTATGGGATTGATGATAATGACAATGAAATGTCCAGGGCTTACCGTGCGATCTTCTAGGTACATGGTTTTTGATAAAAAGTCAATGCCAATTGTTGCCTGAACAAAAAAATCAGTCAGTCAATACATAACATTGCATTAAAAAAAGACTTGCATTTGAACCCACATTTTTTAATAGTGGTTACCTGGTAAGTGTTGTCAAAACTGTCATACATAAACCTGGTGATGAGTGAGGTCTTTCCAACTGCACAAAAACAAAAACACATACTTAAGATCAGATCATCTACAGATGTACTTCACCTAGCAAAACTAATCTTGACTAGACTATTACCATCCTGTTTCATTCATTGTGTGAGTATATCACTTAAAACGATATCAGCATGGCTCGTGACATTACATGAGTAAAAATCTATTTTTCTGAATCATTGATGCAATGTGGACTGCTGAACCCACACGCTGAGCTGGCAGTATGGGTGGAGCCTCGAAATTAAGAAAATGACAAACGGCTCAACTTCTCTTATAAATTTAGTGATTAGAGACATAAATGACCCAATGATCATTTTCCCCGACAAAAACAATGTCGTTGTTAGTCCCAGAGAGCTGATGTTAAATGGTTGGGGAAAGGCCGAGTCGTCAAAACGTTAACCCTTCCCATTCGCCGACGTGGCTCTGCAAGCCGTGAGAAGCTAAATGCTAGTGAGTTGAAAGCGCTAACTCAATATGACAGAAGAGATAAAGTAAACAATATAACACGTATGTACCGCAGCAAATGTATAAATAGTGTAAATCTAAACACTTAAATCCACATTTAAATTAGGAAGTGTATACCAGAACCAGCCAAGCTAGCTATCTACTTGCAAGTTGATTTGTACCGGCTAGCGTTAGCGTTAGCAACGGTAACACTGTAGAGCGATGTTAGTGCAGCACAAACGGATGACCTCAGATTGAACAACGCTAATAACAAGCAAAGCATAAATCTAAAGGTTAATCGAAACCGTTAACAATATTAAACGATTGACTGGTGTTCGGTCCAGTCTAGATTTGTTGCTAGCTTAGCAGTTCACCATGGTAAGCTAAGCAATGACATCACAACGACTGTGATAGTTGTATAATATCATCTTCACTCACACTTATTTCCCTCTTTGGACTACTTTAGCATCCAGAAAGACTTCTCGCATCGCGAAATCACTACCGGTGGGTGCTTACTGGGTAACTTTTATCCAGCTAGCCAACAGCAAACTAGCCACAGAAGCTAGTTGGCTCCGTTAAGTATTAGCCATTTCTTCTGACATATTCCCAACATCCGACAGAATAAGAAGTAATTTTAAGTGGACCTCTTTCTGCTTACCACTCTGTTCGCCAAGAAAGACGAGCTTGAACTTTCGGAGAGGGTTGCCAAACTCCCCGCCGCCGGTCGTAGTTGACATTTTGATATAAAAAAAATAAGCAGCTAACTAGCTGACTTGGCTAATGATGTGATGTCTAGACCGGAGAGGAGCAAGTACTGTATCTTTATCCAACTCTGGCTGGCGCTATTGTTTTCTAAAACGGGAAAGCGTGAAATAGCGCAACCAAGAGGCAAGCACCGAGAGACAAAACACTCAGTATGTGAAGTTTTCATGTGTTTTTAGAGATGTTTGTAGCAGTAATGTTTCTTACTTGACAGGGGCAATTCGCCGCTTCGTTGTCAGCCTACTGCGAGTACATAAAGCTTGATATTTATTGAAGGTAGGTAAAATATTTTGCCAGACTAAAGCGTGATGTGGCTTTCTATGCCATTCATCGTTTTAAGACGAGTATGCCTTTCAAAACAGTATAAATGTGAGTTAAGAATATTGTTTTTGTCAGTCCCCAGTGCTACTTTGAAATTCAGTATTTTTAGAATGTGCAATCACTATGAAACACATCTTTTTGTACATTGAAGCATCCTGTCTAAAAAGGACCAAATGAAAAAAATATATAGACAAGATGGGGAAACACTGTGTTTATTTATTTTCATGACGAACACACTGAACAGGATCTCAGTGGAAATTGCACCCACAGCTGTACAATCATCACAAAACATTATGGCTAATGACACAGCAATATTAATTAGAGATAAATAATGCTGTCCATTTTATTGTTAACACATCATATGAAAAGGCATACGTTCTACACTAAGATACATTTTCTTCAATTAAGACAAATGTAAAATCCATGTTTATTATTATTATTTTTTTTGCTACAACAGCTTCTGAAGTTTAGACTCTTCATATACGCAACTTTTAAGGGAATTCCTAGTAAAACTGTATTTTTACAAGGGGAATGAGAACATTGTTGTGACATGGAAACACTCTGCTGTTCTTCTGTTTCATGAGTTCCTTTGTGTTCTGTGTTCTCTTGCAGAGAGGGGTTTTTTCCTCTCACTTGCTGTTTCAACCGTCCATGGACTCGATTGAAATGTCTGTCCTGTTGGCATGGAACGGACAAAACAACTGATTTCAAAAATTGGTACAAAGGTAACAGAAGATATACTTTTCATCAAACTTTACCTACAGCCAGGGTAAGATGGAAAATATGCTACTCTAACTGAATGCATACTATTTCTTTAGCTTGTAGATGATATGGTTTATATGTATGATTCAAGGGCAATTGCATCAGTGCTTCCTTTAGAAGACTACACAACACAACTTCTTGAATAACATGAATGCCTGACTTTAAAATTGAACTTCCTTTAATGGTTGTCTTGATTTGTTTCATGAACTAGATTGGATGTCACAATGCTCAGATTAGTGTCTATTTCTTGTAAAGCACTTGTGTTTTTGCCCTTGAAGAACACTGAAAGGTGCTATACTTGAGGTGACCTCACCTGAACTAAAGAAGCTTTTAATCCAAAGTGCTGCAGGTTATAAAACACAAACACAGAGGAGAAAAATATGAGCAGAGTGTCACAAACATCAAAGCCACAGGCAAATACATGTTATTTACAGAGGCTCTTTTATACTCACACTTCTGCTCAGGACACAGCAGTAGCATGCAATGACAAGATAAAATGGGCCATTAAATACACTTTTAATTTCCTTTAGACTGTTTTGTTCCAGTAATATGTCTCATTAGAAACGTAAAAGGCAAATTTAAACAAAAATAACACACTCACCTGCAGGTTTGGGGGACATCAGAGTCAGAGGAAGCTCCAAAGTCACATCACTACAAATAGAAATCATTATTAAAATCATATATCTAAGGATCTTCTGTTTTGTTGTTTTACTTGTTTATGAAAGCTATAATGTGAGAAAATCTCTATTTACCTTCCTGTCAGGCCACCCAGCAGTCTTTTGTGTGGTAAAAGGAAAATCAAAAACCTATTTAGTATTCTCAATGAGACAAAAAAGTCAAACTTGTATGCTTGCATAAGTCTCACCCTCCGCTGGACACCATCAGATTGATCTTGACTTTATAGGATACAAGGATTCCCTGCATTTCCTTCTCTCCTTGACTCCTGGAGGGGTACAGGAATAGTTTAGCACTCAGAGCCAGAGGATTTAGTTTAAGTCACCATAAGTGGATGACACAGTGTGGAGTTGTACCACCACTCCTCAATAAGAGGATGAAAACCTTTAAGCCCTCTGATGTTAGACCCAGGGTGACTTACAGGGTGGTGGATGCTAGGTGAGTGTCCTCATCTTTTAGTCGTCCATCTACTGCAAGACCCCGCTTCTCTTTGTTGTTAGCCAGCAGAGGGGTGATTTGGAAGGATTTCTCAAATGTAGAGTTAGCATTTACTGTCTCCCTGTGGATAGCAGTCGGATACATTAACATATAAATATAAAACAGTTCAACACTTCACAGGAAGTTACTCACTTCAGCTTCATACAGCTTAATTAAAAGACAGGCTCTCAGATATCAAATGTGGCTGAAAATGGCTTTCTAGTTAATTCAATGAATCTAAAAAGACCCCAGATTTCACAACAAGCCCCATTTCATACAATGAAAGCCTTACCCAAACTCCTCAGAGCAGACTGGCTTGGTGTAAGTGTCAGATGAGTACAGCACCACATTTGTTAGCTGCTCAACTAAAAGAAAAGAAAGTAGCTTGGTTAGTGATGAATGATGCTTTAACAAATCCAATACACACGCACACACACACACTCACTTCGTGCTTCTCATGTGTCTTCAGCTACACAAAAATGATTGTGAATTTAACTTTAATCAGCTTCTGACCTCTTACTCAGTACTCACCAGTGATTTTGATCTTTTTCACAACCTTGGCAGTTTCATTGTTGATTTTCACATTGACAGTAATTGGATCTCCGTGGTAGTAAATCTGTATGTAAGAATAGTTTGTTTTGAACAATTTGGTAAAAAGTATTCCATAAATATAGTACAGAAAGGCAAAATGTAAGCTTAAATGTACCTCTTTTCCCAGAGACCCCTCCAGGTGAACTGGTTTGTCAGTCATCATAAACTGCTTGGAAATTTCAGCCTTTGGTCCGGGCTTGTTGCTTGTTGGTGCAAACTGGATCTTGCGGATCATCAGGCGACATGTGTCCCTAAGACAAGAAGAAACGCACACATTAAAAGAGTCAGAGTCAGTCCTCTTTATGTTATGTCTTCTTGTTCTGCAGGTTGAAGGATGAAGTTGAGGCTTTGGTTACGGTGATACATACTTCTTTTCAATGACTTCTTCTGCATTGTCTGGTGAGTTGGCAAGATAAGCTTTCACTTCAAAGTCAACACCACAAGCCTGCAAAAGAACAACATGAAAAAATTGAAACATCTGAAGATATGTGGAGAATGAAGTGTAAATAAGAAATGAAGAGTCGGAGTACCTTGCCAGAATCATTTGGCCCAGGCTGTAGGGCAACTGAGCACGGCAGATCTGTTGGCAACTGAAACAAGTAGAAACACAACACTACTGATCAGAGAAAACCAATGCAAGATTCTACTTGAAGATACAGTAAGATTATATGTTATACTGAAGTACTTTGTCTTCCTCACCTGGAAGGAAAAAGGACACCCCTGCTCTCCTGTTTTCTTCAGGAGGGATTCCTGCATTGGTGATTTAGCTGCACCTGAGTCTGTTGGTGGATACACCTGAACACGCTTGATCCAGATGTCTCTTCTGAAGGACAGCCCGATGACATCCAAGTCATCACTTCCATAGCGGAAGGCACAAGCAAGGTACACATATACTGCAAAAGAAAATGATTTACTTGTGATTTTTGCCTCAGATAAAATCATGTAATTATCGTCATTGGAAAGCCATGATACCTTTTCTGCCATTAAGACCAGAGGGGTCCACTTTCACAACACCATCTGCAAATAGGAGCAAAACATGAGATTAAAAAGACGTGTTTATTGTGTGTGGGTAAATTTGAGGATTTATAAACAGACTTTGAGTTACACACCAACTACATCCACTGAGTCCACATGGTCCACAAAGTCTCTCTTCCCCAAGTACAGGGCAATCTGAGAGAAACAGAGAAAAGCAGAGAAGAAAACAGTTAGCCATCTGCCAAGGTTACACAACTTTAGAAGTTATTTCTGGGATTTGGAAGAGCTACATACAAATTGCACTCCTCCCTTTAACCAAGAGTCACCCTGTAATGAGCATATTATAGAGGCCACTTACATGTCCATTGCCACTGGTCTTCTTGAAAACCCTTAAAAGAAAGAAAAAAGGAAAAGACAGTGAAAGAACTGCTTTTTCACACATACCCATCTTATATTATAAAACAGAAGACCAATTATAATACCCATTTGTAAAATTTTCAGTCTCCTTTGGTGATTGTTTGGGGTTGTCGTGTTAAACTCATGGTACCTCTGATTGCTGTCATTTCCAATTAAATGACACCCACTGCCACCCACCCCGCCCTTGTGAGCATGGATTAGTAAAGCACCTGCCGTCACGATTGACTAATCTTATGCAGCAACGCCTGAAAGTCAACACATAATTCTCATCACAAATCTTAATTATTGCTACAAATACTGCTGTGACTATGCAAGTTAAATCTTAGAATCACATGTTGGATATTTATTGGTTGCTGTGTGAAATTCTGAATCGATATGCTGGATTAGTAAGCACACTCTGACTATTACATAACCTAGTTAGTGCAATCCTTTGCTCTATGCCTACAGCTTTAAGCATCGTAGTAACCCCCAGTGGTGTACACCTCTTCTCGTAGTGTGCCAACTAATCCAGTTAAAACTTCTCCTTTGTCTTGTAAATCTCCTCCAAGATCAAATCCACACAATCCACCTTAGCCAGGATTCATCCATGTTTGAGTGTTAGAAGAGTCTCGCAGAATGTAGTGCATGCCTCTGCCAAGAAGTTAAACTCTTACATGTAAGCCACTGAGCGTACACTTTGGGAAGTTAATATCACCTAACCCGTGCATAGGCCCTTAACCTTGTTTCAAAGTTGCATGGTGAATTGACATAATGTTTAAAAATAATTCATAAATCCTTGAGTTGTTTTTTTTTTAAACAAATAGGAGCAACTTCACCCTTGTTGAGAACACCCAGCTCTGTCACATTTCTTTTCCTTGCAATTCAGTTCCAATGAGAGTTGGAGTTCAAGAGATTTGAATTTTATTATTATGAAAATCTGATTCTTTGTTGGAAAAGCTGCCAAAACAGTGAACAAATTAAAACACCTTATACTTACTTTGACATGTTGATGGCAAGTTTGAAGATTAATTCTGTAAACATAAAAACAGAGGGACTTTGTTATTGGAAACTGGCATAGATATAGAACTACTGGATTATATCACAAGAGACCAGCTTTTAAGGCAAACAGTTAAACAAACATTTGATGCATGTGCTTTCTGAATAATTTACCAGTCGAAGTTAATTTAGAGGTAAAGGCAGTTCATAAATGACTAATGCCTTCCTTTTTAGCAGTGTATCTTTGTGGTTGGAGCTTGAGTAGTTAGGGCATATAACAGCCACAGAAAGAATAGTCAGTATGTTCCAGATATGCTGATGCTCAGCTAACATCACAGTCACAACTTTCTTAGACTTCTATGTTTGATACAAATCTATAAACACATGTATGCTGTTGGTCAGCTCACTTACTGTATCGTTGGTTCTGTCAATGAGTCGTCTGTAATCCGTCACAGTGTGTTGACAGCGTGTTGACAGCGTGTGGGGTGTGTGAGTGGCTTTCACTGTCTCCTGTTAGCCTTTATACTATGACCCCCCCAACCTTGAAGCCCTCCCTCCAGCTTACCTGGTCTTTCAGGGGGCTGTTTTAAGGAAAATCAGATTAATGCATTAGAACGCTCCTGTTTGGTACACAGCGTGTGTAAAAATAATGCTGTGTATGTGACTTTAAAAGCATAAGCCCATAGACCTGGGCTGCTTTGGGGGTGGGATGGACATGGGCGGCAATTAACTGGCCTTTTCTTAGAATCAAGCTATGTTGATTACCTGGTCTTGTCTTTTTTAAGACACAGGTAAATCTAGGGTAATATTGTATACTGCTCATGTTGCATAAAAGCCCCACATATTTGTCTTTATGAATGAATATAATTTTTAAATTAACATATGTATAAACATGATGGATATGAAATGAAAAAAAACAGTGCTGTACATCCTTGTAGATATGCAGTAAAGCTGATTTTCGTCTACAATGGGAAAAAGATGAAAAAATTTGACTGCGCATTTTCGGAAGTCAGTGTTTGTTCAAATTTTAAACATGACTCCCAGAGTCATTGTGGGTGTGTAAATATTGTCTGAATGGATCGTGAGTGAATGCTGAAGGACTTCCTTTCTTGAAGCTTAGACAGGAGCACTATGGTATTAGTTGGATTGTGGTTGTTATGGTAGCCTGAGTGACAGATGGCTCTTCCACCAAGCCTATGCACTTTGCACTCACGGCAGGTTCTCAGCAACCTTAGTGACCTGATGACTTACTAGTTGGCAAACAAATAGGCTAGATAACTGCACTTTGTAAGCTTACCTCTTGGCCATAAGCACTTAAATATTTGGCAAATAAACTGATTCTAGTTTGGTCTCTGGTTTGGACCGCCTCTTTGGAGAGGAGTCAAAGCTTTAACCAGGCTAGTAGGTCTTCCAAGGAACTCACAGTCATAGGCAGTTACCTTTTCTCCGCCTTGTCCCCAAAGTGGCACCCTACTGATCTGGGAGGGGGATCAGGGTTGCTTGGGCATCTTGCCACTTCCTTAGTCAGGTGTAGTTGAGTCATTAATGGAGGAGCTGGATGAATGGATTTTTACAACTTAGGAGTAAAGGATAATTAATTAGATTGGTGGCTGTTTGTGTTGCACTCCACTGAACCGTCATACTGGGACAAGGTTTGAGATCTCTTTAAAGCGAGACTGCTGTTCTTCACATGGTTGGCACGGAGCTAAGCGATAACATGCAAATACAAAGTCGAGCTGTTGATTTCTTTAAAGCAGCATGTACATGAAGCAAAAAGCATCTTTTCTCTTACTTATAGGATTTTTCTATGTGTAGATAGTATTTCAGTACACAAATGTTTTTGTAATAAATCCAGTTAAACAGTTTCCTCTAAAATAATTGTAAACATGAGACTTTAAAGTAGTTCTGGATAAACAGCTGCCAGCAAAAGTGTGGCTTCATGAATTTTCATGAATGAAATGAATTCTGTCTCTGATACCCAGAGTTATCCTCTGTCTCAAGCGCAAACTGTCTCCTCTACTCCCAACTGACTGTTTTGATTTTTATTGATATAAGAATGTTATTGTACAGTTTTACAGTTTTTTTTTAAAGTCATAACATTTTAATATAGTGTAAAGAAGTATAAAGTCTTACCATGCAAGCTCTGTTCAAAATCATTACTTAAAGCTCATCAACCAGCTCATACCAAGCTGTTTTTTTATTATTTTGCAAAAAACTTGAATGATCTTTATCTTTTATTCTATTTGTATTATTACTTTCAATGATAGTTTAAAGCAAACAAAACAACAGCTGAGTAGTTGCATAGTAATAAATCAACTCACACAGGGTATGTTAGATTTTGCTTCTTACAGCTTTGAGGTTATGTGCAGACACATATGAGCTGTGTAGCAAATTAATGAAATATAAAGGGTAACTAGACTCACTAACCCTCACAATAATGCCTCCAATAAGCTTAAAAAGGTCAGAAGTTCACAGGCCCGGTCATGAATCAAGCAAGGATAAAGTTGATCGTGGGACAGTGACTGACAAGAGATCTGGTGGGATTCAAATACATCATTCAGTCTTGCTACACAGTTTCTTTTTTGGTTCATCATTGGTGTTTTATCACCTTTGATCAGCTACAATTCAGATTCAGCATTTTTAGATGCTGATACACACAGGTCTGTATGTGTGTTTACACTGTGTCTATGGAGTTGTATTTTTGTTTACTGCTCCTCGAGAAAAACTTAGCATAATCTAATTTTCTGTACTCACAATGCTGAACTGTCTCTCATGGTTCTTCTTTTTCTTGTTTTGGCTGTGTGAGGCTACATTCAGTCACATAAGCCCCTTACAGCTAATCTGTAGCCATTTTTGGCAAGCTCTTTATAAAGACAGTCAACATTGTCCCTTAGAGAGACCGCTCACTGGTACCAGTGTGTTACAGCATCATGGTATTAGCTCTTCTTAACACCATACTCCTCATTGTGCTGCTAAATAAAGAGAGGGATGCAGTAGATGTTGCCAACAGGAAGTGCTCCTTTTTGATGCTGCTTATTATGATTAATGTAAAATGCTGTTAGTGAAATTTACAGCTATGATTACTCGGTGAATAATAGTTCTATTGCCAAGTCCCTTAAGCGTCTTGGAAGTCATTCAGAAAAATGTTGATCAATTTGTATGTTTGAATATTCCAAGTGGCAACCTCTGGTCTAAGAATATGAGACAATGTGGAAGGGCTAAAATCTGCTGTTTCTCGAGTGATCGCTTGAGGCAGGCTGTGGAAGTACCAGATGTCACATACACACCAAAGCAAAAAAAGCAGTTTTCAAAGCAGAAATTCACCTATTTACAGCCTGGTTAAAAAAACCTCTCCTGTCTGAGTTGCTCATTTTACTATCGGCACACACTGCACGAGAGGTGAATTTTTTTCTAACTTGGCAGTTCAGAGGATATGAAGATCATGAGCTTGCCCAGTTAGAGGCACAGCTCAGGTCATGTGAATGACAGATGCCCTATAGCTGTACACGAAGCCCCTGCCACTTCCAATATGGCCACAATAGCTTATGTGCTTCATTTTCCGTTTCAGAAACAGACGAGTGACATTGGGGAGACTACGTCCTTGTTTTATACAGTCTATGGTATATATTTATTGTCCCCAGAGGATGCACGATACAGTTTTAGTGCTCCCCTTATTCCCCTGCCACCTAAAGGTTAAAACTTAGGCCTATCACGATAATCAATAAATCAATTAACCGAACGATAAATAAAAACGTCCTCTGTAAGTTTGCCAGCCTCGATAAACTGACACGAGCATGCATGTTTGTTTCCCTCCTCTCTTTCGACCAAAGAGGCTGAATGAGAAGATGGCTCACTACGTCTATCTTTCCTAACATCGGTGTGCATAGGTTCTATAGCGGATTTAGCGGATTGGTAAGCATCTGTCAAAAATGCAATCTTTGGCATCTTTTGCGACGAGGCTGCTTGCCCGTACACACGGAGAGAGCTGAAGCGAGCGTCCTGAGGGGTAAGGAGGAAACACACGCTAATATGAGTGATGGCACGAAAGATACGGCCACAGTCCCAGTGTGGGAATATTTTGTTTTTTATCAGAATGAACAAAGTGTGAGCTCATGAACACCAACAAGCTGATATGTCGCATTTGTTTGAAAATAGTGGCGACGAAGAAGAAGAGGGAGGTGTAGTGGTGCCTTGTTCTTTGACAATCTGCTCTTACTGAGGCTTTTGGTCGGCAAAGTAAATAGAAATAAAAGCGCCAAATGGTGGGCGCTCAAAGACAGCTACATTGCCAAAGAAATGCAGCTCTTCAATACGGTTGAAAGCCAGAAATGTTACAAATGTTTGACAGACAGTACGGATTGACTGGGAAAAAGGACATGTTACAAACAATTCAGGAACTGTATAAACTCCCTTTTATTTAGGCTATAGTTTTTATTGTTGTTGGGTTTTTTTTGGAGTTTTGTTTTTTCTCTAAATACAGGGCCTATGTTTTATTGTTTTTAATTTGTATTAATTATTTTCATTGACATGTATTTTTTTCTATAAGAAAGTCCATTTAATTTTCATTGTATTTTTTTCTCTTTCTTGTTTGTTAAATTTATTATATTTTTTGTTTAATTTATTTTATTTAAAAGATCCTGACCTTTTAATTACAGTTAAATACTTTTAAGAAATTAAAGTTTATTGCTTTTGATATGGTGTACTCACTTTATTATCCCATTTATCATAATTACATCAATGAAAAAATGAAAAAAAAAATCAAAATGATATTGACAATAATATTGTTTATCGGCAATAATATTTTGGAAAATTATCGTCTAGCAAAATTTGTTATCGTGACAGGCCTATTTAAACTACTGTATTTGTGGCAGAACTATCCAATGCATCAGCATTAATCCTGGCATACATTTATGTTCCCCCGGGGATGACTTAAATCATCTTAAAGTGCTTGTTATGTTTGGATGTTTTTAAAAAACTTGTTAGCTTGTTGATGTTGGCACGAAGCTCAAAGCACTAAATATCTTTTATTAATGTGCATCAAACAGCTGATTACAGCACAGAGAAGAGCAAATTGCAGTTTGAGGGTTAAGTTTATATGTCATCAGACTGGGGTGGACTTGTGTTTATTTGTTTGATGGGGGCTGCGGTTGGTGGTTGGCACATTTCTGCTGAGTAGTGAGAAGCTAAACAGCAAATATGGAACCAAATAGCTTCTCACAGAGTTATATGGCCCAGCTAATGGAGAGGGAGGGAAGTAGGAGGGCTGAATAATGGGCGATGTTCAAGAAGGGCAAAAATAAGAAAGTAAAGGATGATCATAACCATATGGAGGCAATTTTTTTTCTGAGTGGGAAGGAGTGAGCTGGAGAGGAAGGGAAGCTCAGGGAGGGTGATAGAATAAAAAGAGACCAGAGAAAAAAGGGTGGAAAAAAAAAGAAAAAGTAGCTGCCAGAGGATAAAACGTCCCGAGACAGAGATGATACAAAACAAGGAAGAAAGCACGGATTAGCCATGACACCTCTGTGTGGAAAGCCATGTTTAATGTTTGGAATTTGAAGGGAGAGAGAGGGCAGGGGCTTAGGGGGAAGTAGTAGGGAGACGGGGGGAGAAAAGGAAAGAAAAAGGAAGAAGTCGGCTGTTTCACACACTGGTGTGGAAGTTGAGCCCCTCGCAAGAATTCTCCTGGCTATGTCCGCCATCTGGAATGCCGAGTCACTTCCTCTGTCTGCCCTGCGCTTTAACGGGGTTGTCCTCTGCTTCTGCCTCTGCTCCCTCCCTCTGCTCTGACAGCACTCTGAAGAACCGCTGGAGACCACGCCAGTGAGGACGGTACTCTTCTGACAAGACACACGAGCCAGCATACAAACATCCAGAATGAAAGTGAGACCCCCGGAGTAGCCCACATCCAGCCAGACGCATTCCTGATGGAATCTGGGCCTGGAAGAAGCAAAGACAACTGCAGCCATCAGCTGAACTTTTTGGAGGGTGTTCCTTTTCCCTTATATGGCAGCAGAGCTGGGAAATCATTTGAATTAGTCTGGTTTCTGTTGCATGCCTGTCTGGTTTTAGTGCTGACTGAGCTCCATCTGGTATGTTTCTGTCTCTGCAGTGTGCATGCATGAGTGTGTGGGCACCTTCTGTGTGGCTCCATTTGTTTATTTCACCATACTTGGTTCGTCTTTTCCTGTTGTTTGCATGTGGGGTTTTTTGTTTTGGGACAGGAAGAGGGCTTGTGTTGGTGGTTCAGCTAGAGGCAGTCTCATTGGTTCAGGAGTGGCTGCTTCATTCAGACCGTGCAGCTCTCTCATCTCTTGCTATTTTCTTTATACCTCTGGTGCCCTGATGTGATGGTGTGTGTTTATAAGAGTTACACACACCAGAGTGCAGCAACTTGCTGCCTAAAACTGAGGCCAGGTCTCACCACATGAGAAAACTTTCAGATTGGTGGACTGAAGCTTCCGTGGACTAACCTGAAAATCAGCTGGATGCTTCCTCTCTCTTCCCTGAACGCAGCAGGATGTGTGACCCAGGAACCAACCAGGACCCAGGAAGCGCTAGCTGATACACATAAAGTGTTAGGTGGTCCGTCTGACACTTTGACCATAGAGAAAAGCATCATGGGAGAGTTCACTCACTGACACCCTCAGTGACTCAGTGACAGATTGCTGAGTGAGTCTGACACAGTAAATCTGCTTTGAATAAGAGTCGTGTTAAGTTCATCACCTCATGTGGATTATCTTTATGAGCATATCTTGCAACATTGGTTGCCATGGCTACAGCAGCATGGTATCATCGTGACATCAGTCGTGTTCGTGCAGAGGACTTGTTGGCGCGGGCTGGGAGGGATGGCAGCTACCTTGTGAGAGACAGTGAGTCTGTGCCAGGAGCCTATGCATTATGCCTGCTGTGAGTATACACACACACACACACACACGCACACACACACACACACGCTACTAA
Organism: Halichoeres trimaculatus; assembly: GCF_033239565.1. NCBI lineage: Eukaryota > Metazoa > Chordata > Actinopteri > Labriformes > Labridae > Halichoeres > Halichoeres trimaculatus. The sequence continues at coordinate 23,954,005 of NW_027437185.1, forward strand.
GATGGTCAGATATGATGCTTATTCTTTGTAACTTCTGTTATGGTAAAACTTTACATAGTATTTCCGATATAGTATTTACAGGGCTGTAGTCTCCAAGTATTTGTAATTGTACAGTCTTCAATAATACAGTGTAAATCTGACTCCCCTCTGTAATCTAAATTCTTGATCAAACCCATAATTCAAAAAAAGTTGGGGCACTGTGTAAAATATTGGCAGAAAAAAAAATTGAAGGATCTGAAATTGTTTAATTTAATTTATTGAATGTTGAAACTGAAAAATCTCATTTTAGTGTGATACCTGAAATATGTTTGCACCTGGCTCTAAAGTTTAAAGTTTCCTTTATCATTTTTCTTATCTTAATATTTTCAGTGTGTGACAAGTTGAGTGTCCTGGTAGGTCAATTTATTACCCTATCTCTTCTACTACAGAGCCATGCGGATTTAGCGTGCAGAATGTGAATTCTTCTTTAACAGGGTGTCCGTGGGGTCTTAAAAAGTATTAAAAGTTGATAAATCAATTTTGGGAAAATTAAGGGCCTTAAAAAGTATTAAAAAGTCTTAGTTGTGGTTTTATGAGGTATTAAGTTTCATAGGTATTCAAGCTTTGACTCCAAAAATATCCATGAATATTTATTTTCCTACTTGCAACACTGTCCCCTGATTGGGATGTTCAACATTCAGCCGATAAAGTTCTAAAATAGAATAGAAGAGAAAAGAATAGAGTTACTTTATTGATCCCAAACTGGAAAATTGTCGTGTTAACAGCAGAAATCGATGGAGTCAGTAGAAAAATACAAAAATAAAAAAGAGTAGAATAAAAAAAAATACATAAAGACTGTAGTTAAAATAAAATACAACAATAAGGATTGTGAGCGGTATAAACACCAGCTATACATAATGACATTTCTAGTTTCATAAAAAGAAATTAAATACAACATTAAAGCAAATCACACAATCTCTGGCACATGTCCTAAGTTTTAAAAATGATTAAAAAATTTCTCATTTTCTTCAGCAAGTTGGCCTCGAATAACTGCTGTTTCTTGTTGTGGGAGTGTCGATAAACCTGCCTTTAGTTTCATTTGTTCTTTCAAGCTTTATTCCTCCTTAGCTTATATAATTTCTGTAAAAATGTAAACTACAACTGTTAAAAAGTGGATGCCAACAACAACCTGAAAGTTGCGATAAAGTCGTAGAACTTTTTTAAAGGTTTTTGAAAAAGTCTTAAAAAGGTATTTAAATCAACCTCAGGATTTTAGCATATACCCTGTTTAGAAAAGACATTATCTGGATCGATTCAATGCCATGGGCATGTATACATCCTCATACCCTAACAAATGCTGGCTTTCAAACTCTTTGCTGACAATACACCAGATATCCCCCCTTACCTTTGAGGCTATAAGGATACCATCGTCCAGGATTTCCAAAAAGAATGTAAAATCTTGATTCTCAGAGTTTTAACCTGTGACCATCTGTGCTTGCAGACACAGACTTTTTGAGTTTATTTTGAGCCTATGCAGCAATTTCTACTACAGAGGGTTATTTTTTATGAATGTTTTAACCTGAGTGCATTAAGTGACCCAGACTCTCTGGAATGCCATTTTTATACCCAGTCATGTTGCTAACCAGTTGCAAATAAACCTAGTCAATTTGGAAAGTTTCCTCCAGTGTTTCATCCCCATTGTCCTAACTGTTTTTAAAGTAGCTGCTGGCATCAAACTTGAATTATGCCCACATCTTTTCTAAAACAACAAAACAAAACTTTTTTGAGATCTGATGTGTTTTTTAATCATTTTAATTATTGTTATTTGTAAAAGCTTGGAAAAATGTAATACACATATTTTTGTTCACATGATATGTGGCTACAAAGAATAGGTTAAGTATAAGTAAATGTCTCAACTTGGTAAGAAATAAGATACAAATAATTTGACCCTACAGTTAGCATAAATCATTTCATAGCACTTACTGAATGAGTTGTTATATGTCTGATTTTATGAGCTCCACCTCCATGAAAATATTTCATGAATGATTCACCCAGGATGTCTTGAAGCATGAATGCTGCCTTCTGTAAGAAGAAACAAAAATCATTTTGACTTCATGTTAAACTCCACTCTAATTAGCTAATCCTTCCACTTTCAGCACATAGTGCAGGAAACTTTTCATAAACGTGACATTTCTGCAAAACGTCAGCCACTGTAAATTGATTCAGCAGCTTCAACTCCCCCTGTCATATCCATCACTTTCACTACATCAGCCAACGGGGTGAAGAGTGCTGAAAGTGCTGTGAATGTAAGGGCCGGGCCAACCTCTCTCACACACACACACTCTGAGGACGAGTGGGACCGTCCCGTCCGAACACAGTCCATCTCAGCCAGTGAGACCCTGGCTTAGGACTCCCTGTTTCCCTCTTTACCCCTCTTTCTTCCCTGGGGCCCCTTAAAGAGGGCGGGAGCTGCAGCGACCGCACTACGCTGACTGCTCATCAGCCTGAGCCAGAGACATTCCTGAAAGCTGAGCCGGGCCGCTCACAGTGCACCCTCTTTCCCTTCGTTCTTTTCTCAACATGTCATCGTTCTTTTATTTTCTTACTTTTCTCCTCTAATTGATTCAACTGTGGTAGCTCCCCTTTGTTCATGAACAAGACAGTAACTGCAACTCATCTTTACATTTCCGGCTACAAAACCTTTGATGCACTTAAAGATGACAGTCTGAGTGTCACGCTTACATTCTCATCTTGTGACTAAATGAATCCATGATATTAATCATCTATAAAAACAAACAAAAAAAAGACTAGCGCCTTTTAAAAAGGTTAGCCTTTTGCTACAGCTACATCTGTTTCTTATTTTGTTTCTCTCTGTTTCTTAAACTGTGTATTCAATTACATTTCTCTTTCTTTGTTTTCTCACAAGTAAATGTCTCCCGTTTTATTTTTGGTTTCCCCAGGTTCCAGCGTCACGTTCACACGTATCGGATTCTTCCTGATGCAGACGGTCTCCTGGCTGTTCAGGTGAGCTCCCCTCCTCACATGACACGAATCTTCTGCCTGATGAGGAAGAGAAGGAGGAAAGAGAACACAATAGGCGCCTGAAATCTTGGCTCATACTGTACGCACACAGAGAAACACAGCTGTATAGATGGAGTTTGAGGGATCAAACAATGGTTTGTTATTGCCTGTTGAAAGGAGAACAGGAACATGTTTGTGTTTCCTCTCAGCACAGGCTCTGTTGCGACTGCAGTAGCCTTGTTGTTTCAATGGCATCTCTGCCATGTGGCTGCATACTTGCAGCATAAGCTCAGCAGCACAGTGAAGAAATTGTTTTTATGTCTCAGAGATTCCTACTCTACCCCCACACTAGGTCACTGACCAGTGGGTGTGCTTATTTGTTATGTGTATGAATGAGGGTGTGTGTTTATATATAATGAGTTTGTTGGATGTGAGCGGGTAGGAGCCTCCGATGGTATGAGCCTGTTTTTGATACCCTGAGCATGGGGAGGAGGGGGGCCATTTAGTTAGCAAATGACCTAATTACAAGCCTATAAAAATATACACAAGCACAGTTTTCAACCACAAACACACACACACACACACACACACACACACACACACACACACACACACACACACACACACACACACACACACACACACACACACACACACACACACAGTGACTTAGAAAAAAATGAAAGTTTGAGGGGAACAAACAATTTCAAGGTCTAAACCACAAAGCAGCTGATCCTTTTTATTCTGGCCTGAGCATGCCAGCAAATGAAATAAAAAATGTTTAATAATAATTGTAAAGAAGTGGTTTTCTAGTCTTCCTCCTGGAAAAATCTTCTGCTTTCACGTTACAAAAAAACTTTGTAGCTATTTCAGCTGTTTTTCCACTGCACTCAGTTTCAAACCTCCAGTACGAATTTTCCCTCGCTGCATCTACTTTCATTAACTCGAAAGTTGCATGCTCGCCGTCTTGTTTTTCCAAATGGGCCATGGAGATATTTTGGGGACCGTTTTGTCCCTCGCTGTCTCTTACTCCACGTCATTTCCTTTTAATTGCTTTTCAAGAGATCCTTGTGGTTCAAAAAAATACTGTTTGAAGAGTTTCTGGCAAGAGTTGTGCTGCTTGAGCCAAAAAACGGTCCCTTTAACCGCCAAATGAAAACAAAAACCTCTGTATAAAGGGAGAGGAAAGCTTGGTGTTGTGGTCTAACATGCACTGCAATGATGTTGATCATGCAACTGTAATTTTAGTAAGAATGTATGTTCAGCATTTGCACACAGTTTATGTATTTATGTTGTCTTCATTTTTGCTTAAAGTGCAGTAGTGAAGCTGTGGGGCTTTTTCTGGGATGTTGTAAAAGCCAGCTTGCTTGCTTTTCTGATCTTAAAGTATGAATGTGTGCATGCAAAAATGACCTTACCTTGTGTTTTTTGATGTTGGGTGATAGAGACAGCGAGTTGTGTCTGAATGGAAAAGCTGAATCACAGTGAGGCTTGACAGCCAAACTGCTGCTGCAGCCAAGAAGTAGCTGTCAGTGATGTTGCCTACTGTTTACTGTGGAAGAGCTTTCTATGAAACCCCATGAGATGTTTCTTATCACAGCACATCATCTGCATGCATCTTTTTCTATCATGCAAATACTCACTTCTTCTTTTTCTATTAATACCAAGAAACATTTCAGAAAAAGGGGAAGGAAACATTTAAGAAAACATTGATGTGTTAAAAATGGAATCCTGTTTCTCCTTGATTAAAATGGTTGAAACAAGAGTAAGATATTATGGTCCACATTGTGGAGATAAATTTGTCTGTTAATGAGTAGCATTTTATCTCATTCAACCACACAAATAACTGAAAAGCCTGATCAGACACCATAACTCATCAGTTTACTGGAACATTAATGTTTTTCTTCTCCAAATAACAAAACTACATTACATTTACCTGCCTTCTGATTCTGATTCAGGAGCTACATTTTGGTGTTGCTGGTTTCAAGTGACATGAAAAATAGGGATGCACAATATTGGATTTTTGCCGATATCCGATATGCTGATATATCGAAACCCCTTTTGGCCGATACTGATAATCACAAGTTTGTTTGTTTTTTTCACTGTAAAGAAAGCTAAGTCTATCCTGTACTGGAATTTATATGTTACTCTTAATGTAACGGTCTAATTTGTTTAAGAAACACACATAAAACAAGACAAAAAACATTTGATGTTACCATAAATAAGAAATGTATTATTTTTTCAAACTCAAGACATTCAGTATTGAAACACAGAAAAATAATTTCTTTAGATCACATTGACTTTAAATGTACAATGCATTTTTAAACATAACCAAGTTGCATTTGATTATTTTAGAGCTACTGTAACAACCTGGTGACAGACACAGAGCTCTGCAGTGCAAATAAACTAAGTGCTACATTTTATTTAAGGAGCTTATTTTTCAGATGGAAAATAATAATAATCCTAACTGAATAGCACCTTATCAGCTGTGACTAACGGCAGAAATTTTCATGTCTGCCTATACCGATAAACGTGTTTTTAAGCTTTTATCAGCCGATACCAATATTGTGGCAATAATATCGTGCATCCCTAATGAAAAATCCAACATGCTTGCTTTGAACTAAGAGTGTAACAATAGTAGTACCAGTAGTGTCCCTCCCCACATTTTTAGATTTTTGTTTAATTTAAAGCTAAAGAAAGAAAAAAGGAAAAAAAAAACCCTGAATCCTTTAGCATCAGACAGGCTACGCGCTAAGCAAAAGTTAGCACAAAATTTGTCTTGAGTTTGCAATTTGGATGTACAACAATGATTTCACTTTCTTACAGTGCTCCTTGTGCAGAGCTGTACTTTCAGGTGTTGTGGACTCCAGAGGGGACACAGAATGAGCAAATACTTGACAGACCTGGATCTCTATCTGTGAAAAAAAGGGGGTGTTTGAACATCACTACACAAAATCTCTTTGTATATAATGTTCATGTTTCCTGAGGAACCTCCATGAATTGCCCCTGGCGATGTGCCGTCAGTGTGTGTGTGAATGGGATTAGTTAATACTGATGGTGCTTTACATAACAGCCTCTGCCAACAGTGTATGAATGTGATGTGAATGCAGCTTGCAATGTAAAAGTGCTCTGAGGACTAGAGGAAGCACAGCAAAACACAGCAAAACACAGTCCATTTGTTATTCTTTACTGTTCTTTCGTATAACATAAAGTAAAAGATTAAAAAAAAGCCTATGAATAAGACATTTTTGCTGCTGTGTTTCCTGTTTGTATGGAATTTGTCACTAATCATTTGACACATCTCTGTTAAATGTGTCAGGCATTTCAAGGTTTAAAGCAATAACAGATTGTTAGCACACACAAATCTGATTTATGCAGTACCTGCTCTAAATTTACTCTTTGGTGCATGTCTCCAACAGACAACCCAGGGGGTGCAGGTGAACTGTTTTCGGACTCTGGAGGACCTAGTGCTAGGATACCAGCATCCCCACAAAGGTCTGGTCACTCCTCTGCTCTACCCTGTTCCCCGGGATACTGACAGTGGTGATGAGAGCTCAGGTAAGCCCACTAGCTTTCACAAGTCAAAGAATTATCTGACAGTAAAATACATGTGCACACATTTTACATTACACCCATCCATGCACAGATGATGAGAAGCCGCCTCCAGTTCCAGTTTCAGCAAACACAGCGCCTCTTACAGGACCACCAGCAAAGCCAGCTCCTCCTGCACCAATCCTGGATAAACTGCAGGAGCTGAATACATCCAGGTATAGACACCAAGCTCCAACACAAAACTGATACCAGTCACTAAAGATGTTTCCTTTGCTACAAACCTATAATTGATTTGTTCTGTTACACTCAAAGGTTGGTGTATTGATGCGAGCTGCTTGTTGTGTCACATTAGTTGAAGCCATCTGTTCAGTTCAGTTCAAATTAAATCTTCTCATTTAAATATGCACCTGTTGCCAATCATTCAGGAAGCAACATGTGAGTCTTTTAAATTCACATGTTAAAAATTGTGGCCTATTAATAAGCGGTGTTGATATCTGATTCTGGTCTATTTCCCTAATATTTTGATGAATGTGTTTCCTTCAAGCAGATAAAAATTGAAGCTACAGTTAATGTCCATGGAGCAGAAACAGCTCGCACAATCAGGAATAATTCTGTCTGATTTCTTTTGATCCTGCATTCAGCACTGCAGGGGAGGTGATTGCTTTACTTAATGACTACCTCTTCAGTGAGCTGCCTCTTGACATTGAGAACGTGCAGAAAGGAGCAACCACTCTGTGCCACCTTAAGCGTACTCTGGGTACTGCCTGCCAAGGCCTGAACAGGTATACATGCATTTTACTTTGAATTTTAAAACTTAACTGTTCATGAACACAGCATTTATGCAGTACCTATACTGGGATTTATTGGCATCATGGAGGACAAGTTGTGTTTTGATCTGATCTGCAGTGAAATTGATCTGACACTCTCAAGTCTGGAAACCCTGGCCAAAGTTTTTGACCATCCAAGCTGTTCTTTAACACACACCAAGACACAGGTACAATCCAAAGATATAGCTTCTAATCTTTATATCCAACCTTGATTTAATCCATGGAATTCATAATTATGAACTTGTTGTGGGTTTTGTCTTTGAACAAGGGGCCTGAGATGGAGATAGATAGCTTGTTGTCTAAGATTTCAGCTTTGGTCAGCCTCCTTTCCTCACTGGAGAAGAAGGTATGTTTTCTGCATCTACTGAGCTTAGAAACTCAAATTTCTGAATGAAATGTATTTTCAGCCCAGCTAAGATTGTAATACAGCAAATTATGTTTTTACAAAGGTATTGAAAGCATTACAAGATGCAGTCACCAATCACAACCTGGCAGCGCAGCCTAACCCGCCCCCTCCTGAGCCAACCCCCACCAATGTTACACCTGTCAAGAACCATGCCAGGCAGCTGCCAGTCCACTCTTTTCAGGTAAAAGTTGAAAAAAGTCTGAACAGGATATATAAATGCTCTGTGAGTCTGTTGCAGTTAGATAAATAAAATAATAATACTGATCTCTGACAGTCAGAGTTTAAAAGTTGTGTCTATTGTTTTGTGTCTATTCAGGTGAAGATGGTCCGGTACGGCAGACAGACTGTTTCTGTGGATGTGGACACAGGAGTGCTGCTTTTTGACAGGAAGGCTGGCTCATTTGGAATAGAGAGGGTTTCACATGACAGAAGTAAGACTGTAGTTTTTTTCATTTTACTATCAAGCTACTCTCATGACCCTTTTTGCTCTGAAGTATATTGTTTAATGCTTTTGTTTCACTTCAGTCCTTCAGATTGTCAAGTTCCAGAGTAGTCCTGCAAAAGTGCGTGTGGTTGTCGACAGCCACCACAACACACCACGGGAGATGATGTTTGAGAGCGCACGGGTGAGGAAAGACAATGACTTAATATTGACTTGACTTTTCAGTTTTTTTTGACTTTTCACTCTGGTCTTTCATAGAAACGTGACGCTTTCTGCCAACTCATTCAGCTGATGAAGACCAGGCACTCTCAGCTGAGTGAACCTGACATGGTCTCTGTGTTTGTTGGCACCTGGAATATGGGTAAATCAATCATGATAGCCTTATATTTAAATGTCACACCACAGCAGATTATGCAGTGTGCTGACTGAGATGATTTACATTATTTATTGTGCTGTCATGTGCACGCAGGTGGTTCCCCTCCACCTCGCAGCCTGCAGTCCTGGGTGACCTGCTGCGGTTTGGGGCACACCCCTGATGAGATGACTGCCTTGCTCCCTCATGACATTTACGCTTTAGGGACTCAGGAAAACACTCAAGGGGAGAGAGAATGGACGGAACAAGTGAAAGCAACCCTTCGCAGCTATACTCACATTGACTTCAAACAAGTAACGTTACTTTTTTGACTTTTTTCATCCATATTTTATCACCTTTTTCAGAAACAGATTAAGAACATGAAAACACCATGCACTATATTAAAACTTTTAAAAAGTCACAGTACTTTTCAAACTTTTTACATTATAAGAAAAAAATGACAATCAAAAAAAAAATTCAAAGAAAAGTTTCCAAAATTAACATTTTACCATATCCAGTCAAAAGCCTTTTATGTGCTCCAGACTTTCTTAAAAAAAAAAATAAAATTGGATTATTTAAAAGGTAATCTTATTTTTACACATTCCCTGTACAGAAATCTTTAGAGTGAAGTGTAGGTGCTTAAAACTTTAATTTTCTGTTCAAAACACACAACACTGACCACTCCATATGGTATCATGACTTTGGCCTTCCTTCGAGATTGAAAATGGTGATAAGGGATTGATTAACCTTTGTAGTCTTGATTTAAGAACAAAATTATAGTATTGGACGTATCATCCAACCTCTTAAGTCGAATGCTTTGTGTGTGACTGGGTTTGTTTCTGGGTTGATTGGAAGATATCTGGAATTATTTCTGATTATTTCCTGATGATACACCCCTGAATGTTTTGGTTGAAGTATTTGTGTTTTTCATTGACATGTCCTAAAGTGGCTGCGTCTCTTCACTTTGATGATTTGTTTTAAATAGGTTGTCTTTTTTCCAGTGTTTGTGTTCAAAAACTGAAACTTACTTCACAGAAATGGGTCGCATCAATTAAAGAAAGAACAACTAAATATCATTTTTAGTGATACAGAAAAAACTGAAATCTAAGCAAGTGTTTATGTCTTACTTTTTGTAAAAACAGTCTTATTAGACTCAATTTGAGCCACATTCTCCTGACAGGTCCAGAGAGTTGTCTGATTTCAATATATTAAAATTGATTTGGTCAAGTTATTTATTATTCATTAAACTTTTATTTAACCAGGTTGGTTCCAATGAGACCAAAAAGCTCTTTTTAAGAGAGACCTGGCAAAGACAGGCAGCTGCAAAAACACAAAGTTACAGACAGACAGGAAGCACAAAAAGAGACAAAGCACAGCCAACAAAACACAAGATTATGGATTAAAAGGTTATTGGATTAAGAAAATATCCTAACTTCAAGACACCTGTCTGGTAAACGTCACATTTTTTTTTTACCCTTTACAAGCATCTGGGTGTTGTTTTGGTCTATTGAAATCTTAAAATGAAATCCTTTTCAGGACCTGTCAGGTGAATGTGGCTCCTAGTTTAGAATTTTTACTAAAAGTAAGACATAAACACTTGCCTAGATTTCAGTTTTTGCACTTCAGACTGTTCTCTTGCTCTAATGTAATGTGTTGCATTTTCCTGTAGGTGGCAGTACAGTCCCTCTGGAATATGAGGCTGGCCGTGTTTGTGAGGCCAGAGCACGAGAGTCGCATCAGCCATGTGAACACAGCGAGTGTGAAGACTGGCTTGGGGAACACACTGGGTATAAATAGATAATAGACAAATAGATGAAAGAATACAGCCTGTGATTTATATGAAGGACATTTTTTGAACTTAAGGTTTGATGTGCAAAATGTCTGTTGTCTCAGGTAACAAGGGGGCTGTTGGCATCTCTTTCCTCTTCAGTGGAACATCTTTTGGCTTTGTTAACTGCCACCTGACTTCTGGAAGTGAGAAAGTGCTAAGGTATGTTGTGTTAACCTGTAAGACCAGTTTTATTTCTCATCACTTCATTCAAACTTTACATTTTAAAGGATTTACATTGTCTGATGCCATGTACACCATCTTCAGGAGGAACCAGAATTTTGTGGACATCCTCAGGCTGCTTTCTCTCGGTGACAAACAGCTCAGCGCCTTTGACATCAGCCTGCGCTTCACCCATCTCTTCTGGTGTGGAGACCTTAACTACAGACTCGACTTGGATGTGCAGGTGAGACCAACAGTTATTTCATCTTCATCAGTCATGGCATATTTGAAAATTTGAAAATTGGTTGGGACTATTCTAATATTAAGCTATGAAATTCTTAAGCTGTCATGTTAATAATTCTGTCTTGGTATCTCTAACTTCAGGACATCCTGAAACATGTCTCTAAGAGGGAGTTTGAGGAGCTCATGTGTGCAGATCAGCTGACCCGAGAAAGACACAAGAGAAAGGCCTTTCTCCATTTCAGTGAGTTTCAGTTTGCTGCTGTTCTCTGGTCAATACTGAGGGCTCAAATCAGGGAGTTATTTCACTGTATGATTATAATAATATGAAGTAAAACATGTTGACTTTCATTCATTGTTTTGGTGAGAAATAAAATGATAATTCTAATTCACATCTTTTTCTAATTTTTTTTTTAATTGTCTGGGCCACATAAGAAAATCTATTTACTGGGGATGTGGTTATAAGGCCCACAAACAAAGGAGTGAATTGATTTAGTGAAAAACAAATGTATTTGACTAAAATTTAGGCAGCTTCTTTCCTATAATCTAAAAATTGATGGTGTATAAATCCATATATACTTTTGACTTGATGATTAATTACAGCTCTGTTGTGTTAACTCTGTACTCCTCTCGTTTTATCCTGTTTAAGAGGAGGAGAAGATTGCATTCCCGCCCACCTATCGGTATGAACGGGGCTCCCGAGACTGTTACCTTTGGCAAAAGTACAAGACTTCAGGGGTGAGTAATGTGTGACACTTCAGAGAAACAGGATGAGGGATACACATAAAACACATTTTATGTGCTGGACAGAGGAAGCATTTCTATAGCTGAAACAATAAGTGGCTTTGACACCACAAAAATAATACTCCCTCAGCCTTATCAAGATTTCAAGGGTTAGTGACACGGCTCGAGTGAAAGTGGTCAAGGTTGTTGGTCTGATTTGCACGTTACTCTGGTCCAGACTGAAATGTCTCAAGATCATTCAGATGGTTTTATTGAAACATTGTAATGACATCCAAAGCTTCCAGATGATCTGTGTAAAAGACCTGAGAAATGAGCATGACCCTGAACTGTAGGAATAAAGACCAAGAGACGTGTGATTTTCTTGTTGAATGTTTCTTTTTGAAATGTCTCTGAGCTGCTTTAATTACTGTGATTATTTTTCCTATGTATAAAAACAACATCTTTTCTTTTTTTTAATTATGACTTCAAGCCTGTAGGTTTATTGTATAACAAACACTGATGCTAAATAAAGATTCACAACAGAGAAAAGACCCTCAAGCATTCCAAGTATAAAACTGACTTGACTCTAAAGATATCTTTGTGTGTAAGTTAATCCCATTGAAGGGGTCTGTAGGGTAAGCTGACTATGACAGCAGCTGCCACGGCTTCTAAACATAGGTTGTTACGTGTGACCCACACACTAAAAAAGGATCGGCTGGCATAACAGGAATAACATTAACTATCATTGTTTACATTCCCTAAGTCTGGCAAGTTCATTTTCATACCACAAAACAGATTACTGTTTATTTATTCCTGAATCTGTTTTTATAGGTAAGAGTTAACGTTCCTTCATGGTGTGACAGGATTCTGTGGAAGTCCTACCCCGAGACGCACATCATCTGCACTGCTTATGGTAAGATGTGAGAGTTATGAGAAAAAGGAACAGATAACAAAAGACAGAAACAGAATGTATAAGAGCGGCAAAGACATGGCAGTGAGAAAGTCCGGGTATAACTATATATTTTGAGGCAGTGTACCATAATTAGATATACGTGCAGTGTTTTTTTTTTCATTCTTTCCCCTGTAAAATGTCAGTAAACCTTACAATGTATACGGTCAAACCCTATATTTCGTCCTGTGGTCCAGAGGCAGCCAGCCATTTCCCCTCACTGCAGGCTGAGCTTCCGTTTTAGAATAGCTCGGCAGTTTATCAAAATATAACGAACATTCAGAAGAAACTTCCTTTCTTTTCCCAAACCACTCACTTTGACTTACTTTGACACATCTTGTGAAATACCAAGACTTCCTATGTGCCCAACAGTCCTGTACACTCAGAACTTCTGGTACAACAAAAGTTGTTTGTGATTTCAACTGCAAATGCATATCATTCTCACCAGGTTGCACAGATGACATCTTTACCAGTGATCATTCGCCTGTTTTCGCCACGTTCCAAGTGGGAGTGACATCACAGTTCAGCTCCAAAACAGGTGCTTCTGTTGTTGCGACACTTGTAGCAAACAAACTAATGTGACTCAATATATTTTATACCTGAACAGTATTGTGCTACATTTTCTTGCACAGAGAAAAGCTCAAGCGTGGAGAAGGCCTGGATAGAGCTCGAGGGCATCGAGGCTATTGTGAAGACTGCGAGCAAGGCGAAGTTCTTCATTGAATTTCATTCCGCTTGCCTTGAAGGTATAGAGTCCCTTTAAATAGACATTTTATAAATCGATGTGCAGCAAAGCCACAAGAATCCTTTCAAATCTTCCTCTGCAGAGACACGACGCTCGAGTGAGAATGACTCGCAGAGCTGTGATGTTCCCGGGTTTCTTAAACTAGGCTGGTCCTTCAAACAACTGCCCAAGGTAAGAAGCTCAGTCCACTTCAATACAATCAAAAGTTTACCAGCTTCTCAAACCAAAGTGTGTACTTGTGTTTTCTTATCTGTTATAGCTTTTGCCAATCATGTCTGACATGGAGTACCTTCAGGATCAGTTCCTGCTGTTATCTGTCAAGTCATGCGATGGATTTGAGTCATACGGTTGGTCTTCAGACAAATTCATTTTGTTTTATAAACTACTACTTGGGTGCGCTACTGTTTTTAAAATGACAGTTTAACACAAAATGTATTTTATCATGTTTGCAACAGTTTTCAGACTTGATTTACGAGTGGCGATTGCTCTAAGACTGCAAGAGAAGCTCAGCTTCCCCTAAAATGTCCCCAAAAAAGTGGTGATATGTACTACTGTGTGTACATTTCATTGACAAAATACACGCTACAATTCCTTCATCTTTTGTTCAGAGTCAGCTACCTATCGCAGGTTGCTGGCTTGACCTCCTTCTCATTCATCCCCGCAGCGTCTCAGTGTTTTAACACAGTCGGACGCTAGGCGTCTTCTGACTTCAACGGGGAAGCGTAGAGTGGGTTGTTGCACTGTGGCAACTGTACGGTCATTAGATAAACGCTGGGCTTTGTCCTGCCCTCGGAGGCTGAGCGTCTCTGGGGGTCTATGAGGCAGTGGGCTGGCCTGGATGCTGGGCTTCTGTATGATAATTGGATGATCTGTCTGAGGCCGAATCCTTTTTTGATTGACAGTGAAATGAGCCAGTCAGCGATCTTGAAGTATAACCCTCCACTGGAGCATCTTCTGAGTTCTACGTTTACTTGTTCTGGACTGATCCGGAGGCTTTATCGAGCCTCAGCGAGTTTACTTTTCTTAAAAACGACGAGCATTGTGTTTAAAGATTCTCTCTCTTTTCACCAATAAGCAGCTACAGCTACAGCTGTGGAGCTTCTCCCTCTGTCACTCACACTTACAGCCTGTTGTAGTCTCACGTAGCAACTCCAGCTGCTAACAAGCTGACACGGAAGGTGGAATTTACGTTTAAATAAATAAACAAATTTATGATGTAGGCTGGAAAAAAAATGAGCTTCCCCTCCTTGACTGACCAACAGCCGCCACTGAGATTTACCACTGAACCTGCCAACAGACTGGAGTACTTGCACATACTGAACTGATGCATTTTGAGGCAATTACAAGTGCTAAAAATCAAAGTGATTTCCTTCCAATCCCATTAGACAAAGAAAACGAGTCCAAAACTGAAGAAACTGTATGAAATATCAGGAAGCATGCAAAAATGAACTGCACAGAGATTATGTTACATCAGCAAATACTTTGAACAGGTGAATGCTGCGTGGCTCTGCACATCCTTGCTGGTTCATCTGAGCAGTTTGAGACATTTCTGAGTCACCGTGGCGAGGAGATGGGCTCCATAAGAGGTCGGGTGAGGATCCATGTGCCAAAGGACCGAAGAGGAACTCGTAAGAAGTCCTATGGTGAGTTAGCTCGGTTTATCCTGGTTTTACTCTGCCCTGCTTGCACTATCACTTCCTGCTAAACTTCCAGCTTCGCTGTCACTGCTCTCCATGACTCTACTATGAGTGCTTCCTCTATTTGGTTTTTCAATGACCCCTGGCTTGGCTTTGCAATTGCTGGTATCTATCAACCACTTCCTTTTTTGGCTCCTGACTGATGACCAGATGCATCCTGAGACACTGAAACCAGGACTGATCAGTGTAATGTCTCCAGGTCAGAAATCACAACAACACA
The DNA here is from genome assembly GCF_033239565.1 of Halichoeres trimaculatus. NCBI lineage: Eukaryota > Metazoa > Chordata > Actinopteri > Labriformes > Labridae > Halichoeres > Halichoeres trimaculatus. The sequence continues at coordinate 23,969,148 of NW_027437185.1, forward strand.
TAAACACCACGATGCTGTTTGATGCAACTTGACTTAGCCTTCAGCCTGCACACGCGACACATATTTTTAGGAAGTCTTTCTTATTGTGAAATGCATCAGTTCCTATCTGTAATTCTTCATTTTCAGAGTTGTTTCACTTTGAGAAGGATCCTGTAAAGTCACACATGACTCCTGCATCTACACGTGTTCCAGTAAACAGGTGAGGACACATTGCTCAAAGACATTAAGCCTTTTCAGTTTTTCTAATGTTGGATGTATTCCTGCTTTGGAAATCTGAGATTCATGAAATCCTTTTCAGCTGACAAAACTCTTTGTAATTTCATTACAGATTATCGGCAGCTCCTCCCAAACTTACTCCAAGCAGCTACACCAATCCAGCCTACTACATCTTTGAGGGTGTGTCAGTGACACGCAGGGTAGAGGAGGCTCTTCCACAGCGAAAGGACCCTCAGGTGATCTGGTCTGGAAATGAAGCTTTGCAACTTCCAAAAGTTGCAGGACGGCAGGGATTTGAAAGGAGACAAAGTCGCAGATCAGACTTTACAGAGATTGAAATTCCTGCCATCCTACCCCAATGCTCCCCAACAAATGAGCTTCTTACACCCCAAACCAACTCCTCATACCAGCTTTTCCCCACCAAGAGCCCATCTCCTATTCCTCCACCCTCAAGTAACGCCATGTCACAATACCAAGAACAGACCTCACATCCAAAAGAAAAATACCAAAGTAAAAATGTTGTTCAGGACTCCATTCTGCCAGAGAAGAACCTGAGGAACTTATACATGAATCACTCAGCAATCATCAGGGAAAAAGCCAGAAGGGATCCACATCAGATTCTCCCAGAAGTGACCAATCCTGTTCGAGCAGCTAAGAAGCAGTCAGCTTTCTCCTACATCCCTGCCCACTTAGCACCCTGTCAGGCTACTGTTCCCTGGATTGTGGATCTGCAACCGCCAGCACCTACAGGAGACAACTCTCTTACTGCTTTGCAAATCGCCAAGTCCCTCAGTGAAGTTGACTTTTTCCCCACCGAGCAGAGAGGCTTGTCCATACCTAACCAGAGAGTAAATTATAGAAATGGCCCTTCCATGCATGGAGACAGAGGCTACAACTGGGAAAAAGAGGTAAGACACTGACCTCTAAAACAACTCATAAAAGACTGGGGTCATGGTTCTTCATAAAAAACATAACTTTCTTTTGTTTTATATCAAAGCAGGTTTCTGTCCTCCAAGGTGCACCAGAGACAGTGCGTGAGCTTCTCAGTGCTCTGGGTCTTCAGAGATACACTCTAGGACTTAGTCTCAATGGCTGGGATGATTTGGATTACTTCAGGTAAATTAATTTGGGGAAACATGTTTCAAAAACAACATAAAGGCACAGATACTGGTACTTGAGATGGATTACTGATGATGGAGGTGTCAGACGTTCGACCCAGGTGCGTGCGTAGGGGAGCAAGACACACTCACAGAAGTGAAAAGCATTTATTTACTTTTTTTCACCACCATTATTATCTACTTTTACTTCTAATATTAAAGCATCCTCTTCTGTGTTTACATCTCTACAAACAGAACGGACTGAGTGTGTAAACTCAACCCACCCACATATTCACGTGTTTTTTCTGGGCTTTAAAAATCTCCTGGTAACATTTCTATCTGAGGTCAGGGTGAGCAAATGTGAGAGCACAGGTCACATAAGAAAGTGAGCGAGGTAATGATGTACCATACAACCAGAGCCATCCAATAAGAGTGACATGTGATTTGAGGAATGAGCGGCTAAAGAAGGAGGCCCAGTTTCAAGCTAATATCCCTTCAAATTAGCCTGTATACATGCAGCATTGATGTAAATGCAAAAATAAGCAATGTTGGGCAGTTTTCCGTTTTATCCGTGATCATATCATCATTGGGAAAGTTACATCGTGACTCTTCCTGAAACTCATCATTACAACACCAAAGAGGGGCAACACCCTCTAAGTTTACTTCTCGAAGGGTTTGAAAAGATGCAGTACTAGTTTTCACAGAGCATACTGAGAAAGAAAACGTGCTGCTCTGAAATGCTAAGAAAGTTAAAAACAGTTTGAGGCAGTACAGGCCAAATAGTCAATTCTGAGTCCCACCTCTGATAAGTAAATCAGACAATCATAATTCAGGATTTTGAGATGGTGACAGCAGATATCATCAGATTATATGGGGGGGGGGGCCCATACCACCCTGTCCACCCCTCTGGATACGCCTCTGACTGCATCAAAACTTAGAGTTTCTTGAAGCCAACATCTGCCAGATATTGAGGAATCAGTATCAACTTCTGCTGTCCTCTGCTATCGTCTGCTTAAGGAACACTGGATCTACGCATTAGATCAGTGTTTTTGCACCTCTGACCTTCTTGGCCTTTTTAATGTATTGTTTTGGTTAGCTTTCTGCTCTTTTATGACTGAAAAATGCAGTGCGTTGCATAATTCATCTGTAAATCAAGAATTTTCTTTCCCTTTCATTTTGATAAAGTTACATTTGTTTTTAAGCGATAGGTTTGTTGTTTACAGAACAGAATCATCAAGGATGTGTGTCTCAGTTTTGGGGCCTGATCAAATTAGAAGAGTGCATGTGACAGTCATACTCATGATTTGAGTGAATGACTGAGCATGACATGTTAGGTTAGCATTTTATAACCTTGCTATGGCACACGTATGCATCAGTAACTCAGTCACAATGTGTAAATAAATCAGCACTGTGTGTATTACTCATGACTAGGAGGACTATGATGATGTGGACTCCTGTTGAATTTCCAGCTAAGTATGACTGTCTTTACAGTGGTGTCACAGAGGAGGATCTACGTGCTGCAGGAGTTACAAACCCTTCACACAGGCGCAGGATCCTCGAGAACCTGCCCAGGAACTGGAACTAACACACACACGGATGAAAAACTGTTAATGGTACGATGCCTCACAGTCCCCTCAATCACAACTGGAAGAGTTATTCAAGCCACATCTGGTAGAAGGATTCTCTAGGTATCAATCACATCAGCCGGACATAACCACAGCCCTGCTTTCTTCACATCCTCTCAATCAATATCAACCGTTTTCCTGAGTTCACAATGCAAAGGGACCACAATACAAGATGCAAAATTTACTCATCCATTCAGACTGATAATAAAAGAGGTGGGTGATAAGAATGAAACACTTGTTGTGAACCTCCGTTTACTGACACTTGTATGAATATTGATTGTTACATCAAGGTCTCATCGATTGTGCTTTAGATGGTTTTAGATGAATATAAAAACATTGTCCTTCAATTCTCAGCGTTCACTCAAGGCTGGTGTTTACAATTCATCTCTATCCCTGCTACTGTGTGCTCACCATTACGCTGTTATCATTGAGCCTAGATCTGTGCTTGTAAAAGCCTTCTATTAAACTTACAGAGCATAAAATCCTGGAGTGTACATGTCTACTGGAGCATTGTCTGTAAATCTGGTTCAGAGTGAGCTTTCATAGCTCGTTTTTACCGTGTCATACTGTTATCATGTCACTTAAGCAGCACTTATGTCAACTGCACATGTTTTATGCAACATTTATAAAGCAAAGTGCATAAAGCAACTCTTGACAACGTACACAGCAACCATGGGTGTTACTTTATGCTGTCGAGCATGAACTCAGAGAGACTGCCTCTAAAAATCTGCTCCATTTGAGTGCTTAGGTGACATCATCAAACCATGATACAAATGTTGCTGTTCTTCAAGTATAGAGTTAACTCCAGTGAAAAGAAAGTCACCTCAAACAATTAAAGTCAGTTATAGTATTTACTACATAAACACATTATTGTTGAGTGTGTTTTGCTCTTGCTCCTGCAGTATACACATTTTTCTCTGTGGTAATATCCTTTTTTTGTTCCAGTAGTGCCAGGTGTTTTCCCTTGAGAGACAGTGTAATATTTATTATTTGATGACTGCTTGAAAAGAATTAATCTTACAGCTTTTAACATCTCATACAAATAAGATCACATCAGTTATTTTTGTGTTTACAGATTGCCTAAATTGCGGCCATGTCCGTAGACAAACATGAAAGCGCTGCATTTATCAGCTCAGTGAAATGATAGACAACAGCAGCTCGAGATGAGACAACTGTGGATCCAGCCCTAAAGTACTGAGTTAATCTGCCATGTGATCATGTGTGTTGTTGCTTGTGGTATTCAGTGGAGCTTGTTACTTATTAAGGCATGACTAAACACATCTCTCTTTCGTCTGGCAGCAGGGACAGCAGGGACAGCAGGTCAGTGACCACTGAGTCACTGCTACACACACTGTTATGCTGTAGGTGAGATCATCACCTGCTGGGAATTTTTGGCTACGTGAAGGTCAGGAAGGAAGGGAAAGGGAGGAGAGAATCCAGTGTTTTTCTTTGAATACTCACATTCAGTTGAATGCGGATTTTGCAAGACAGTGTTGTGCAACTATGTGTCTTGAGGATTGATTATTGAGATATGACTGAGCAATGTGTTAATGTAGCTAAGCCCTCATATTCCATTCAAGCGACTATATAATCACCCTTTAGAGAATATCATTGTGTGATGGTTTTTCCATGATGGAAAAAAAGGTAACAACATAACCATATACTTGTATGTCAGTGTCTTCTAGTCCACCAAATATAAATTACTCTCAGTGTTTGCGCACCAAAGATTAGGAGTTTCATTCTAGACTTTAATTGGCTTTTAAACATGAATAAGATTTGCTCAGGTCAAACCCTGCACATACACCGTACCACACACTGGAGATTAACCAAAGAAGCAAACTATTGAGTGCAAAACACTGATAAAAGCAAAAGGGGATGCAAAGATGAAATAAAAAAGTTGGTTTAATTACAGAGGACAAATTAATACATGGCCTCATCTTTGTTTGCATGATGACATTTTCTATCTGTGCAGCGTTGTATAAACCGATGCTGCACTTTGAGCTGGCTTTTGATGAAGAACACGCTTTGTCAGTGGCCCACTCACATTCCAGAAATCTGAACCACTGACATACACACACATCCGCACACACACTTTAGGGGATTGGGTTGAAAGGGTCTGGACTTTCCATTTGTAAGGGAATTGTTTCCTCTTTTAGTGAGACGAATATTAAGGATTCATACTGAAAAATAAACCTAGAACCTGCTGCTGAGCCTTGAAAAGAAGAACGTTGCATATGTTGAGACTTTTCCCCCATATTATAATTTATTTATCAAGAGAAGGATTCAGCTCAACAGTTCAGTCTCACCTACTGCTGAAAAACTGAACTTAAGGTGTGCACTCTGAATGGGTCATATTTTAATTAAAATCAACACCCTCAATCATAAAAAGAGTCTTCCAGACCTTATGTGTTCATAAACTTTGGTTGAATATGATCTTGTTCTTGACTGTGAGTCAAGCAAACTTTACTTTCCAGTAACTTATTAAGAGAGAACCTCATCTCACCTCAGTTTGTGATCCGTCTCTGACGACTGCGTGGGCCATCCATACTTGCATTTATTCCTTTATGGTCATACTTATGTGTTGACTACACAGCTGTGTAAATATTAACTTATATTGCATTTCTGTAATGACATATCTTAAGTGTTGTTCTGAGAATAAGGCATGTGGCACCATTGCTGGAAGCTGTTTTGAATTTTTTTTGAGTTCTTTATTCAGATCCCTATGACCTTCCACAAAGAGGTTGCTAGTCTTCCTGGGGTCCATACAACAAACAACTGAAAGAAAAACAATTATTTGAAACTGCTCAGTGTTAAAAGAAAAAAACAAACAAACAAAAAGACAGCAAATGTGCAATAAAGAAAAGTATGTTGAGAAAAAAATGAAAATGCAAATCGAAATAAAAATTGATAAGTAACATAATCAAAGTTCTGAAACAAAAACAAATTGATCCAAAAACATGGGACAAAAAGTGATGAACCAAAAGTTCAAAACATCAGTTTTTTTTCATCTCTTAGACATCCTTCAGAATTTTGTCTAGGTGACTTTTTTAAAGAACAAAGTCAAAGAAATATCATCAAGGATCTTTGTGTTCAAAATATAACTACAACAGCAACAAAGCAGATGGTGAGGGAGGTGTGAATATGTGAGCAGTATTTAGGTGCTGTGGTTTTAACAGAGCTCAGTCTGGTGTGGGAATTGTTTTAGTCGCCTCTGCAGTATGGTCATGACCTAAAAAACAACATTCAATATGATCACACTTGCAGATAAAGTGTTTGACTGGGGACAGTAGTTGCAGTAAATACTCCATGAAGGATTTCTGCACTCATTTATCTTTTAAACAGTTTCTTTTTTTTTTTTTTTTTTACAAAACAAAACAAAACAGAACAAAAAACTCAAATCAATTATTGGAAATTTTATAAGTGTGTATGAAGTATGCATGAAGAGGAAATGAGGACATTATAAAGGGGCAGTGAAACCACTGAAGACTTTTTTAGGTCGCCAGTTTAGTGTCCACTCAGCACCTCGACTTCCCCTCTCAGCTCTGTACTCAGTAGTAGCCTGTAGCGTGCTCCCCATGTGCCAGGCTGTGTCCAGACTGTGTTCAGTGTTGTTGACTGCTGTGGTGCAGTTATGGACTCCTACACGACTTTAACCAACCACAACTTTTAGCGCATCTCCAGTATGTGGCATCGAAAGGCGAATAAGGAAGTCGACTTTAAAAACTTTAAACCTCTCGGTTAACGGGCAGAAGGGATGCGCGAGTCCAGCACTTATTGACGATCTCCGTTGTGGTGAGTACAGGACTACTTTTTTTTTTTTTTTTTTTTTATAACACCGACTTGATCTTACTCTGGTAATCACGTGTAGGCTGTAACCCGTTGTCGAAAAGTCTGGATTTATGTGGTTAGAAGCTTCATTTTTTGTCGAACAACTCAACAACATTCAGCATACAATGGACGGTAACAAGTGTGTTCACTTAAATGTTTCGAATAGGTAGGATTTTGGAAACTCACGTGTTTTACGACACTTTGCACGCGCGTTTATTGAAGCCCACATTTTACACCAGTTTATTGTGTGATATAATGTAATTATTCACGTTGTCATATATTATTCAACAGTAATAAAGCAGTGAAAATGTTATACCAATAACCTACGAAAACTTTACTGGACTTTATGAAACTTCACTGGTAGTAGGCTATGTCTTTTTGGATGAAACAGTATCTATCAATGTTTCATTGCAGCTTTACTTTAAGTAATTGAATGATGTGAACATAGTTTGTTCAACTTATTTAACATGGATATGACTACCCTTTGGTGTTATTTTAAACTACACTGTTGCACATAAAGTTGGAATCAGATATTTTCTACCTTTTCTCATGAAATGATTGTGACAGTGTGATTTATTCTTTGCTGATAATGTACGCATGTTCTCAAAACTTTATTTTTCAATCTGTTCCAAACCTATTCAAGTGGGATTTAAACCACAGTAGACCTTTGCAAATCACAATCATTTCACGAGAAAAGAAAGAAAATATCTAGCTTCAACTTTTTGGCAGACAGTGTCATTAACCCTTTATTTTCAGTGCAGGTTCATTGAAGATGTTGTTCTATGAATTGCCAAGAAGGGGGGGAATCAAACTGTTCATTTTTTTTTAAATCTAAAGTTGGTCCATCCATAAGTCGTTTTTCTTTCTGCATCGACTTAACTTTTTTCTGTTGGTATTAATTTGTGCATTTTCTCTAAAACTGATTCAAAAGTCTTTCTTTCTCGCAGATTTTTAACATCACCTGGTTTGTGAACCTTGTTCAATGAAGTAATATCAAAATGGCAAGAGTCCCCAGCAGCCATGGTGCACCCAACCAATCAATGTTTTCCACCTCCATCTTCAACTCCAGCTGTCGCTTTGACGAGGAGTTCAAATACATCCTGCTGCCTGTGTCCTACAGTCTGGTGTTTGTATTTGGTTTCGTGCTCAATGCTGCAGCCCTGTGGCTCTTTATGAAGATGCGCCCATGGAACCCAAGCACAGTGTTCATGTTTCACTTGGCCCTGTCCGACTTCCTTTACGTCCTCTCGCTTCCCACCCTCATCTACTACTATGCCAACCGCAGCCACTGGCCATTTGGAGTAGCAGCCTGCAAAACAGTTCGTTACCTCTTCTATGCAAACCTCTACTGCAGCATCCTCTTTCTCACCTGCATCAGCGTGCACCGTTACCTGGGCATCTGCCACCCCATCAAGGCGCTGACCCTGGTGAAGTCCCGACACGCTCACCTGGTGTGCGGCATGGTATGGACGGTGGTGACAATCTGTCTGATCCCCAACCTTATTTTTGTGACCACCTCCAGGAGAGACAACGACACTCTCTGCCATGACACCACCAGTCAGCAGGCGTTTGATGAGTATGTGAACTACAGCTCTGCTGTGATGGTGCTCCTGTTTGGGATCCCTTTTCTGGTCATTGTGGTGTGTTACTGCTTGATGGCACGGACACTGTGCCAGCCAAGACAAGGATTATCTGCAAACCCACGTAGCAACGCCTCACGTAAGAAATCAATCAAGCTCATTATCGTTGTTCTGGTGGTATTTGCAGTGAGCTTTGTCCCGTTTCACATCACACGAACGCTTTATTACACCTCACGTGTTCTAAACATGAACTGTGAATTCCTTAACATTGTCAACTTTACGTACAAGATCACCAGGCCACTGGCAAGCATCAACAGCTGCATTGATCCTGTTCTTTATTTCCTGGCTGGGGATCATTACAGGTCCAAAATGATGTCTGTGCTGACTGGAAAAAGACACATCACAAGCAGTCAGGTACCTGAACAGCCAAACAATAACCAAGACATCGCTCTGGTCTATAAAAACTCAGCCATTGAAGACAGTGGAGAGATAAAGAGATAGCTGGAAAAGTGAATTATTAACATGTATTGACAATTACTGCTCCAGCCTAACATTTCTCAAACAGGATAAAAAACATTCTGTAATCCACTTCATTTTGCAGTGAGAGCTTTGGAGGAGTATCAGTGAACTGTAATATTTACCCACAGCATACAACTGTACTGTATTAAATCTGTTATATTCCTCTATGATACACCCATGTTGGATTGCCTGCACTTTTTTGGTGTCACATGTATACAATGAGTTAGTATGTGGTGTTCCCGTATGTGGAGAAAATGACACCTTTAATGTAGAGATTATCAGCTTCATTTTGACATCTGAGATAAGCTGCTCAGACAAGGGCGCTCTTAGACACTCTGCAGTAAATCTGGAAAGATTCAGTGTGTGATTTATTGTCATCCTGGTTGAATCAATGGTAACAGCACTGATCTTAACCTCAGAAAAGACCAAAGATGGCTGAATCTCAGGCTTTGCCTGACTTTAGGGATTTCTTCTTGTTTTATAAACAGTGTCTGTGTGTTACCCAGAAACTGTAACGCCTTACTCCAGCTGTTTTTGTCCTTCAGTTTTACAGCTGTCTCCTGCTAAGCTATGAAACAAAACAGAGACTCTGATTCAAGCTGGAGATTTCATTTCAAACCACCCCCTCCTCATTTGAAGGAGAAGGGATTTTCCTTTTACTTTTCACCTTTGGGACAGATACATGGAAGTTAGAGGCTTAAATCCCTGTTTTATCAGTAATTCAAGCAGAGCTCTTTGATAGTTCTGCAGGATGTGAGCAGTGCTGGAAAGTTTTCCTTAATGCCACAGAGCACTGCTTACTCCACTCTTGTATATATTTTGGTGTACGAACCTTTGATGGAGCAGATGTTTTATACAACTCAATGTCACGTGTTTATCTCATGTTACTGAGTAGAGGCACTATCTTTAAAAATGTTATTTTAATTAGGGATGCACCGATCCAGCTTTTCTGGTCCTGATACTGATACCTGGGCTTTGGGTATCGACTGATACAGATACCGATCCTGATCCGATACCAGTGTTAAATAATAACCTGCATGCTCTACTGTGGAATAAGACTGGTAATCTTTTGAGTAAAAGACAAAAATGAGTACACACGGAATTACTGAAGTTAATATTTATTCAAGTTATAAGTGTTTAAATGTTTAACAGCAGTTTGGTTAAAAATTGCTTCAGAATTCACAGAAATGACTATTTGATTGTAAAACTTTATACCTTGTAGACTAAATCATAGTTAAACCTTAGTGTCAAGTTTGGATCCATCCCTTCCCACCAATACCTGCTCCAGCTTTGAGGGCCTGGATTGGCGCCAATACCAGGATTGGATCGGTGCATCTCTAATTTTAATTGGAGCAATCATGTATCATATGGTGCGACTGAGAATTACTGCTGCTCAGCATCATGAAGAAGTGAGAGCAGAGGAAACTGGACATGATGGATTGTCATAACCCCAATGACAAAAACTGTTTAGATCTGTCGTTACAATTCCGAGGACTCATCTGTTGGAAGATACCACTTATTTTACAAAAGTTATTGATAATTAATATATTTATATTTTTTAAAGTTATCTTTTGGGCTTTACATGCCTTTAACCAGAGAAGAGAGGGCAATGAATAGAGCAGAAAATGAGTGGGGAATGGCATGTGGGAAACAGACCACACACTGGATTCAAACCTAGGCCGCCTGCTCAAGGTTAACCCTCATCAGGGGCGCGACCAAGACTGTGACTGCTCCTGATGATATGTTTTATGTGATAAGAGCAGAAAGATGTGAAGTATATTAACTCCAGCATACAGGATAAGTCAGTAAGTCATGTGTCAATTTTAAAGATGTTTAACATGCACATTTTCTCACCTCACTATAACTTGTATTGTGTCTGTGCTCTATAGTAGCTATGTGGTGCATGAATTGTCTGAAATATTCCAAGCTAAAATCACAACATACAAGATAAGGACAGTCAATTTTGATATTTCCTGGGTAATAAAACTTGCACAATTTATTGAGTGTCATCTTCAGTGCTTTTTCATCAACTTTGTCAGTTCTCTATTGTGGCTGCATGGTGCGTTAATTGATGCAAGTATTCAAAGCTTACTCCACATACTTTATGGGTTCAACAACAAAGTCTGCCATAATTTATCTTCCAAAAATTTTTAAAGACACTGATGGGCAGAATAAAGTTTGTCCACATGAATTATAACTGGGCAAGAGAGTTAATGAGATAAAACTTTAAAGGATAAGGATATCGAGACTTATACAAGCAACCATTTTTAGAACTATGGAATTACATTTCGAAATGTGCATTGAAATATGGATGTTTAAAACCTTGATCAATAATGAATTAAATTAGAAATTTGTACTTGTATTATTTGTACATGTTAAATCAGCCAAGCCTAAATGAAGATTATTTCATCAGCATATATACTTCACTACTTACTTGAGGGACACACAAAAAAGAAATCTTCTCAAGAGCAGTTTCTGAAAAAGACAAAGTTGTTGTAAAAGTCATGTTGAGCAAGAACAATGCAATGAACTGCTCATTTCTAGTTTTTCAGCCAGCATGTTGAAAACTTTGAAATCACTTGTGATAATAGTTGTATGTCCAACTAAGTGTTTTCCATACGAATAAATACCAAAAAACACAAAGATCCATTATTCTTTGTAACCTGTCAAATGGACATTTCATGTACCTTCACACACACGGGAGCAGAGAAGCAATGCCCATTTACTGGAGAGAGACCAATGTGTGTAGATTTTTTGTCACATATGATCTTTAATGTTTTTCTCTATAACAGCACAGAGTGCATTAAAAAACAGTGACATGCACATGTTTTGATGTGCTAATGGCTTTTCTTATTGCCAAAATGACAAATAAAGTTACAAAATGGCAGCCATTTTTAACAAAGCAAGAACATAGATGTGAGATTATATTTACCATGTGTTTTATTACATTAATTTGCTGAAACAATCTACAGAAAATGTGTCAGTGTCCCGAGTGTTGAATTCAAACCAGCCAATTTACAGCAGTTGATCCTGAATGTAACGCCACTCCTGCTTATGAGCGCCCCCCTGTGGTCTGCTTTTACAGGAAGTTGCATGTTTGGAGGAGAAACCATCTCAGCTAGGTGAGTGAAACAGATAAAGTAACCTACTTCTTGCTTTTAAAAAAAATGTACTTTAAGTTTGTAGCATGGAGTGAAACTGTTTTTACAACACACTTTGGGCCTTTCTTTGCCCTCAGCACTGTTTGACAGACAACGACTGTTGACCAGCAAATGTGTTCATACACGGTAGGATGATAAATTCAACCTGTAAAAATATTGTTAGCACACTCTTCTCTCAATGTGATTTTTTCTACATGTGTTCAATGATGAAGAAGCCCGACATGTAGGCCTGTATGTGACAGCACGAGGCAAAAACTGCTCCTGTTGAATTTATTCACCTGTTCAGCCCGCAGTGGAGGGTTTAAATGTTTATTTTAGGACTCGAGTGTTTAATATTAATGAAACAGAATTAAGTTACTTGACAAAAGTGTGTCTCATACTTCAAGCATAGTTTGCTTTTCCTAAAATCTTCTTTGCTACATATGCAGCGGGTCGTATGGGGTCAAAGCACACAAAATAGCTTCCAGTGATAGCTAATCATGTTTTGCAGCGTTTAAAATGTTGTCTTAAAATTGGAAAATTTTGGCTTCATGTTGAATATTTATGTAAAATAACTTAAAGAGAAGCAACCATAAAGACTAAAAGAAGATATCCTTTATCTATTAATTTTATTTGAAGGTGCATTTTCCAAGTAACTTCAACTATCGACAGCATGCAGCAGAGGGAAACACTCTGATATGCTGACTCCACGGCTGACTCACTGTTTTAGTGGTTTTCTTCTAGATTCCAGTCATTTATAGCCTTTCAAATATCGATAAAGATGATAAATTATGTTTTCCCACGAAATTAATTTCTATTTTACTGTCAGATATTTGCCCAACATTACACAGCAACTTCACATTTTCAATCATAGATGAGCTGTTCTTAAGTTTTTCAGCCAATTCCGTTGAGTCAATATTATATTCTATATTAATTTATATCGTAAGGTTGTGTTAATGTTTGGGGAGTTAAAATCTCGATGCTGTCGAATATAAGAGATAATTTTTAATCAGAGCACTATCCGCTCCTATAAGGCTGTACCACGGGTTTTTATCGCCCTCATCGATTCATATGATGTATATATAACGTGCAATAGCACCGAGGAAAGAAATAAGATCAAATCAAATATTTAAGTGTTAACTGATATAGCGTTTATCGATTTTTCATTTTTTGTGTTATTTGATCATTTCCTTTTTTAGGGTTTGAGCGCCTGAAAAAAATAAGTATCGAGTGTTTAATCAATAAATTCTTCCCACCCAATAACATATGTAAAAGATGAAAAATCAAACTATTGGTAGGTTTGACATCATTTAATTTGTCCATTAGAAATCCTCTTATCTGAAGATACTAAAGTAAAATAAAGTGTATGCCATGTCCTATATTACATTCATTCTTTCAAAACATTTCAGCCCCTCTCATTTTAGTTATAAAGAGCAGGGAACTCATTCCTGAATCAAATTTAACAGCCAGAGAAAAATGATGCAGTTTGACACCCTCTGCCATGTCACTGACCTTATTACTATTATTTGATTGTTTTCTCTGTATCTGTCTTGGTCAGCCAGGTTTACCTGAATAAGTAGTGGGATTTCTTCCCCCCTTATCATCGACCATCATTCAGACAGACAACACGTCGGAATGAAACACTTGATGTCCCCAGGCAGAGAGGATGTGAGCTTGTGCTCAAGGACAAACTGTGGACGGAGAGCTCAATCAATGATCGGATTCAAGACATCTACAGTAGAGAAAAAAGTTATTTTTTGAGAAAAAAAAATCTTTCATTTCTATAGACATGTAGAAAAAGAGCCTGACTGAGGGACACGATTCAGACTTCTTGTAGAAGTCTATTCAGCTCCAAACATCATCATTAGTCCCTGAGATGTGACAAAGTAGACGAGTCTAACACCACTGACTTTTAATGTTGAAAAGATTTCTTTTAGTCTAATGTCTCAACTTTCAGCAGAAACGGCTTGCATTGAAATGACTTTGATACTGGTTGATATTTTCAGCTTTGTAGCTCAGGACTGAGGCTTTCAGAAATTTTGAATATCTAAAAAATAAGAGTTATGACAGCTTTTTATTTTGAACTTTAAACCTATGTAAGCCGTTCAAGGACCCCCGTTTTAAAATTGTTAAATCTGGAGTAATAAATTCAGTTTTTTAAAGAGAAAATTAATGATTATCTTTGCACAACCATGTCAACAACCTCATCAGAGTCAAGGGAATATATTTTTGGGATCCTCCATTACCAGAAAGTAAATCACACAGAGAAGAAATGTATCAGATTTGCTTTTAATTAAAAGCTAATATTCCTGTTAGTGTGTATTGATTGTGAGGTACACCCACGCCTTGGCCTAAAGTGATGCATTTGTCGAGCCTTGAACATTTTTTTTCTGTGTTTTTCTCTTGTTTGGCAAATTATGAGGCAGAGATGAGGGGATCTCAAGGACGGCGTGGACTTCAATTTAATCGAAGAGGCTGAGAGTGGAGTGGAAAGAGTGACACACCAAGGAGAGAAGTTCATTATTCTGCTGAAAAGGAAACCAATGGCTTTCACTGTAGCCATGGAAACCGGCCTTTCTTTCGCCGTCAGACCTATGATAAGGTACTTCACAGCATTAAGCACAATTATCGCAAGGTAAAAAGGGGAAATATTGCTTTCCAATGCTAATAGATGTTAGATATTGATTGGCATGGCGATTCATATAGAAGTATGCCCTGCTGGTTTCACCTCTCTGACTTACGGTAACCTTTTATCGAGGGTTGATGGAGGTGATGCTGGATATAGGCCTTTTTAAAGGCACTATGGTCTTCAGGTTCTCTTGTATCTTTACTTTGATATTAGAAAAAATCTCTTTACTCATGCCGGCATGAAGATAAACTAAGCTGTGAAGATTGCAAATCCACGATGTGGCTTTTCTCTCTTTTCAAAATTTAATTTTAATTTTATTTGACCAAGAAAATATCTGCATATAATCTGGCACCTTTTTGTTCTGAAAAGTCTCTTTACATAAATGCTGAACAGCGGCTGCTTCCTGTCATTAGCATGCCATTTTGTTGTCGAGTGACCCTGCTCCCACTCTTACACAATGGCAGCTTGGCCTTGGCAGCAGTGAGGTCAGCGCCAAGCACAAGTCCAGGCTGTGGGGGGTGTTTGGTTGGTGGTGATGGCGAGAGTGATGGTGAGAGGATGGAGGATTAGTATTGTGGAAAGCTCAGGAGCTGCTGTGTGTGAGGGGGGATACGGGTGGTGGCAGTGGGTGGGGAGGCAGATTGTTTTAACCCCTATTACAGCAACTGCACGGTGCTCCTCTTATCTGAGAGGCTGCAGCCACTCATTAATATTCCATACATATGGCAGCGTTTCTGTATCATTGTCTATTAATGGGAGGGATAATCGCTCATTCAATTATCAGGCAGTCAGCAAAAGACCAACGGTGTCTGCACACCCCCTGGTTCACACAGTGGCACGGCCCAAAACAGAGGTGTGCCAGTGAGAAGGTGAGAGCGATAGCGGGGATTACAACGTATTAGCTACTTTAATAAATCAGAAGGCGGGAATAATGTGAGGCAAATGAGGGATTTGTTGGCGAACACGAAACATGCCTGAACTTTGGAGCAACAAAGCAGAACAGGCTCTGCAAAAAGTCCCTCATGTGGCACTTTCAGAGATGCTTTAAAACGCTGACCTCTGAAGGGATGACCTCTTGCTTTGATAGCTGAGGATAGACTCTAATGTGTGCAGAATGAAGCTTGACCCTGATTTCTGCAAGGCTAAAGATCTTTGAGGTGATCAAATGTAGGTGATCTGTGCTCTGTGGCCCCAGGACCCCGTGCTGTCGGTCCCCCCGCTGCAGGGGCCACGGCCTGGATGTGAAGGGGTTACTGATAATAGTGTGACCCTTGGCTGTTTTGACCTGAGGAGACCTTGTTGAGTCAACAGAAGCACACACACACAGGCACACACACACTCACAGACAGAGGAGAGAGGGAGAGTTGGAGGAAGGTGGTTAAGTTATCCAGAGTTTCTTTGGGAGGTGGAGCAGCAGAAGATGTGGAGTGTGGAGCTGTTGCAGGCAGGGGGCGGGGGGAGTGTGAACAAGATAGGAGGTGAAATGTTAACAAAATCTTATAAAATCCGTAGTTTGATAAATTTTCGCATCCTGAATGAACCGAAGGCGGCTGTGGCTGCTGTGCTGGAGGGGCCTTTTGTTGGAGGTCCCATTTTCTCTGGCGGAGCAGCACGCTCACAGGGTCAGCGAAGTTACGAAAGTAATTAAAGCTCGGTGATTCACTGCCTGCTGCAGAGAAAAGAAAGCAAGCTGTCATTCTGATTTAGAAAAATAAATTACAATTTTAATAATGGGGGAGGATGGGGGTGCGAGAACGTCTCGAGTCTCGGTTGGTTTGGGGGGAGGCGGGGTGGGCATGTTGGGTGGGAGGAGGGGTCGAGGGGGTTGCTGGCTGCCTACTTATCAATAGTTGCATTTTTTTTTTTTTTTTGAAACCGCATCGGTAGTACATTGCGAGAGCACAAGTGCCCTTAAAAAAAGAAAACCCTGGAACATTAACATACTGATTTCATGCGCATGGCAAAGGGCCTGAGCCAATATCAGAGAGGACTCAGCACTCCTATTGTCTGCAGGGACTCTGGTCCCCTCTGATATGAAAATTCAATTATTTTATAACTAGATCTGGCGCTGCGTTTTGACAGTCGACAGTAGCGCCTTGCCAGCTGCATCAGTGTGGGGGACCAGGGGCTCCTGATAGTGGGAGGGAGGCCCTTTCAGACATTGACATGTTTTTGGGGGACAAGATTGCCTAAATGTGTTGCATTTAAGGACTGAAAGTTAATCTAATGCACCACCATTATCTCACTCAGGTAATTCCAATACCATCCTCAATCTGTGTTTACGCTCTTGCACGCAGCCGCATACTCGCACAGCTATTCATTCATGGGCACTTTGAATCTGATTCCCAGGCTTTCTGCATCCAAACAGGTAATGTATTTATTTATTTCTGGGCAAAGCTGGAAACCATATAAAATATAACTTGTTTTCCAAGAGACATCAGCAGTTTCTGGGTTGTATTTCTGTATGAAGACACACAAGAAAACACTCAACACAATGCCATAAAATATCTTTTAGAGAACAGTTTTCTAAGTACTTTTTATGTTAGTACTGCTGGCTGTAGATAATACAATATCTTTAATCAGAGTTGAATACATGTTACCTGTTAAATATCGACACTTTACTCCAGGTATCTCACAGATATCTTTAAATGAAGGAAAATACTATAAGTGTAATGCTCTCATGTTTTGTCAAATATTGACATTTTCATGCGTGTTGGATTAAATATGTTGAAAGACCAAACTTTTTCAAGGTTATTTCTATGTCATGTGTAACATAGGGACACTTTTCCTTTATCCTGCACAGACATTTGTGTTTAAACTCAGAAGAAAATACGTCCTTCAGTGGGTGAATCACTGTAGTGTAAATGTTGAGTGTGGAATACTTGTGTAAATGTTTTCGCACAGACACCAAACTTTTACCAGGCTGAAACTCAGACACTTTCCTCCTGATTCTCCACCTGACAAAATGAAAACTTTCATTTTCTGCAAGTGTTAAAGTTAAGTTATTATTATTTTTTTAACATTAAAATCATTTCATCAGTGTTTTATTAGCACTGGCAGAAAACTTTTACAAGGTGTGATCCACACAGACACATAAGCTGGCCTATTTTCCCAGTTTACAGGACAGATCCTTTCATTACCTCAGTGGCTCATTGTGAGTGTCCTGAGGGGGTCTGTTCAGATTAGGGAACAGGAAGCAGCCCCCCGGTAAGTCCCTCTCTTCTCAGACCCCACTGTGTTTCTCTTATTAACCCAGCCTGGGAGAAGACGTACCTGCCTCCCCTCATTAGGGCTGTGCTGGAGTACACGCTCAGCCTGCAGAAGAATGGAGCATTAATTAGTATTCTCTGCAGGGGGAACTGCCATTAGCACTTAATTAGCAGTAAGAGTACCATTCAGTGAGGCAGCCAGTTAGTGTCTGACACAATATGTTCTGTGTCTTTTCCCTGTGTGTCATACTGAAACGCTGATGAAAGGCTTGTTTGTGCTGAGTGCTGCTTTCATATACATGTTTCTTACAGATTTTTTAGAATATTTTTAGCTCTCTTTTCCAACTCCAGCATGCTGCTTTTGGTTTATTCTGCACATTTCTACCTGCATATATTGAACATGGCTAAAACTCTCCATACAGCATTTTACCTCTCCTGTAGAAGAAACTAGATTTATTTTTTTAAGCAGATGTACATCTAAAAGCAAAGTAAAACTTATATTTTCAAGAGCTGGTTTCCTTTTAAACTTGGCTCTGCTCTCCACTCTTGGTACCAATGACCTCTATGAGGACAAACTCCATCCTCATCCACCCACACGCCTCAGCCCAGGGTGCTAAAGTGGGTGATTTGGTGGGTTATGAGGTCAACTTTCCCCTGTTGCACTCTTTGATCTGCTGAGTAGGCGTTCTTCTCTCTTTTCTCCGTGTTCCCTGTCCAGCACTGTCACCACTGAGCAGGACAAGGGAGGCTGTTAACCCACCTCGGTCCACTCCCCGGCCTCTCCGCTCCCCTGTCCCCACCACCACCCTCTTCCCTGCACCCTCCTCCTTCTCCGTGCAACAGCTTTTTGGAGACTCAGGCGGCTGGATGGTGTCGGTGGTACCTTTCTCTCCCCCGAAATCTGAGAGGCGGAGGGCTGTCATTTGCCAATTTGGCCTGAATGGGGCAGACGGTGGATTGAATGTCGTTTTCCCACCAGGCTGCACCATCCAGACCAGCAGGGGAGGGAGGGGGGACACAGGGAGCGGGATGTAATGCTAGAGTAAAATTAGAGCTTTGATGGCAGCTAATAGTGTGTGATTGGTGGTGCTGACGTGGGTTTCCAGTAAAGACGCCACAGGTTTCCTCTATCTCTCCTTCCCTCCAAGCCAAGCCCTGACCCACCTTAAAGATTATACGGGCCTGGCCTTCTCTCACAGCTGTTAGGTCTCCCTGATCGGCGTAATTATACTGCTTCAACTCCAAACCAGTCCTGTTTCTCTGCTGAGGTTGACTGAAAGTGATGTTCTGTTTAAGGCCATGGATGTGCAATGGTTTCTGTCAGAGCTCTTAATGCTTCCTTTTTATCAATGTGATACCTCAAACCTTTCTATTTGGGGGATTTTACTTGAATATATAGCTGAATGCAAACAAAACTAGCATTATTATCCACAAACAGCCTTTATAAGGTGCTATACTTAAAATTCGTATGTAAACTAAAATTGACAACAATAAGTTTGAAACAGAAGACCAAAGAAAAAGATGAGTAGGCAGTAAAGTAAGAACCAGAAATCAAACAGTGACAAAAACTCAGTAAAAACTTGTATTAGAAATGAGTGAAATTAGTTAAATTAAATAAAAAGTTGAATAATTGCCAATAGCTAGGTAAATATGGTAAATCACAGTTAATAATCTCTCTAAAACAGAATTGTCAGGCCAAATGCATCGATCTTTAAAGGCAGAAAAGAGGTTAAAAAAAAATTAGTGGACATTTTCTGGTCCCTACAGCATGCCGTAGTTAAGCAACCCTTGTGTCTTCCTGCTTCCTGCTGCTGTTTTTGTAGAAAGTCCACTGTATGTTTGAACAACTCCTCTAAGATGGCACAGTTCATAAATGAATAGTTGTATTTTTTAGTACATTTCAATACATTCATTTGATTCCTAAAACAGGAAACTAATAACTCCACATTCTAAGAATAGACTTTAAAACTGTTTCAGAGTGCAAAACATTAGAATTTTAAGAGATATATAGAGATTGATGGAGATTAACAAGATTTTTTGTCCAACAGTCATGCTCCAAATTCTCCAAATTCAAAACCAGATTAAATAGACAGGTCTTGACTTTCTTTTTAAGAAAATGTTAAAGTGTTTTAACAGTTTGTAGCAATGATTCAGGCTTTTCTACACACTGAGTTTCAACACGGTTAAACATAAAAATATGTCTTATTAGGAGAAAATGTACTGATCTTTGCCTTGATTTATTTGTGTGACTAACTTTATTTTAGTCAAATTAACAAAAGGAAAAAGAAAATAACTTGAAATAATCTGGAAATCAAATATTTGCCGACTCCTGTTTCAGGTGAGCTATTTAAATATATAAGCATGTATCAGGATAAACTTTGGCTGTTTTTTTTAACTTTATGAATCAGGAAATAAGACAACACCTAGGGTTCTTGGTTCATGAAATGGCAATGTGCAGCATTAATTGCTGCGCCTGTTGGTGTATGTAACAGTGAACTCACCAGCAGGCAGTTTTAAAAAAACTCTCTTGACAGGTCAACAAACTGTTAATGCTGAACCCTGTGACACAAGCTAGCTGAGTGCACTTTTTTCTCACCTAACAGTATTTTGATAAGTCACTAAACAAGTAGAGGGATTAGTGTTGTGTTGGGCGGGGAGGGTCTCAGGTACTGCAGCTGTTTCCTTTAGGGGGAATTAATCACCTGGGCCCACCCCACCCACCCTGCTTCCCACTAGAGAGACACGAGGGTGCACGAAACACAACACTGAGACCGGCCTGAGGGCACACACACACGCACACATACATTATATTAGCTGTTGTGATAGCTTCTGAGGCACGAGCGGCACTGTGATGTTCTGACATATGGAAGCTTAGAGGCTTCTTAAATGTCCATATCAATCTGCACGCTTGTCAGCTTGACAATGACGGAAACAGAACACCATTAGCAGTGTCAGGCGGTGTGATCCTCATCGGTGCAACATTAGAGAAATGAATGGCTGTGTGCATGACATTCCTCTGGACGTTAGCCAGGTTGATGCACAGAAAGGATATTATAGTTTGGTGTTTTTGATCAGATGCCAAACAGTTTTCAATGTTAGTGTGTTAAATGTGTTCTCAGGTTTATTTTTTTCACAGCTCAGCCAGAGCGGGGTGCAGTTTGGAGCCAGAAATATAATATCCTGTTTTAACATGGATCTGATTGCATTGATTTCATTGTCCTTCTCTGTTTTGGTAATGCTTATATGCTTGTGGCGGTGTGAGGTGATTGTCCTCTTCCTGCTCACACAAACCATTGTACTCGTCTCTCCCAGGATAGGAGATGTTTTGTTTTTGGAGCTCTTTCACTCAAGCTTTTCCTCTTTTTCTCTTTCCTTTTTTTTATTTTGACACAATAGCTTCTCTCTCCTCTCACCCAGCATGGCAACCCTTTCAAAATGGGGAAGCTCCAGGTCAGTTTCCCTTGCCAAGTTTTGCAGGCTGCCATGTTGTCTATTCTGCTCAGCTATTTAAAAAATGTTGAATATCAACAATGGCTTTCACTGGTGCATTGTCAACTTTTGTATGAAGCAATCTTGGCTCAATGAGATGGGTCCCAGAGCAGGGAGAGCTCAGCTGCAGTGTGCACCGCCACACCACTGACTGCCCGGCTCTTTGGCTCTTTTATATTTCTCTGCAGCGTTGGGAGCTGCTGCTTCTCCCGTCTGAATGGTCGTGTAAGAGGCCCGGGCTCCGGGCTGTGGATGTCTCCGCTATCTTCCAGCGCACGG
Organism: Halichoeres trimaculatus; assembly: GCF_033239565.1. NCBI lineage: Eukaryota > Metazoa > Chordata > Actinopteri > Labriformes > Labridae > Halichoeres > Halichoeres trimaculatus. The sequence goes on from NW_027437185.1 coordinate 23,990,759, forward strand.
CGCCACTCTTGGGCCTGCTGACAGCCAGCTGTTGAAGGTGTGTCTCACAGAGGGGGATCTGGAAGCAGCAGCAGGACCAGTCAGTTGGTGAGTGTCCTCAATTTTGTGGCCAGAGTGGGAGGAGGTTAGAAGGAAAAAGAGGAGAGGAAAGGGAGGGGGCGCTCAGGGAGATGCTGTAGGGAGCTTTGTGTCCTTCTGAGCTGTGTTTACTGTCTCAGTGTAAGTAGTCAATATCATTGACTTTTGTGACTTTGGGGGAGTTATTTATTAAAGATGGGTCATGTCACCTGTTGGGTATGAAATCATTCAGATCAGACTCAGCAAAGTAAGAAGAAAAGCCATAACTGCGCTGCCTGAAACCATTTGTACCCCTCCAACAACATCCAAACTCCTACACCACTAAACATTAATGCTGTTGGATATGCACGCTGAACGCATCACTGACTTTATGTGCAGCTTTGTGTGTTTGCACAAGTAACTACATCTATGTTTGTGTTACTGCAGAGAAAAAGATGAGAGCATGCTTCCAGATAATGGTAGCTCAGAGTCTTTGTCCGGCTGTCAGGCAGGAGAAGAGCAAAGCTGGGAATCTCTCCACTGCAGCGGCAACATCTTGTATGTTTCACTGACATATCAGTCTGAGGGGCAATGAGCCGTCGCCTCCTCTGGGTGTGTTGGTGTTTGTGTGTGAGTGTGTGTGTACACCCCCCAACACACACACACACACACACACACACACACACACACACACACACACACACACACACACACACACACACACACACACACACACACACACACACACACACACACACACACACACACACACACAACAAAGAGGTGGCACACTTAGGTACAGTTCTTTATTAGTAATACGTAAGAGCAAAGTAAGAGTTGGTTTCAGTTCACTGGAAAAGTAAAGTGGGACTTGTGTGCTGACCTGAGCACATTCATGATTTTTACTTTAATGTCTTGTGTTTTTTTTATGGGAATTCATGATTTATTTTATTGATTTTGTTGCTTTTCTATGAACTATTCACTCATTTCTTGTGTTGCATGATCTATTTTACTTATTTATGTGGTTACTTTTTAATTATTTGTTTATTAGCTTTTCTTAAAGTCACCAGAGGCATGTGGTTTGAAACTTATTTTAAGTAGTGTATTTCAAATATTTCATTCAACATGCATTTCAGTTTAACTCAAATTTCATTTTGTGTCATTTCATTTCCTTTTTTTTCGTCTTTGAGTCTTTAACCTGTAATCACTCTTAAAAAATTTTGTTCTTATAATCATAAAGCCACATATTCCTCATGCCCCACTTTGTTAATATGATAGAGACTACTTTTATCACTGACATGAATTACTTAACTTATTTTAACCACTTACCTAAAATATCTTAACGTACCAGTCCCTGTACACAGCACTAGGACCCGTGTTGTCCTCTGTCTCACCTCTCGGGCTCGAGCCACAGCAAGGTGACCACGCTCATCTCGGAGCAGCTCATCCATTAAGTTGTCAACAGAGTCAGCTCCTCGCCTTAGTTTGCTCCTCTCCCACAAGACTTCCTCTAATGAAATACGCCACAATCACTGCACTCATCTCGTCATGTGCGAGGTAATTAATTTATTTAGAGGGCGATGGCTAACTCTTAATTAAATTATGCTTTTTTTTTTAATGAGACCTTGACTGGGACTAAATTTATGACCACTATCTGCTTTATCAAGTGCTCTGCAAGCAACAAAGATTTGTCATTTTCTCTCAAATCACTGCCAGATTACCCTGAATGGCACTCATGATTTATATGTCAATTTCTGCTTGTTTGTTTCTTTATTTAAGGTTTAATAAATTACCTCTTTTAATTACCTCACCTACTTTTGGATTTCCAAAAGCCCCAATTAATGCTCAGTGCTGTATCGCAGTTACATTTTCATTTTGGTGCAGAATGCAGATAACAAACTTGGCGGCATTAATCATATTACAAAATTGGGTGTATTTAATTAATTAAAGTTGCACTGCAAATTAATTGTGCATCCTCACAATATTATCTTAAGCTAATGAAGGCTTGACAAAGAGACTGTTTCATTTTTTAAAGGCGGCTAGATTAGTGGGATCTCAATTATGGCTAAAACAAAAGAGGGCTGCTTGCTTGGGCACGCCGCAAAGCGAAAAGTGACCATTCAGCACTTTCCTGCAAACAAAAAGCGGAGAAAGTTTCCTTTGTTTTTGCAAAAACTGAACATGGCAATGATTCAAAAGATACATGGGAAATAATGAGGGCTGTAATTAGCCAGCCAGGCAATAACACTATTTAAAGTGATCATCATATAGAGGTGCTTGATAATGCCATTCACAGGCAGCAGTTACAATCACAACTTTAACACTGGTGCAAAAAAAAGCATCTAATTTAAAATGTGTTCCCTTTTGTTGCATGTGTACAGAATTTTGGCGCATCTCATGCTGGTCTGAAAAGCCGAACAAACCCTTGAAACCAGCAAATGAGATGTAATATGATGTCTCTGTGGGAGGAATGGAGATCGCACAGATTAGAGGTTCAAGTGTGTGGAAGTTTAGGCTGAAGACTTTGTCCCTGAGCACACACACACTCACACACATACAATCTTGTTGCTTAATCCAGCCTCAAACGCGCAGTGGCTCAGAAGCAGAAATGTATTTATTGAAATTTTCTGCCTAATTTCAGCTGAATTGAAATTAGCTTTCACTGGGTGCTAGCTTATAAATCACCATAATTTAGCATTTTATTTTTCATTTAACGCGTCATATACCAAATGTTTTAATATGAGCGTTTCTTCTAATCTGCTAAGTAAATGTAAAGAGTCTTTGTCTCAGAAATGACCTGAAGGAGCTAATAATCATTGTGTATTCAGCTCATAAATGCCTCCAGCGATGTCCTCTCCTGTGATAGAATTTAATTCGCTTTTAGCTTCATTAGCCAATAACCACAGCAGGAAAAAAATGCTCATGTCAATTACGGGCCCTCTAAGGGTCAGTGAGTATATGATTTTTTTAACCGCACACCGCTGCACATGGTTACATGGAGAGGTAGTAACAATGATTAACCCCGGGCATCTGTGCGAACAATTTAGCATGCACTTATGTGTCGAGCGTACTTGATGAAATGTTGCATCCCTAAATGATGCGCAGCTCCATCCCCAAAGAGACCTGATGGAGTGAGAAAGTGCTTCCCTGGCTGAGTGAGATGGAGCAGAGTGTTGGGTGGTCACGCCTTGTCTGCTCATGATAGTGGCAGGTTAAAGAGATTACACCCGGTCCGTGTCAGCAGCCTTGGCCTTGTTAACAAGGGCAAATAATGAGAAAGGATATGCTTGGCCTGCCGAGGAGAAAAAAAGAGGCCAAAGTTTGAAGCATGAGTAGGAAAAACAAATTATTGTCTTACAAGCTAATGTCACAAGGTGGAAGACGTTCTGTTTCATGACACACGAATGACTCTGCTGCTACAGTGGGGTTGTCCTGTCAGATTTGAAACACTTCAGGAAAGCTCTCATGAAATCTTTTCTCTCTGACTGCTTCTTTTGAAGGTTTGAGTGACAGTCCCTTCACCTAATGACTCAACTTGGACGCCTTCGCTGCCTACAAAAGGAGCTAATCGTCAGGGTTGAAATCCACACATGTGGTGAGTTCACGAATCTCTCTACTTCATCCTCTTCCTGGAGCTCTCCTGACAGTTTAAAAAGCTCCAAATACAGCTGTCCTGTGTGGGAATAACTGGAGCAAAGTGATGACACAAAGCAGCATTTCTAAAAAAATAATCTAGTTTTATACTTTACCTGGCCCTTTTCCTTCTTTATGATACTTAACAGTATAAATTCCAGAGTTTATGAGGATTTGAGACAGCGAACACATAATTATCCTAGTCCGTTAAATCAGGTTTGGGTTTTAAGGATTTGGTCGATTGTAACTGTTGATTTTAAAAATATCAAAGGTAAATGAATTCTTCACTTTTCATTTGTATTTTAAATAGTTTTTTTTGTGGATCTCGAGGAGAACCTGAGCTACTGAAAGCTTTAATGCAGCAGCAGGATGCAAAGGTATCGTCTTATTATTTATACATTTGAGGAGAGTCTTTTGTGTCGCTCACACTGAACCTAAACCACACATGAAAAGCTAATCTTCACAAATCTGAAAAGCCGACTTTCATGCTGCTATTAAATGATACCTGTTGCTTTACATTGCGATGGGACAAAAGTCTGAATTTACCAATGTAGAATCCACAGAAAATGCATTTTGCAAAGGACTTCTAAAGCATTTTTGCAGTTTTTTTTTTCAATAATTTTCTGACATGAATTAACAAACCACTAAAATCAATCAAAGGGATTATTTTAAACAGTCATTAGCTTAAAAAAGATGCAAAACACTGAATCCTGAATTACATGTCCTGCATTAAACTATTTTGGTGAAGTATTTCTGACAACTCTTCTGGGTCAAAAAAGTCACATTACCTTGAGGAATACTCTCCTTGCTTTGTGGAATAAAGAGGTGATAATAGCAGCACTTTTATGCCTCTAAATGACCCGTGAATATTATTTTACCTGTGTTGAACTGGGAGGACGCGACCATTCACGCCGGCACAATGGGAACAGCAGACCGTGCGTAAATTGCATCTTCATTTGCATTCCTCGTCCAAAAATCATGCAAATCTTAATGAGACGCTCTCCATTGTGGCTGTAATTGAAAAGCCATTCTTTGTTAATTACTGTTCCTCAAAGGCCTTGTCCGCAGTCACTGAGCTGAAACAAAAAAAGTTATTGATTCTGGAGGTCGTGGGGTTTAGAAACGGACACGGAAGAATAATGTTGTTTATTGTGCCTCTGAGATTGCACTTTCGATTGCTTGAAATATCTCTGTCCTGTTTTGGGGACGTGGAAAAAAATAATTCAAAAACGCGTGCAACCATGTTGCGACCATAAAAAGGCAATGAAGGCATTAAAAAGGAGGTTGATATCAGTCTTTTAGTGGCTTTGACTGTAGCTGTTGCATCTAGTCGAATCATGAATGAGAACGACTGTGACATGTATGGAAATGAGTGGATAAAAATGTAGAATAAATGCCGCTTTCTGTTAGGCACAAAATGGATAACACCCACACACCTTTATCACATAAATACCTGAAGTATTTTAGGCCCAGAGGCCTTTTGTTTGGTAAAAAACAAGAGATATTGTCTGAAGCTCCCTTTTTGATTCAGTGACTGAATACAACATTGTGTGGATGAAAGTGTGTTAATAGAAATGAAAAATTAAAATCAGATTTACGTTGGAATAAAACTTTTTTTTGGCTCGATTGAGTTGAAAAAATAAATAAATAAAAATAGCGCTGTAAGGCTTTGCGCGTGCTTTTCGCAATCAATCCATTTCTAAACACTGAATTATTGATGTTCGAGGAAATCACACATCGCGACGTCCACTTATTTCCTCACATTCAACAGTGCTCTCGTTACTCCGTGCGCGCTCAGAGTCTCATAGAGGGTCTCTGTGAGGCGCACTGGGTCTGAATCGGAGCAGACTGTGCTGGTGGTCCTCCGCTCCTTAATTAGGAAATTAGCTGCACAGAGGCCCTCATTACCCAAACCCGGGTTACTCTCTGCTACCGGTCTATTTCCATAAGAAGATTACAAGCGGATCAGTATTGAGATGTGGCCAGATAAACAAATAACTGCTCTCTGAGAATGGATGGCTGCTAATTGGACGTTAGTTTTATTACTGCTGCTCTGTGTGCAACGCCCCATTGTAGGCGAAAATTAAATTCATGAAGTGATGTCTCCCTTCACATGATTTACTACAACTATGGGTGATGGGATTCACTTCACTTAAAGATAATGACAGCTTTTAAAGCTCTGAATAGCCATAAATATTATTTCTTGTCATTTTTGTCTGTTAAAAGTCAGTATGGTTGATTTTTAAACATAAAGGATGATGGAAAAATTCATTTTATAGCTAGAGTGAGCATACGTTTTTTTATTCAACAGAGTTTGAAAACAGGAACTTTCATTTAGGCTTTAAAGAGGGAAAATGATTGACAGATGGTATTCATCGGAAAATAAAAGAGGCAGCTTTTTAAACCTTGATTTGCCAGGAAACGAAGACAGACTTTTTTTTTAAACTGAATTCTGTATTTAAGTAAGCAGTTTCGATTGTGGGATACTGCTGTTGGTGCAGCGATACCTGAATTTGAAACTTGAAAAATACATTGAAAGCTTCCCTTCCCCGAACACAACGTCAAATTTCGAGGCTGCAGAAAGTGAGACACCTGAAAAATGCACATAGAGCACATGATCCCCGCAGAGCTCATGTAAATACAGAGGTGTTAATGGCGCTTTTCGATGGGCGATCCGCTCGTGGTCATTAGCAGGTGTGACTTTTTTTTCCCAGTTGAAGCTCTGACTGAGTTTCAGGTCGTTTGTAAGGACGCACATGCAAATGTTGACCACTCAGAGAGGCCATTTTAATAACCATTAACACTGTGGAGAGAAGAACGAGACAGCAAACAGAAGCTGAAGAGTTTTGGGAGAAGTCTCTGACCCGCAGTGAGCCTCTTCCACAGCCTCTCGACTGTTCCCCCGGGAGGAAAGAGATGTTCCGTCCCCTCCACAAGAGGTCGTTGATGCATTAGAGTTTTACCTTTTGGGAACCTGAACCACAGAAAAAAAACAGACAGCTTCCTGAAATGAAATCTTGAAATCCCAATTTAAAGACCGTCTTACTGAAGGTTAAATTCTGCATTTTAGTAATTCTATTATCTAGTAGAATAACAAAGCTTAACTCAAGTCTTCAGACGCATCATGTTTTTTTTTAACATCACATCATATATTCAAGTTAAGACAGGAGCTTTGATCCAAGTTTAATACAGCTTATATCAGAGAGTAGTATCTCTTTGAATTTTATTAAAATACTTGGTGATTTTTTTTCTGAGAACAGTTATTTCCCGGGAACAGGTGGTCTAATTTATGGCTAAAACAAAAGAGGTTACAAAAGTTTAAGAGCTTGATTATACAATTAATTATTGTTTATAAGATGCTTTAACAGCTGCTTAATAAACAGCAGCATTTATAAGACAGTGCTAAAAGAGTCTAAAAGCTGTTGAACAGCCCAGGTGAACGCATTTCCTACTGCTAAGCGCAGATTCTTTTCCAGTATTTCAGTCTTTTATTTTACAGTGTAAACTCAGTTTTGCTTATCTTTAGTTTCTGAAATCTCCTTAATATATATTTTTAAATTGCTCCTTTAAGACCTGTATTTAGTTGCTCTGTTGAGACTACACATGTAGCGAGTGCAGGAATCTTGACTGTTTGCGTACTGAGCTTCTCCGGGTTTGCTCAGTTGAGTCCACGATATAGAAAGCTTCACAGAAATATTAAAAAGATACTAATTTTAAAGATGATTACAAATCATTTTGAAATAATTCGAAGTGGCAGCCTGTGTACCATACCGGAATAAATCGTCAGCATTTCCCCTTCATTCCATTAACTCATAGCAAATCACTAACATTTGCTGTTTTAAAACTTGAGCTCTCCTCCTCCTCTCACCAAAACATCGCGCTGTGCGCTCCGGTTGGCTGCACGGTGGATCTGTGGAGCTGCGCGCTGATTGGTCGTCCGCTCCTCATTGTCATGCTGTCAATCCACATCACATGGTCCGGCCACCAGGCCTATTAACAGATGAGCTGGAGAACAAGTTTCAGACTTCTGTTTTGGAGCCGTGAGGGTCAGAGCTGCTGTGAGCAAAGAGAAACCAGAGGCACCTGCACACCCCGTTGCCTTTTTTGGCACAACTTTTTCCACCTTCTTATGAGACTGGTCAGTATCTCTACCTCTTTGACATCTGGCGTTGCTTGGTGAACTTTTTTTTCCTTCTATGTGCCTGTGAGTGAACAACTTAAGAATGTATAACATGATGGAAACCGAGATCAAGACCCCGCTCCCGCAGTCCAACTCGGGCTCTGCGCCGGGCACAAAGAACAACAGTATCAGCGACCAGGAGCGCGTAAAGCGGCCGATGAACGCCTTCATGGTGTGGTCCAGGGGACAGCGGAGGAAAATGGCGCAAGAAAATCCCAAAATGCACAACTCCGAGATCAGCAAGCGGCTCGGTGCGGACTGGAAACTTCTGACAGACGCTGAGAAGAGACCGTTCATCGACGAGGCCAAGCGTCTGCGCGCCATGCATATGAAGGAGCACCCGGATTATAAATACCGTCCCCGCAGGAAGACCAAGACCTTGCTCAAGAAAGACAAGTACTCTTTGCCAGGGGGTCTGCTTGCACCTGGAGCCAACGCCGTCAACAACTCTGTGTCTGTGGGCCAGAGGATGGACGGTTACGCGCACATGAACGGCTGGACCAACAGCGCTTACTCCCTCATGCAGGACCAGTTGGCGTACCCGCAGCATCACAGCATGAACAGCCCGCAGATCCAGCAGATGCACCGGTACGAGATGGCGGGACTCCAGTACCCAATGATGTCTTCAGCGCAGACCTACATGAACGCGGCCTCTACGTACAGCATGTCTCCGGCGTACACGCAGCAGACCCCCAGCGCCATGGGACTCAGCTCCATGGCGTCCGTGTGCAAGACCGAGCCCAGCTCTCCGCCTCCAGCCATCACGTCCCACTCTCAGCGGGCGTGTTTGGGGGACCTGAGGGATATGATAAGCATGTACCTGCCGCCCGGCGGGGACAGCGCGGAGCACACCTCCCTGCAGAGCAGCCGGTTACACAGCGTCCATCCACACTACCAGAGCGCAGGGACGGGCGTCAACGGCACGCTACCTCTCACACACATCTGAGAGAGGGACAGAGAAAAAGACTTCTAAAAACTTAAAGAAAAGTACTTCGGATACTTGAACTTTCTTGGTTGCTAGAAACAACGTTCAACAGTTTTGTTTTGTTCAGAAACAGTTTATTCTTGAGTTGTCCATTTTTGAAAAAGAAATAGAAATGGACCAGAGAGTGAGCGTTGAGCCCATCAGAGCACAGAGGCTTTTATCACAAGTATAAAGCAATCAGACGTATGTAGAAGAATTGGACTTCTATATTTTAATGAATGCCATATTTTCTCTCCATGAAAAGGCATGTGGCCTCGTTCAGAGAGGCTGGTGTATTTCAGAAAAGCTGGATGGAAAAAAAAGTTGCTTCATAAATGTTTACACTTAATTTGTAGAATGTCAGTTGTCTCGACTGTGTCCAAAATTTTTTGTAGTCCTCTTTGTTTTCTTCCTCCTCTTCCTCATGACATTTAGGTTAATATGAAATGTAAAGACTGTGCGGGTCGCAAGCGCAAGTTTTATTTATAGTAAGATTTTTCTTTTTAGCTTGTGAACCCGTTTGTTTTGTCACGTGAAAAATGTTCAACTTTTTGTTCTTTTTGTAAAATGTTATTTTCTGTGATGGTTCTGACAGTGTCATGTTTACTCATTCTCCTGAACGAAAAGGTTTATTTAAACTGACGTTTCTACATATTTTAAGACCATCCTCTATTCTTAAATGCTGAATAAATTTGTACAAAACATGATTTTTGATTCTGTGTTTTGTCTGTTGTTTGTAAACACGAGTTTGAGTGTTTTTATAAATCCATGAGGGGCAGGTTGAATTTTAAGGGATTGAAGAAGCTGACAAGTGTGACTATTTTCATAAATGATGCATAAAGATTCCTGAAATCCACTGGATGATAATCTGGTTATTTTAAAATGAAAGTGGAATATTTTTATCCCCAAAAGAAGAAAAAAATCTCCCCTTTAACTCGTATTTAAGGAGTATCTTTAAATTCCAACATCTTAGAGTCCAGGGTACCATAAAAAGAGATTATCTGATATTTTATCTGGCGCTGCAATTTTTGAATTCAAAACATAGATATTTTGGTCTTGCTAGTTAAAGTATTCGGACAGTTAGTGGGAACAAACTTGTTTTATCTTTCCATGTTAACTAAAAATATCATTATCTTTTCTTTTGACCCTTTATTCATATTTTTTCAGGATACACACACAAAAAAAGACTCATAACACTTTAAATCCACAGGTTGTTATCACTTTGTAATCCCAGGTCAGCCTGTGTGTAAATGACATGGTTTGTCCCACAATATACATATAATTTTGTTTGAATAAAAAATGTTAGAATCAAAAATTAAAACAGGAACCCAAACAATTGTTGGATTACTTCACAGTCAAATCAGGTTCAAAAATCACAAATTCAACACAATACGACCCATGAAACTATAATTTAATATTTTGTGAAAAACCCTTTCAGAACTGGAATAAAAATGTGTACATTTATCATGATTTCTGTGCTGACAGGAAGCCCTGAACAAGTGTCAAATTGCGTATTCATTCTAATAAAAGTAAAATGTTAGTTAAAAAAAAAGGCGTACATCTTCATCCAGGGTTTTATTTTGTAACAGACACATTCACTTCTCAGCACTGCACCATGTTTAGATAAATCAGTGCTCCAGCCTCTTCTCAACTTTTGAGTCGGGTCTATCAAAACTCACCAGAGATGAGATTATCCAAAGCAAATAAATATGGTTTTTATTTTTCATTTTTAACAAATCCTTAAACTTCATCACAATCATGAATTCTCTCATTAAACACTGTGTGCTGTGGAGCTTTGTGTGTATTTGTGCGTGAATGGAGCAGCAGTTCACCTCAGCATAAATAAGCTGTGGCCACCAAGAGGGGCCAAGGCAGTGGCAGTGGCGGTCCCGCTGGCCTTCCCACACTCCCTGCAGGACCTGATCCACGGCTCAGCACAGCGGCCTGGATTAGCCCCACGCACCTTTGTGGGGGGAAAGATTATCCAGACCTCCCTGCATTCACTGACAGGGTCTTAAGTCATTCTAGCGTGCCAGCAGCCACCCGTCACCTAATCACACTTTCTAACTCATTTTTTTGTAATTAAGCAGCTTTTCTTCTTCCTGCTCCTCTGTGTCAGAGGGTTTGCTTTGGGTCGGACAGAGTGAGGCTTTTTTTGTCTTTCATCAAAGTCTGAGAATTATGTAACCTCACCTGTACAAATACACCCTCTCATGGATTTACTTTCTACCAATCAATCAGTCATAAGCAACTTTATTGAGTCAATAGGGGCAAGTGGTTTGGAGCTGGTTGAAAATTATAAAACACAGGCAGCAAAAAGAAAGAAATAGTTACCACAAATTCAAGAAAATCCCATGAAATTATCTGTGGTAAAAGAAAAGGAAAGAGATAAGTCTCAGAAACTTTAAATGTCAAGCTTTTTAACGGATATATTTTGCAGAAGTTTAGTATGATGATCACTTTTTCCTTTAAAGTTTAGTACATATTGAAAGCAAAAGTCAGTTTGTTTAGATACGTTCTCATAGTTTCTGTTTCTCTGTGTGGTCTCTTGGACTCGGCACAGAAATGTCATCCCTCATTTAGGGAAAGGTGTGTGTCCGAGCTGTGCACGACCATTGATTGTGTTTGAATGTTCTGGCAGTGAGGCCATCCGACTCGGGCTTCCCTCCACCAACACCGCCACCCCCTCCAACCCCCCCATCCCCCCTCTCCCCCCGCTGAGCACCCTGAGGGCCTCTCTCTCTGGCTCTCTCTGGCTCTCTCTGCTGTCATGTGCAGCTCTGTGCCCACTCAGCAAGTGCAGGCATATCCCACTTCCATCTGCCTGTGACCTCATAGCCCCTGTTTGTTTAACCCCCTCTCCAAAAACTAACCTAATTATAGCCCCGTAGAACATGGATTCAGCAGATTCCCACTGGATTCTGCCTCTGTGTGCACACCTATACATTTGTGCAGCGTGTGTGAGGTGCCATGTCCTGTTTTTTTTTTACGTCGCCCTCCTCATATTATGTCATGACATGCCCTGCAGGTTGCATGTCATGTGGGAGTTAAAACTAGGTGGTAGAAACCCTCGGAGTGTTCTTTTTTTGGAGTGTCTCCTTTTCTACGTCAGCATGATGAGTGGAAAACTCATTACACAAATCTGACGTTGGTGACATCACTAAAACTCGCCTGCTCGACTGGCTGGGCGACTTCCTGCAGGAGGACACACCTGATTCTGCTCTCAGTACTCCATGTAATCTCAAACTCAAATCTGGAACCTCCTGTGATGTGCATTTCAGACAGCAGCCAGCAGCATAGTTTGACTGAGTGAGTGTGAGAAGTGACTGCACCTATGACACAGTCAGACTGTATTGATCTGCTGTGGCTGGGATCTCCAGGAGGCCCTCTGAGCCAAGCCTGGAGGGGGCCTGGAGTGGCCTGTCCGGCTTGGTCAGGCCCTGTCCAGAGTGCAGAGGGACTGGAGTGAGGTAGTGAGATTGACAGCAAAGCAGTGTGTGTGTGTGTGTGTGTGTGTGTGTGTGTGTGTGTGTGTGTGTGTGTGTGTGTGTGTGTGTGTGTGTGTGTGTGTGTGTGTGTGTGTGTGTGTGTGTGTGTGTGTGTGTAGAGGTGCGGGGGTTTGGGGTGGGGGTTAATCTCTCTGAACTGGGGCAGATGTTGTTAACGAGCTCCTCTCAGGTCGACTCCCTGCGTGGGAAAATGGCATCAAATCCTCCTGGGGTCAGGGCTTCTGGGCTGACCCACTGAGAGCCATCCCTCTCCTCTGCACCGTCCTCTCAATCCCCCTTCCCATTCACCCACCCACTCACAGGAGACACTAGAAAATCACATTTGACCAGTTTTTTTTTCTTCTAAGTACATCCCCAATTTCCCTCTCCCTGCCTGAGTGCATGTGAGCGCTGGCAGACTTGTTGCGTGATGCAAATGTCTCATTAATGATAGCTGTGGTTGGATTGTCATGCCTTACACAACCACAAAGAATGCTGAGTGGGAAATGCTTCAAAGACAAGCATGCCGCCTCTCAACAAACTGCATCCGCCCAGTAGCAAGTTACTTGTGCACGTTGGTGGAAGGTAAATTGGTTGAATCAAGGCCTTATAGACTCTCAGGCGCCTGGGCTGCTATAGGGTAACTCAGGGAGCAGAAGTTCATGTGAAGTGAAAAAGTGTGTCTGACTGGCAGGGGTGGCAAAAATATACATATTATTTATCTAAAGTTAAGAAAAAAAACAAATTCTGTATATGTTCTTACAGTAAGAAGTAAGAACATAGTCCTCTGACAGGAGCTACTTTTAGCTGTGTTTTGCAAAGTAAATCAACCTAATGCTGTATTTGGACAGTAAAATAATTCCAACTTATAATTTTGCATGGAGGCTTCTATTGCATTTTTTTTTTATTATTGCTATTATCTGTACTGATCTAATGTTTTCTGATGCTAAAGATGGATTTTGGCAGCTGGATGTGACAACTGACCTCATGTGCCCAGAAACTTTAGTCTGGTTTGAAAATAAAATGACTAGAAATATCAGAGACTTTTGATCAAACATAAGGTAGAAATCCATTTGCATCTGTACATCTGGAACTTTTTCTTGTTTCATTTTCTAACCACTCGAAAGACTTTTACACTGCTAGTCACATTCCCCTGCTTACACACCGTTCACATGCTGATGGTAGAGCATTAGTAGTGAGTTTGAGATAATCTTATTCATGCACGAGGACTCTACGACATGAGCACTGAATCTGGGATCGGACTTCTGTCCTTCTAAATAAGACACGATGACTGAAACCACATCTGCCCAGTTAAAAGTAAAAAGATGCCAGAAAAAAAAAGTTATAAAAGATACCTTTTTTTCACATTCATATCAAAGAAATAGTCTACAGGTCCCTAAAACGTCTTTTATCCAATTTTTAAAACTGAGGTATCACAAATGTGAGAGGTATTACAGATTAAATGGCACTGTGGAAGACATCTAAATACTTCAGCATGTTGATACCATCCAGGTAGCACTAACGGTTCATGTGACAGTTAAACCATTTATTCTGATTGGCTAACACTTAACTGTCATTAAATTTGAACAGCAAATGTGATGATGCACGGGACAACCTGATTGCACAAATCAAATCAATCAGCAGAACCACGTTATGATTTCATCTCTCCTTTGTAGGCAGCGAAACAAAAATGTAACTTGTGGTTAACCTTGGTTTACATCATGGCAAATGTTTTTAATATGATATATAAGACTGAAGTGGGAAATAGAAATGAGCTTAATGTTAAGTGGTTGAGATAGTGACTAAAATTAAGAAAACAGATATGAAACAAGCACAAACATGGCATGGACTGGTGGAGAAAGAAAACTAAAAACCCAAACTACAGATGCTAATCAACATGGAGCCATGGCCTAGTAAGACCTTGTCCTACTTTTTCATGGTTTTATTTAGCATAACAACTGGCTCACTATACGCGATCCCTTATGAAATTACACACCCACAAACCACAAATGGAGGAAAAGAGGAGAGGAAGATGAGGAAAAGCTAGATTAGTGATTTTTGTCGTGATAAGTAAAACAGGGGTTGGTGGCAGGGCGAACATTGACTTTAAGGCAAATTGCAATAACTTTCAGATAAATCTGCCATAATCAGACAAATGTCCTACGCTATTATAAGCTGTAGTCTGTTTTGCTCTGCAGAAATGTAATTCATAGTTCTTTGTTCTAGTTCAAAAATTAATTTAGTTTAATTGTTAAATGTGCGCAAAAACCCGGGGTAATCACATTTTCTTTTTTTACTTTTCACCTTTGACAACATTTGTTGTTGAAGGAGGACATTTAGGACAAAAATGCTGCAATAGTAACAAGACATGGTGGAAATAAGTCTAAGAAAATAAAAGTCAAACTCAAAATTAAAATAAGAAGCTAAGATATTGCAGTGAATTGAGACTGTATTGTTGTGTACAGGCCGAAATACACTATAAACACACGCGGCTGATCTGTGATGTGGTGACTCCTCATCACTCATATCCGGAGTGGGCATGTTTCTTTTACATTTCATGTCAACAGGCCTGCTTTGGGCTTTACCATGACTTAGTACTTTAATACCAGGGTCATCCATTAAGGTGTCTGCCTCTGACGCTGTGTTTACTCTGCCTCAGCAGGTGTGTGTGAATATGAGACGTGTCAAATATGAGACGGGATTACCGCCTCTTTTGTCCCTAACTAAACAAATACAAATCACACGAACAGCTGAAGTCAGAGGATTCTGTTCTGGGGTTAGTGTGTTTGGAGAGTTTTTTTTCTAATGGAGGATCCTTTGGGTGTTTTTGTTCAAGTAAGCGCTACTGAGATTTACTGGAACTTGTTTTCGCTTGTAATTGTGGTCGGAGGAAGATGAGTAAAACCACACTCAAGCTCACACACACACGCACACTCACACAACTAGGAATGAAACTGGATTAAGAGGCCTCTTCCTGAATAACCTGTAAGGGCAATTACACACAAACGGTTGCTTCTAGGGAAAGCTCTCCAGTGTGTAAAAGTGTGTGTGCTGCAGATGGTCCCTTTCTGTAGCGCTCGTCACTTTGTTTTTGAATATTGGAGCATGTAGCGTTGGTTTTAATTTCACTGAACTGGACTTCTGACCTGGCTTTTTGACCCATCTTGGAAGCCTTAAAAATGAGGGCAAGAGTATGTCTGCAGATATACAGTATATGCTATGCTTTGGGACAGCTGAGTGAGTATGGGACTACTGCAAGACAAAGCAGAGTTTGGGGACAAGGGGGGGGGGGTGGAGACTTAAGGCAGAAGATTAGGCTTCTCATGTAGGGCACAGATATTGATTAGTGTTTGTCGAGGACAGTGAGAGGGAACATGGATTGACAGACGAACAATGGTGGTGTGGTGACTCAGGCTCAGCAGAACATCTGATCTTATGACAATTGTCAGCGAGCGTGCTCAGCCAGGAACCTGTACCCACGTTGGCCCCCTCTATGTTGACCCCAACACCTGTGATACAACAAAATTGTGACAGCGTGAGAATGAAAGCAATAAAATAAATGAAGGGCAAGATTTATTTTTGTAGGTGCACTTAAGTTTTTTAGTGTTGCCTCCTGTGAGTGTGTGTGTGTGTGTGTGTGGTTTACGGGAGTGTTACCCTGGGAACATGGGGGGAAGCTCGGACACCCTCCACTCTGGGTCAGTCCTGACGGACTCTGTCACTTATTGATTAGTTGCCATGGAGAGTTAGTCAAGCCATCTCTCTTGGAGGTGTGTCCCCGAGGGCCCTGCAGCTTTGCTCAGATGAGCCTGTGGAGACTTTGTCTGCAGGGGGTGTAAGGGTTAGGCTGTGTGTGTGTGTGTGTGTGTGTGTGTGTGTGTGTGTGTGTGTGTGTGTGTGTGTGTGTGTGTGTGAGTGTGTGCATCCTGTGTGTGAGAGATTGCGTGTGACCTCACTAACTCTCACTCACTCTTCCTTCATCCTCATGACCCCCTATGGTATTTTTTCTTTTGCATTAGCATCACTAGCTCCCTGCTAATCTGCCATATCTAAACTACATCAATGTTTATGCATACACCCACTCCCAAGAGGCGTCTAATAAAAGGGATTGTAAACAAATTGTCCAGAGTTATTGAGCTGTGAAATCCTCGGCATAGCCGCCTACATTTGCCTCATATGATCCCCTCTCTCACACACAGTGGTCTTTGCATTGTCATTGTTCCCATGACATTTTAAGGCAGAGAAGTGGGTGAAGGAGTGAAGGTGAACGGTCCGGACTCGGTGGTGCCAGAGGTTCACCTGCAGAAGCTGACGACGCGACTGACAGCCCAGCAGGGGGACGGTGAGGGTGATAGTTTTTACACCTCTGTGGAATAATTACAAGGGGTTAAGGGGAGAACAAGGCAGAAAGCAGTATGTACTTTCAGGGACGAAGTAAAGATGCAAGTGCTGACATTATGTAGCCATCACTTAAATTTTCTTCAGGGGAGTTTTGTTTCTTCGTTCATCCAGCTTTAAAAATCCCATGCACATAATTAAATAACCATAGCTTTCCCCTTCAAATTAACTGATTTGAATACTGGTTTTTCCTTGTAAGATTTTACTTGCAGAAAAATGAAAAGGAATGGTGAGACTATTCCTCAACAGTCTAGATAAATTTTATTACAAAGCGTTGGATTGAGTTTTAATCTCTCGCTGCTGTTTTGTGTGCCTAGTTTTTATGCAGTGACTGTTTGTACTTTCACTTTAGTTGATGGCATCGAGTGACTAGCATTTCACATGATTCAGTTGAACAGGCGGCTTGATGCAGCCTGATTTTATCCTCGTTTGTCTTCCCATGTTGGGTTGAACGGTGGTACACCATGACTGTATTATACGATCTTAAAAATATTTTAAAAGTATTATATCATTGAGAAATGAAGGACCAACTCAACCCTACATTGAAATGAAGAGGGTTCATCCATCAGTACTCATAAAAAAAGCATCTAGAAGTGTTTTTGAAAGTTGCAAAAGTTTAAAGCGAAGTTTTTGAAGAAAAAGTAACATGTTTTTTTTCTGAACGATGCAAACCTATCCTTGAAGAATATGCGCACAAACTTCTTAACCCGAAACCTGACGACTCGCCCCTGCTCTCCCTCCCTAATATCACACCTTGGATGCATAAACATGCCTGTGCTCCTCACATCACCCCTCCCCAGGAGGGCTGCATGGCTTTAGTGCCGCACTGTGACACCAATCAGTGGAGATGGCGGGCCCCTTTGTCATGCAAACACCAATCGCTTCTTGTCTTATTCAAATGTCTGCCCTCTCTCTTTCTCCTCACCCTCACTCTCTCTCAACCCCAACCCCGCTTTCCTCCTCACCCTCACCCCTCCACCCCCGACTTCAGCCCTCTCACTCTCTCTGTCTTCTCTCTGCTCTCTCCACTTCTCAAGTCCAAGTAAATCCTTGCTGAGAGAAGAAGAGGGAGCCTCGGGGCCCTGGGGGCCACTGAAGCAGGCCTCTCTCCTGGGGGTCAGCCTGTGTCTCAGCGCATGGGGCTGTTTCCAGGCCCGACCAAGTCCATTTCATATTCAAATGTTACAATCAGGCCTCTGACCCACAGGGGGCTCTTTATGACTGCGGCCCCAGGTCGCAGGGTCAAGATGGTGATTTAATAGCTCCGGCAGAGGAAAGGAGCGGGGGAGCCAAGTGATTTAGGGGATGAATGAGTAATAAAAAAGCATTTTTCCTAAGTTGTCATGTAAATTTCAATCCGTATTCAATATGAGGCTCCCTCCACACTAGAGGCCTTCCTCAATGGCTTTCTAGTGGACTTCAGTCACTCCGAATTAAGAAACGTCCATTTTCTCCATTTTCCGCTTTTGCTCTTGACTTGTGCGTGGTGTAAACAGTAGCTGACGGAGAAGCAGCCGAGGATTAGGGATGGAGATAAGGTCACGTTAAAGACTCATCATGCTTGTGTGGTGCCACTGTGTCTCAGATGTCCTCATGTGCTGGAGTGGCCTGTTATTCCTGTCCCCGAGGGTGTGTTCCCAGCACGGCAGCTCTTGTAACATAGGCAGGTTTGTGTGTTTATGTATGTATGAGTGACAGAGAGCCGGCTTGAGGATTGTGCTATCATATTATGTGTAAAGAAGGTCACCCATTTGGCCTTTTTTATCTATAAGTAGAAAGAAAGAGACACACGGTGAACACATCAGCCATGCAAAGTTTGAAATGATTTCACTCGCCGGGTGTTCCTCTAGGCCTGTGACTCACGTGGTGTGTCCTCTTCAGGCCTTTCCTTGGTCTGAGTCATTTCAACCACGAACAAACCCTTCTGACTCTCAGCCTCTCTAATGATGAGGCTAGTTTCACTTCTATCTTCTTTTTTTTTACATCAACATGATCCTGTTGATTTGGCATGGTCCTCCTCATTTTTAAATTTTCATGCTCAGTCAGCCATCAAACTAAACGAGTAAGTCATAATGTTAGATTATGTCACCAAAGAGCAACATATGTGTAATGACAGTCGATGAAACACAGAGTGACAACTATTAAGTGACAGCAGTAATTACAGAAAGAGCAAATAGTGAGTGAATGAATGACATGTGTTTTTGTGTCTCATCAGACGGATGACACACCTTCAAAAGACTGAGACACCCTCAAATAACAGGTATGAGACAGTAACTTTAAACACACGCAGGCTTATGGGTGTAAATTTATTCACATATAAACATAAAATATTCAGTGTTTCACATAAAGGTACTGAAGTGGCACACTGTGATAAGTATAAGCAGAAAATCAAGAGACAATCTTAAAGAGAACATTCTTATATTGTTAGGTCTTCTGATTTGAGATTTGAGTCCTAAAAGAAGCTCACGTCCCTGTCACTGTTCCCTTTACTTTTTGTTGCTTAGTTTGTCAACTCATCCCCAGTCAGCTTAAATGTTGTCTCCCTCTTTAATTGTTCCAGTAGAACAATATCAAACTCCCTTTTTCCACCCAGGTATCTCTGATACATTCAACCTCCTCAATATCAACAACTCTCTCAGCTCCAGTTGAGATACAAAGTTAGTTAATAAACTTATTAGTCAGACTGAGTAACAACTGAAATATCAGAATTTTCTTTGCATCTTGTCTTTGTTTTTTTCAAATCTCAGATTTTAAGGCAAGTCATTACAGCTTTTTTTTTTTAGTAATTACACAGAACAGCATCATTTTTTTTAGAAGGCCCCAGCTTCTGAATATTAAAAGAAAACCAAAACAACACAAACTTGGAGTTTCTCACATGAGCTTTAGATAAAAGGCTAAACATGAAATTAAAAATGTCATGGATGAATTTTATTTGAACATAATGTAGAAAATAGTCTTCAACATCCTAAAACTCATAAAATGAACTGAGTCGCAACCTAGAGTCTGATTAAAGACAAGAAAATGAAGAGAGCACCTCCAGTCATTATTGTCACAGTTACAGTTGGTATAACCATGAACAAAGGAGACTATATTTAAGAGTTTTAATTGTGCTTTGTATGTATATGTATACATGATAATAATTTATAAACATCTTGAAATAAAAAGTAACAAAGCATTAGTTCATTTGTGTCTCCACGGACACTTGAACACCAGTATAAGTTTGTTTCCCGAAGAATTTGACAGGTAAAAGATTTTAGTTTGAGAATTTAAGAGTTTAGCAGCTTAACTGTTTGTGGGACAAATTAGTTCTTAATGGTTTTGGTGGCTTGGGGAGCCTGAAGTTTGGGAAGATGGGAGTAGTTCAAACTGGAGGTACAATGAGTGCGATGGCTGCAGTATTAAGTTGTTTACTTGATGTCACAGAAGAGCATGAGTTTAATCTGTTTTTAAAGTAAAGAGAGAAAAGCTTTTTTTTCCCCCCGCATGCTTTATATTGATTTATTTAACCCAATATATTTGACTCCCAGTGAGATCTCTGTTCTTACCTGACCAGGTACGACAGCCACACAGGCTTTGAACTTAACAGCCTGACTTGTGCAGCAGACAAAACAGCAACTTAAGAGACGCTAAATATTACATTTGCACACACACAGCCTGGACAGTTGACTAAGGATTCAAAAGTAGTCAGGCTAGCTGAGTTGTGGAAATAAAATGTATTTTCTTACTTTTATTTGTGTTGGGGGGTGAAAGGCACAGAGTTTTTGCTCACACATGTACATTCTGACTATATATAAGTTTTCAGTTAACTGTTTACGCTTAATTATATGGGAATTACACCAAGTCTTGTTTTGAACATATTATTGTATATCATACCACTTTGGAAATCTCACCTTGGGCTAAATGGGGGAAAAAACAGCCCATTGACAGCAGCAAAGTTCACAATCAGAGGGCAGCGTGCAGCGATGAGGTTGAGGGGCCACTGCAGGGCAAGGTAAGGCAAGCCTGAGTGGGCACAGCTGTAGCTCACAGTCATTACTGCTCCTCTACTGGTTTAGAAGAAAAGGGCCGCTCCCGCCACATGGCCACTCTGCCACGCCTGCCCCCTGTCCCCTGTCCCCCCTGCCACACACACAGGAAGGCCCTGGCAGCGCCTGGCGGCACCACTCGCAGTTTGCACTCCCGTCACGTGCGGTATGAGCAGCCGAGCAAAACGGCGAGGTGTAGCAGGGTAAGGGACATGGCCAGGGCGAAGGCAGGGGTGAGGGGTAGGATGGGTGGGTGTAGAGGTTAAACCAGGGTTGGGGGAGGGAGGCTCTTTTCCTTCCTCTCTTATCTCCCGACTGACCATTCTCTTTCCCATCTCCTCCTCTACCACCCCCTCCTCTTCTCTCTTTTGTGGCCTGTGCACCTGCAGCCCTTGAGTCTGGGCAATAAAGCTGAAGGATTTGTCTACTGGAGGTTGGAGGCAGAGTGGGGGAATCATTAGGCATGGGAAACACAAAAGCAACAGGTTCAAACTGTGACTGCTTGATATGCTGCTATGCCATATTGCAGAGTGATGGCCTTGATGTAATGCAGTTTGACATAGAAGGAGTGAGTTTAAGCAGATTTGCCTCCAGAATTCGTCCCTGCATGGGTTAGTGTCATGCTGAATCAGTTTGATCCGACACATGATCAGCTTTCAGCCTCTTGGCATGCTTTACTTCCATGTAGGGATTACATGTATGTAATATGGTCACATGTGCTAAGAAAACATATCCTCAAAGGTCAAGTTTTATGAGGTGAGACACTCCAGAAGTTAAATACCTTTAGGAAGTCAAGAGTGTGATTCAGAATCACTGACCAGGAGGAAAAATTGAAATGACTGGCAGTCAAAAGAACAAGACAGATTATTCTGCAGCATTAGTGCTTCCCTTTTAGGTTCTTTAAGTTTAATCATTTTATGTCTGAACTAACTTTTTGGATGTGTTTTATGAATCTTTGATGCATAGTTTGGCACAAAGCTGTTATAGGTCCCTGTTAGGACAATCTATGCTTTGGGATTTTATGCTAATATTGTAGCCACTCCTGAGGGTTAGGTACTAGTCGCGACATTTAATATGTTTAGGGTTTTTTTCGGAGGGGGGTATAAGAAACCAAGACTTTCACAAATAAACAAGACATAATCAAAATAGAGATGTGTCACTTAGTCTTTTGTTTTTAGGATATCAGTTTTATTTTTTTGTAAGAATCTCAGCCCTCCATTGGAATCATTTGTCACCGTTCATTTGAATGGCTCAGAGGGCAGTGCAAGGTTATGAAACCCCAAATCAGATGTGATAAGTCTTAGATAAAAAGAAGAGCTAACCCCCTTTTCCCTTCACACATGGTTATTTTGAGGAAAAATATCAGAAACCTTGAGATAACTTGGAGCAGTGACCTCTTACAGCTTGCTTTGAAGACATTTACAAACCTCTTTTGAGCTTCTTCGGTAAAGCACAGCATGTCCATAAACACCAACGACTGATGTTGCTCATTGCTGCCAGTTTTAATCAACAGGTTGGGTTTGTTAAATTAAAAAGTATCATCACATACATCCTGTGTGAATATTATTCTGTAAAAGATGGAAACCGCAGAAATGACTTCTTTATGTTTGCTTTGTTTATGGCTGGTTGGTACTGTATAAAATGGCCCTTTACTGGATCAACACTTGTTTTCATTTAGACAGAGATGAGTAAGGTATAAGTTGTCAAACTCAGTAAATACAGCAGTTGAAGCCTTGTTTGTGCTCCTTGGAATCTAGAGACTAGCACTCACTGTGGGTTTGTGTCGGCCTGTATCTACACACCAGTCTGCAGAACTTATCCATTATTCTTAGGGGTCACCTCTTCAGGTTGAGAAATCCAGAAATAAAAAAAACAACAAGCTCAGATTAGGATCAATGCGTATTCATTGTACTGCTATGCCTAAAGCTTTTGCAGGAGAAATGACATAATTTACAGCGTATGAGTGAACATGCTGGTCTGTACTTTTACAAACCGGATTTATTGAAAAGGAAATGCTTGACATTTAAAACTACTAGCTGTTTTCTATGAATTTTAAATTAACAGTCCGCTTAAGCTCTGTAGACCAATTGCACTCTAAACTCTCCCTCAACATGTGACTTTATACCTGATCGCCATCTGTTCTCCTCTCTAATTCAGGTGTCCATGTGTAAGACAGTGATGGAGATGTTGAGGAAAGAGGCAGGGGACTTGATGCTGTTATTAAGGTAAGCTGGCTAAAGCCAACGAAGGCAAGTGTGTAAAAGACTATACATTTACTACCAATCTGAACATGCGTAATTTATATAACTAGGATGTAAAGGTGACATAATCTAGTTCCCATCCATGTTCTACAGACTCTCCCTTCAATTCCCCACCTGTTGTAATGTTATGTTCAGTCATGTAGAACTTTTCTCTCACCCGCTGCATGCCAGACCCCCCACATTGTAAATCGACGCGAAGGGAGAAAAGATTCAGCTCTTTTCAGAGCGCGAGCACGAAGGCAGAGGAAATCACTCTAAACGGTCTTAATTCTGCCATTAGATGAGAAGCAGCGCTGAGGGGATTGGCTGGCCCTGCGCTCCATATTCACAGAAGCAGGATGAGGCTGGGAGGCCTGCTGAGAAAATGGTGTCGTAATCAGGAGCCGGCAGTTCTGCCTGATCAGGTACACTAGCCCCTCTCCTCCATCTCCCTCAGACCCCCCTCCCTCTCCCCCTGCCTCCCCCCCAGCCTCATTTATCTCCCCTTCCCCTTGCCCCGTAAGGAGAACCTAATAAGAGTTTGGACCTACTGAGCTCCTCTTATGTGTGGACCTGGCAGGAGGGAGCAGAGATGAGGCCTGAGGTGGGGGGCTTGACGCTGGAGGTACGGTAGTTGTGGTGTTGTTGGGAAGGCTCGTTTCTTTTTTTTTTTTTTTGTTCCCACATTTG
This sequence comes from Halichoeres trimaculatus, assembly GCF_033239565.1. Classification (NCBI taxonomy): domain Eukaryota; kingdom Metazoa; phylum Chordata; class Actinopteri; order Labriformes; family Labridae; genus Halichoeres; species Halichoeres trimaculatus. Next base: position 24,014,434 of record NW_027437185.1, read on the forward strand.
ATTATTCAGGTTGGCTGAACTAAATTCTAAACCCATAAAATTCGTATCCCCTCTGGGGGGACCATTTGCATATATTTCAGTGCCCCCTCCCTCACATCCCAATTCCCCTTTTTTTCCCCAGAAAGTGAAAGAGAGGGCAAAGCAACCAGGCCTGTCTAGGCTTTAAGATGTCACCGTGGTGTGAAATATGGGCGAACAAGCAGGGCCTTTGAAACTCAAACTAACCCCCCACCAGCCTCTGAGCTGCTGCCACACACACATATACACACACACAGCCATCCTGCTGGCCTCCACCTTTTACTACCCTTAAATAGGAATTCAATTTTAGGCTGTAGTTACATGTTCTGAAACTTTAGCCTCAACTTTTTGCACCTGTGATACCTGATCATAGTGCAAGTTCAATTCAGAGCATCTGCATCTATTTTTTTCTTAAATGTTAAAATATATAGACTGTATATAAATATATACAGATGTGTATCTGTTGTGCATGTGCTACTATTTACTAAATAAAAAAGTTGTGACAGTTTGAACTCTGCCCATTATGTCAGCAGGGGCAAAGCAACTGGAGGCCAGGACGAGTTCCAAATATTTGATAAACATGTCAAAGCAGTAAAGCCAGAACTTGTAATCATGCCAATTTCACTCTTAGCGTTGTCGTTGTAGGGGATTAATTTTCAGACAAAATGTTCTGAGGTCAGGTCTTAAAATTCCGTGTAGGATGTGTGCCGGGCCGCAGAAAGAAAGATGAAGGGAACACACATGTAGCTGGGCACACAGACTGAGAGAGGAAGGCAAGGGCTCCACATCGCCAGTCAGCCATGAGAGACACCTGTTCGTTTGTTTGGCGAGCAAACTCGACGTTTTTGTTTTGCACCGTGCCAAGCCGGCCTGCTGGCACCCGTTTTACTGCCCATCTGTATGGAAGGGAGAAGTTAGACGATAGTCTTTGAAAATAAAAAAAGAGGGGGGGGATACTTGATGGCATTTTGGTCACATGGGGCGAGTTGCTGTCATCCTTTAACCCCCCACCCCCTTACACCCCCGTTTCCCTCCCCTCCTCCCCGTGCCCACTCCCTGGTGCACAGGCAGAATGCAGTGTCAGGAGGGTGAGCACTGAGCGCCCATTGTGTGTGCTAACCAAAGCGGAATGCCCGGGTGACAAAAGGGGGAGGAGTGGGCTCAGGGGCACACAAAGCCAGGGGGAGGAGAGGGTTTGGAGGAGGATAAGGAGGAGGAGGTGGAGGGAAGGAGAGGAGGGGGGCAATCTGCTGGGGGCTAAATACATCCACTCAGCCCCCCAAAAACTGTAGGCACCCTAAATATCTTCTCACCTCCCCCACTGGCTTCTCACCCTGCCTCTCTTCCCTTGAGCCTGGATGTACAGTACATACGATTAAGAGCAGCATGGAAGTAGAAAACCTTCAACTCAACCAACAAACTTCAACGTAGCTTTTGGTGTAATGACTAATGACCCTGAGATCTTCAACTGGAAACCATGGTGACTGTTGGCAAAAACTTCCAAACTCTTTCATCAGTCAGGATGTCTAGAGGGACCACATTTAATCATAAAATGTGAAAAAAAAAAAAACCAAGGACATCTTTACTTGTGTTGAATGTCTGAGAAGTTATATGGCTAAAAGTATAGGCTAGCAACAGCTTCTTCTGTGTTATTATTTGTTCTAGAAACTGGCCAAAACTCCAAGTCAGGTTTTTTTTTTCTGTATGTCTGTCTCAAACCAGACTGGAAATTTTTATAATTGTCATTTTGTATCCATACTTTTCAATGTATTTTTCAAGGATTTTTGCAATAAAATGGAAACTCAATGTCAGAACAATCTGTAAATGGTTGGCAGTGACTGACAAATAGTATATTTGCTTAAATGCTTATCCCATTTTGAATATTTAATAGAGTACAAACATCTGGGGGAGAAGATCCTTTATTTTTCCAATTATTCCAAGAGCAACCTTCCGGAAACTTCTCATTCATGTAGAATCTGAACATTTTTCCAACCCATGACTCTGCATCCATGTTTTTTTTGTTTGTGTAAGAGTGTACATTAGGGGGCACATATACATGTTCTCACCTGCCAATTCCAGAAGCTGAGAGCAGTCTCTCCTGTGTAGTATCACAGGCACAAAGCCAGCCTCTTAACTCCCACACAGGACCTGGGGCAACAGTGCTGCCACTTTGAAACACACGAGACAAACCCTGATTTAACTGTCTTAATACTGATGTGTATCCTGCAGATGCAAGTACAAGCAGATCCACTTCAGCTGTGGGTATAAAATTGGGTGTCTGTCCTAAAATCTGCCTTTGATCTCCACCTAAAGCCAGAAGCACAGGTCTGATGCATAGATTGCATTACGCAGGCTCTGTTATGTCACCCATAGGTCTGTGAGCGAGTTTTGAAGACTTCATCATTAGTGGTAACATTGGAAATGATGACTTATCTAACACTGGGGTCATCATATCAACAGGCAAAGAGAGTCAGGCTTTTATGAGAAACTCATAACTGAAAATCTTTTTCTTTGCAACTAAAAAGACTTATTAATGATTAAGATAAAAAATCCCCCTCATACAGTCTGTTCCAATAAAGACCCTGTCTACACAACGCGTCATCAGAAAACTCTATAATAAGCATGCCAGGCCTGTAGTTGGCGCTATAACTGTCATGGACAGAAGCCGCTTTTGATAGATCTCAACCGAAGTAGAGTTGAGCCAATCATCTGGTGTATTAGGGAATACTAAGTGCAGAAGTGGAGCAACAGATGCACATTTTGTTGAAAGACAGTCAGCGATTCAGCAGATTGAGCAGCAGAAGCACAACATAGTAGTCCACAGTGATCGTAACAATGGTACTGTTGTATGTGTTTGTGCGAAGCGGAGCATGACTTCAGCGTTTCCACTGAAAACACCTGTTTACACGGCAACGGTGTCGGCAGCGTTTCAGAAAAATTCCACTCTGGAGGCTGTTTTCAAAAGGTTGCATTTTAGGTCAGCTAAATCGCTGTTTTCGTGTGAACATGAGGCTGAAACTCAACAAAACTTTGGCGTTTCACCCTAAAACCATTGTCGTGTAAACTCTATTATCTCACTTAGGTCTTAATGTGATGATTTGTGTGCAGGTGTTCAGTTCTTATGAAGAGATGTATTTTAATTACCGTGAAATGTTAAAAAAGACAGTTGAATTTCAGCTCTATTGATAAATGCAGGCTCCTGCAGCATTCTGAGTTAGCAGAATAGAAGAATGATGAAGAACTTTCTGCAGTCAGACATATCTGCTTTAAAGCAACAAACTACTGCTAAAAACTACACAAAAGAGCTTCAGTCGTATTTCCCTGTCATCAATTTTCTTACTGGATTTATATTTCAAGGGGTTAAAATGTTTTATATCATGTCAGTATTGATTAATGGCTGAATCTGTCCAAAATAAAATCAGCTCTCTTATACAACAGGCTGAATATGTCAATTTATTGTTATCAAAGATTTTACTTTGGTTTCCTATTTCGATTTGTTTCTGTGGGTTTAATTAATGTGTTGCACCACCCAGGTGCTGATGCTACCCGTGAGGCCACAGGGTCACTTTGAAGAGACCCTCCCATCCCCTTTTCTGCTCCCTCCTCTTCCTCAAAATGATGACCAGTCAGATCAAAGGGGATGCTCTAAAGAAACTCTTAATGGTGACCCCCCACTTCTCCCTCTGTCGTCCTCTCTTCTCCTCCTCCCTGCTTCTTTTACCCGCTCCCCTCATAAGCACACTTAACATCTGAACTCCCTCCTTCTCTCATTCATGCAAACTTCAGCTTTTCCCGTCGTATTTACATGCGCTGCTGCAGGGCAAAGCTAGCTTCCGTTTTATCTGTGCTGTCTTCATAGGAAGTGGCTTGCTGAGTTGTTTTGGTTTGTGTGTTGTTAGTGAAACAGGAAGGGTCAAATGCAAGCCTGGGGGGGCGAGTTCAGGTCACAGAGTAAACCTGGCGAGCTTGATCCCTCCAACTTTTTCCCAAACACAATGTGGGATTGTTTAGGTAACTGTGTGTGACTGTGCGTGTGTGTGTGTTCAACGCGTGCTCATGCATGTATGCACATCAGTGTATGAATGTCAGGTGAGAAGTAGTGGTGCAGTCAGAGCCCCTCCATCAGTACTGACCCTGGCAGTCATCATTGTTCTCAGGCTGTAAATCACCCTGCTGCAATCAGGGCTTGATCTGGGCTTCTCCACTCCAGATGATTCCCCTCCTGATTGGCCTAACTGGACTCCTGTCTGTGGAGGCAGATTAGCATGGATTGTTTTTTCTATGTGGCATACAGATTGGGCCATGTTAGCATTTGCACCTCCACACAGCTCCAAATGTCTCTGCACATGCTCCAGAGAGAGGCAGAGGAAAACCAGACTTCACTCACAGTTACTAACCGATAGAAAAACCCGAGACATACTGTTTACACAGAAAACTGTTTATTTAAAGTGATGACTTATCTGTGATCTAATTTGAAAAGTAGCTATCCCTGAAGCCTCAAAGTGCATTTCCACCAAGGGGTCCGGTTTGGTCCAGTACAGTTAACTGTGATCTATGATTCTACTGCTGATCACATCATTTGGTGCTATATGTATGTTAGCAGATTGGATGATCCAATCTGCTGCCATGATCAACAAGTCTCACGTGTGTCACACTGCTTTTACCAAGCAGTCCGGTCTGGTTCGGTTCCACACGGTTTGGTACAGTTAAGCCTGATCCTGTTTGCATTTCCACAGCAAAACTGTGCCCTCTCGCGGTAGGCGGTGTGTAAGCTGATGCCAAAATATGCAGCTTTTAAAAATTAGCTTGACGCCGCAGCAGCGCAACACAGTTTACCCTGCTTATAAATCCAACAAAGAAGAAAAATGCGACACAGTAAACAAAGAGCATAGACGGAGGACATGCAGCGTTTTGTCCTCTCTGTGATTGACGAGTAGCTCTTTGATACAAAGTGCAATCAAGCTTTGTTTCAGAGAAGTCTGTGTGCTACCAGGAGAAATGCAGCCACTGTCGCAGAGTAAGTGACGATTCTTTTGACCAATCAACAGTCTGCAGTGTTGAAGCTCCACCTTCTGAGAGCGGATCGGTTCAGTCTGGCACCCATACGAAAGGGTCCAAAAAAGTGGGACGGCTCGTCTCGGTTATTTGGGGATAAGTCAGTGGAAACGCCACAGAGTTTTGTAGCCCCATCTTTTACATTATTGGAAATGCTGAACTCAACAAAGCTTTTCTAGTTTGGATAAGGCAAAAAAAAGTTGCCTTCTTGCTTCTTAAGAGACAGCAATGCTATTACATGGGCAGAACTGGCAAGTTTAACCCTGGTGAAGTGTGTACTAATATAGAAATTAGCTATTAGGACCCAAACACTTTTTTGAACCAGACTGTAAACTTTGTTTTTTTGCTTTAAAAACAATTTTTTTGGGTTTTCTTTGTGTGAAGATCTGCAGTTTTAGCATTTCCACATGGGCCTAAATGTTTTTAGACAAAAGGTTGCTGCTTGGTCTCAAACAGATCTTTTGATCAAGCACGCTCCTTTCCATGGACCTTATGAGGATCTAGGCTAAAAGACACAAAAACAAATACACTGTTGTCTTTATTGGTTTTGTATCAGTTACACCTAGTGCTACATTAACATCATTTAAAGTCAGACTCTGGTAGTACAAAGGCATTACACCAGAAAAACTTTGTGAGGGTGCTAGAATTGGCAACAAAAAAAAGGTAAATTTCTACTGATTGAGTACTAATTGGAAGACAAAACAGGTAACCAGTGCAGGGAGGCCAAATATGTGATAAAAATTAAATAGATCATATAAAAATCACAGTTTTTTCCTTCTTTGCTGTGATACTAAACTGATCATGATCTGATCAGGTGAGACTACATAAACCTGCAGGGGTTCCCACTTACAGTAGCTTAATATGGTTTTAACTCCTGGGGTCATTTGTTCTCCCAGTGGGGGTCGATTGGTCTAAGCACCTTGTCGACAGTAATCAGGGAGCGACCGATGGCTGGAGAGGCAAGGCCCATCACCTCCCATGGAGGGACTGGCTTATCTAGCTCTATCTATGCAATCATTATGCGGTGATGGCAATCAGTGATACCTGGAGAAGTTTGGAAGTCAGAAGTTGTGATAACGGCTAAGATCTCACTGTTTTATGTCTTTATACATAAACTACTGTAAAGCGACTTTACATTAGGGTTAAGAGAGGGAACCAACCAAAAGGAGATGAGTATACTTCTCATTCTAATTAGTAGGTAGGTTATAATGATACTCTATGACAATGTTAAAGACAACAGAACTTTATCACATAAAATAAAAGACATACAAGTTCAGTTTCAGACCACCAGTTTTTAGTTTCTGTGACTGATATCATCTTAACAGGTCATAATTTTTGGCCATTGTTTCGACAATATGAATTCTGTAAAATAATAATACCCATGAGCTTTGGCAGCTGTTTCTGTACAAAGCATCCAAAAAAAACCCACACCCAGTGGCTTCATCCAGGCAGAATTAAGCGACCGGATATATGCCGTAGGTTTTAAAAAACAGTATTCCTTCTTGTTTTCACCTGTTGTACATGGTAGTCTTAAAAGCTTTTTGATTTGATTATTCTTGATAAAACTGCCTTGAAAGTCTTAATAACCCTCTATTCCCAAATATGTTGTATGCAATTTTTGACTTCAAGCACTAGATATTTTCTACCTCAGTGTTTTCTATGATTGTGCACTTGTTTGACCAAAAAGGTTTTATGCATTCTGATTTTATTGAGTTCTTTTTGATCATTAGTTTAAAAGTTGAAAGGGATTTCTACTTCCTGAACTAGTTGGTTTTATGTTGTCATGGAGACAGTCTAATGTGTGGGCCTCATGGAATCCTGATGACATCACAGGTATTTCAGGCTGTGTATTTACAGTGATCATGGGGATCACTGGCCTCAGGCAGAGCATGAGAGACCAAAGACTGAAGAGGGACAGAGACAGCAAAAGTTATCTATTCTAGACAGAGAGGTATGTGCGGCATGGGTTCACTCATTTGTGCTCGCAGATCGGCCTCTAAGTTAAAACAATCAGCAACATCTGTAGTGTCAGGCTGATAATTTCAGTTTAGAGACTCTGATGGTTATATGAACAGTATCTGGGAGTGATAGGACAGAAAGAGAAATTGTGATACAAGGAAGATCACATATATTGAGATAAACACAAACAACATCCCCAATCAGACCCTTATTGGTGCTGTTCATGATTAGGATTCTCATCTCGGAAAGACAAGGGTACCAACCTAAAGAGCCTCCACATAGCAACCAATTATAACATTTAAATGAAATAGTTGAAAAAAAGCATACATTGGGGGTCCACCGACGTAGACAAATCCTGCAATTGGTCCACTCATTTGCTTTGTATTTTTATCACATTACAGCCCTCTATACTGTTGTTTAAAAAGTATATACATGTGGATGCAGTCACAGTGACATCAGCCTGTTGGTTTCTGAGGCACAAAGATGATAGTTGCATATCAAAAATGCTGACCCAACTTGTGGTCAGCTAATTTATAAACCGGCAAAGATTTTGGGATGAGCTCTTGTCGCTGCGCCCTGGCTAACTATTATCAGACTTAATTGAGGTAAAACGGATAAGTTCTAAAAAGTCATTCCATACAGTTATCACAATAAAGAAAAGGGGAATAGAAAAAAAAAAAGAGAAATGTAGTGGCAGTACTGTAACCAAAAATTGATTTGATGTATAACTTCAAACAACCCTGATTTCTGTGGAAGGTTAAAGAAACATACAGTTGTGCCATTTTTTACCATTTCTCAATTAAACTGTAAGAACACGTCTGTATAGCTCTGTTGTTGACAAGTTGAGACAATAAACAAAAAAAAAACAGATGATTAAAAAATTGAAAAAAACAAAACAAAACCTCAAAGTCCAAAATTTCTTGTGATGGTTGTGACATTATTGTCCCTGACTGTCTGCTTCACAGAGTGTGCTCGTCTTTGGGGTCTGTGTCTGTGTCTGTGAACACATCAGGACAGAATTCTGCTGTGTGGGATAGAGCGTGCAGGAGAAATGTGAACGCACGAACACAAGGCAGAAATTACATCCCATCATGTAAATCAGATTAATAACATAAGACTCTTAAGTCTGTTAATCAAATACCAAAGTATAGATCTGATCTAGATAAAAAGGTAATGCATCACCTCCATTTCAAGTCTTGAGGGAAAGCCAACAAAACAACAAATGACTGATCTGGCAGATTTCCTTTTAGGGTATAACTGTTTTTCACTGCTGATCATTGTTAATGGTAGCCTTGCCCCCCACCCCTGACATAGTTGGCGCTTCGCTCTGGCCCAGCAAAGAGTTAGTGCTTGCTAAGCACCAGTTTTTAGCAGCTGGAGTTAGAGCTTTGTCAGTGGACACCCAAAGAACCAGCACTAAGTCAGGCACTGGCCTGGAGCTAGCATGAGCACCAGTTTGGTCAAAAAGGGATACGTGACAACACCACGCCTATGACAAAGTTTAGCAGAACAGCAACAGGTGAAGCAGAAAGGCTAAAACACAGGATAAGCTGTTTGTGATAATGTTCATTCTATCCTAAATGCAGCAGTTATTCTGCAGAGATCTGTTGGTCTGAGAGTTTATCAATAAAATGAGGATTGAGGTTACGTTAGCTCTGCTTGGTGAGGTTGTAGTTGGTAGATGAGCACTGGCAGGACATAACCAGGATTTACTCACATAACAAGTTACAGACATATCTCAGAGCACCAGGCTGGTAGGAGTGCTAGTGATGATTAAACTATGGTAAAAACTGAGTTTACAAAGTTTGCTTGTTGTCATGTTTCGAACAACAGCACTACAGAACTGTTTATAGACACATTACCTTGACGCTTTGTATCCAGTAAAATTGTCCTGAAAAAAGAAAAGTCAAAAGATCTGCTCTGTCCATTCATTTGTTTCAAAACAAACGCACGTCTTTGTAAGAATCACATCCTCACAACAGCAGATCTAAGTGCCCATTGGAGTCTTTATCACAGAAAAACCCTAACTTTTCTTGATAGTCTTCACAGCAACATTAAAAACAATGTTGGCAGGACCTTGGACCTATATTCTATTTTTGGCCATTCTGGTCCCAACCCAAACCAGAGTAACCAGAGTTTACTCAAGACTAACACCTTCATACTTCCTGTGTTATGAATCAGATGAGATCCTCAGAGAGAGGGAGGGAGGAAGAGGAGGAAATAGCCTGTGGTGTACACATCCCCTCTGATAATCCTGCCTCATGTGTCTGTGAGCGGCTCTTTGACGTGCAGGTAATGCTAATTGCGGTGATTTACGACTTGTTCCTCTAGTTTTCCAAATTGAATGGCATAGGCTGTTTGTTTGTTTGTTTTTTTACAAGGAAAGGGCCTGATTGGCTGATCATAATTCCTCATTAAGAAATTCCTGACTATGATTTGCACCTACTGTCCGTTATTGGTGTGTGAGTGTGTGTCATTCTTTCTGGTGTTTGCACGATGAAGGCGGGTTACTCCGGCTCCATCGAGTACGCCATTGTTTACATAACACTCTCATATGTTGACATATTGTGCATGTGTTTGCTTATTGTGTTGTGTGACTGTTTACCTTTTCAAGGTGGGGCTTATGGGGGGTCCAAGGGGCGAGGAGGTGGGTGGTGTTGGTGCTTGGACCTCATCTCCCAGGAAGCTCTGTGTGCTGCAGAAACCTGAGCTTCGACCTGTTAAGACAATGAGGGGGAACACGTGAGACTCTGGCACATGGTGGCTAGGGTTACCTGCTCACTCTGCCTCCTCACTGTGAACTTTTGGCCCTTGGAGCAAAGCCTCCCCACCCTTATGATGACTCCTGCACTGCTCCACCTGCCTCCCTGCTCTATGTCCAGCCTTGTTCAGTACCTCCCTTTACATGGCGTGATTTTGTTTGTGTCTGACAGGTTTGTGTCTTACCTGCTGTAACTACTCATTTCAGTTGCTTGTAAAGTTTTGCCCTCTGCTCTTATTTCTCACTGTCTCACTGCCTTTATGACTAATGATGTTCTGAGTGAAACGCTCATGGACTAAATTCTTCCATTTTTTCTCTGTTTGTGTGTTTGCTGTCTGTCTCTTCAGACAAAAGAGCGGCTGGGCCCCCCGCCATCAGATCTCCATCCATCCACAGTCCACAGGTGAACTCCTTCTCCCACAAGGCAGGCAAACCTGACTGTCGAGTCTCCCACCCACATCTATTGGACTGCTGTCCTCTCACCTGTGCAAATATGAAAGAGAGATGGAGAGCGCGAGAGAGAGATAGAGTGAAGGGGGGTGGAAAAAAAAGAGTGAAATGGAAAGATATCCCAGCCTTTGGTTACTGGGTGGGGCGCAGAAAAGAATACCGCACAGCTGAGCAAACCTCCATAGCCATAGGACTTCACCTGTACGCTCTTCTCCTCTCTGTTTTCTCTCTCTTAATCCATTCTCTCTTTCTGTGAGCGGCCCCACAGCAATAGCAAGCTAAGGCTTTCTTTTATGGCCCCTGAAAAGAGATTTCCTTTGAGGTTATGGAGTTGATATACTCTCCAACGTCACTTTTGTTACCTTGGTCCCAATATGGAGTGATTTAGTGCCTTAGGGGACGCGTACGCTCTTTAGAAGTGTTCCTGTGTAGGTGTAGGTATTATGTGGATATTATTCAGGAAATCCTTTTATCTCACAATATCCGCTGTAGAGGTTCTACTTAGTTTGGAAATGTAACATATAATCTCGATCAAGCTACGCTAAACCAACTTAGTGAGTGATGAGCCCAGCTGGGGATATGCTTCTCGACATGTTCGATATACTCACTCCAAACATCTCTGGCTGCTTAAAATCAAACTAAAGTGTGCGCACAATTAGAGGTCACACTAATTCTTTCCTTTTTTTAGAAATGAGAGCCACAAATACATTTGTACACATTCCTGAAATGCGTGACTGCTGAAACACAATGTGTTCATCAGCAGCGATGCGCCTGGCTGAAATGTCGGAGGAAAACAAAGTCAACGCACATGCTCTCTTTCGGCCTCATGGTCAGATAAATGTGCAGATACACATCTAAACAGAAACATAACAAGAACTTTATCAGGTGAGAACTGTTACCACCCAGCAGGATCCAAAGAAGAAAGATGTGCGCTGAGATACATAGGAAGTCACTGCAAGGTGTTCAGACATGAAATACATTTGAACTGCTGTGTGAATGCAGTTTCTAAGCCTGGCCCTGCTAAAGAAATGCTGGTTTGGTTGTTGCTGGAGTTTTCTGTGATGGTGACACAGACGTGAAGCATATCTCATGAAGGCAGGCAAACTCTCACACCTTTCTACTTTCGTCCTCCCTTTTCTGTCTCTCTCACTCTCTTCCTCTCCCCTCTGCAGGTTTGGGCCTGAAAGACGTGCCAGACCTGCTGCCAAAGCATCGGCCTCCACCTCACCCTGCAGACATGGCTGAAAACACATGCATGCATACACTCACAAACACGCACACACTCGCAAAGTAAAAACCCATGTGCATCTTTCATACATGTGAGCATACTTTTAATTCCTCATATCTCCAAAGATCCATCAGGCATATGTGGACGAGACCCTCCCCTCCAAACACACGCACGCACACACACACACACACACACACACACACACACACACACACACACACACACACACACACACACACACACACACACACACATACACATACACATACACATACACACACAACACTCTCACACATCTTGCCATCTCTACACTATCTCTGTCTGTGATGATGGAGTGGCAGCACACTCTTCATTCCTTGTGTCAGACCTAGACACAATCAAGCCATGTTCACACGCTCTGCCAAGACGAAAACATAAACACACACATGCGTTCAGTTTGTCAGTTGTCTTTCAAGCATGCCCTATTTTTAAAACCGTGTGCACACCTACACACATTCTCCCATGCTCGGGCACACCCACTGCGTCCTCGTCTCGGAGAACACCCTGCACTGCCGTGGTAAGGCGGGGAAAATTAGTCAGGTAGAGAAAATCTCGACACCTGAGACTAGTGGTCTCTCTTTAAAGTTGTTTGCACCACCGCCCCCGTACTTAATGGTACAGCACCTACTGATTATTGCGTGTTCTGAGCTAGTCTGGTAATTGCACAGTACATACCTGTTCAGGGTGTAAGCCCATCCGCTGAACACGGGGCCCCTCTACTAGATCTGCTCGCAGTATTGTAATAACTGAGAGAGGGAGCCTCCTATCTGTCATTCAGTATCAATCACTGTCAGCGTGCATCCCCACTCTGAGATGTATTTTCTCACAGTCAATTTACATATGTTTAAATCTTTTATTAGCGCACAGTAAGAATATAAACCCAAAGACCAATAACCACTCACAGAGTGAGATTCTCCCCTCATGATGGTTTTTTCTACAGTCATCCTGTCTATGAATCAGTGTTCAGTTCCTAATCCTGTGGCTATTTTCATAGCTCCTGAATGAGTCACCTTGTGTGTGTGCATGTTTGGTTCATGGTGATGTGTGTGGAAGTACAAGTTTGTAGTCTCTGACAACAAACCACAGAAAATATCTCACCAGAAGATTGTTTTGTAGTTCTTACGGTTGGTTTGTTTCGTCAGTATCAGCCTCTGCCTTATCTTAAAACCAGTGAAGTTTCTTATCGCTTTGAGATTTCATCAGGAAGTGGTTCCTGCTTCTTTGATCGGCACATAGTTGCAAATCATCTCTAAAACTCTCACACTTGTCAGCTGATCATTGAAATTAATTTTTGACTTTTATGTAACCATTTCAAGGAAATTCCCACCTGTAGTCTCTGTGAGTGTCTGCTGAGAATAGGATTTTGATTTGCGTGTGTGTGTGTGTCTGTGTGTCTGTGTGTCTGTGTGACTGTGTGTCTGTGTGTGTGTGTGTGTGGAGTATGAATGAAAGGTTGAGATGGTTGTTGATAAATAAGGGCTTGCAGACAGATAAGCTAGCTTTTCATATTATTTACCTGGTAGGAGTAAAGTGGAATGAGGAGTGGCTGCAAAACTTTGTCACACAAGCTCAGTCTGAGAACCTAAGAGGATCACTGCAGGCCAATTCAGTCATAAAATGTACTGACTGTACATTTAGAGTAAAACAAGGACAACATACTAATGGCTACAGGTCACAGGTGTTGGTTCATGTGAAAAGCTTGCTTCCATCATGTTGTGAATTATGCTGCTGTGCTTGCTGTTTTGTTCTAAAAGCTTTCAGTGCAGTTTTTAATTATTTATTTGTATTTTACCACTGAGTTTGTTTACACTTCCATTTCAGTCTGCCTAAAGACCAAAAACATAAAAATAAAACTTCATGCCTTTCTTGGTTTCTTCATCAAAATAAAATTTCTAAAACGGCGTCTTTAAAGTCTAAGCTGATTGTGATATTATTATACATGCTGCATGTTTTTGTATTAGAAAAGCTGCAAGAAGTACTCTATTTTAAACAATTCAATTGTTAGAATAAAATACATCACTTGGTTTGTCAAATTAAGGGTACAAAGTGAAAAATACTTTAATTTGACTGAAGGAAAAGTATTTAACAATTGCATTGATAAATATTTGGCATGGGGAATCTATTAATAAAGGTAGGGTTGCTATAATTATCATCCAAATACTTCAATAGGCTTATAAAAGTACATTTTCACCTGTATTTATTTTTCTGTTAGTACATTTTTATCCTACAAACAGCTGATATAAATTGCTCTCATTTACGCAGTAGGAAGCCTGCATTTGGAAAAAGTTGGTGGCATTTCACAATCTACCTCCACATCGATAAAATTAAAAGGCAAACACAATCAAGAAAATAACAATTAAATGTATACTATTAGACTAATTACAAAAAGATTGCTTTGCTTATTTTTCTGACTTGTGATACATTTGTATTATGCAATGTTTGAAACCACAAGATGACAGTGAAGACTAAAAAGTAGCACCTTTGAGCTATAAAAAGAATGTATGACACACTAACATCTATTTAACGCCCCCATGTACAAGTCTCCCTGTGGTATCTGTGGTGGTTTTGTTTTGGTTCGGAGCTCCTGGTTGTTGTTATTGATAGCCACAGGCCTGTGGCTCTTCCTGGGTGACAGTAACAAGAGTTAAAACCTGTAAATCTTCAGCAGACCTCCTTCTTCCCCTCTAATTCCTCATTACCTCACGGCAGGTTGTCTCAGGAGAAATGTAGAAAGCCTGCAGGGCTGCTTCATCGGAGAGGAGTGCGTTTTACTCACTGTGTGTGTTGTTAACCCATGTGGTGAGTGTGTGTGGGACCGCAGGGAAGGACTGTGGGCAGCGGTTTTGGGACAGGTGTGTGACCATAGGCCACAGGCAGGTAAAACCTTATGGAGTTTCCTTACTTTGGTTGTGTGTGTAAATAAGTGTGTGTGGGTTCTTCAGGTGGAAAACTGCTGCACTCTGACTAACCTTTGCAACAAACCACAACCTGAAATAAAACATCCGAGTGGTGAGGAAACCTACATTTGCTCCCTTCTTTAGCAACTGCTCTGTGTTTCTGGGCAAGTCATCTTTTCCTCTTTTCTAATTCTTCCTAAATATTTACAGAGTAATAAAAGGACTCATCCTTTCAGCCCACATCAATGTAACAGAACACCCGGCCTTTAAAAAACCTCATCTATCTGTTTATCTACCTGGCTGTCTCTGTCTTAACCTGTGTCTTTAAACAAACCTCTGAAATCAGTGTTGGTTTCTAACACTGTTCAAACAAGACATCTTTTTTTATTTTCTAAAGCTGGAGCCTGCGGGGGATCTGGGAGCCTCATGACATCTGTTTACTAGCACCCACTAGTGGTTAAATGCAGGAATGGCAAGGGAAACCAACCTGCTGTATTTCAGATGTCTGTTCACTTTAATGTCTGATTAATGAGATGTTTAATGGCTTTAAAGTTCAGTAAGACACATACAGGGAAATAGAGCAATTATCAAAACTTGAATAATACATTTGTCATCAAAAAGGATTCATTACGCTGATATCAAAACTTTTTACTGTTTTTGTTTCGGTGTAAACTTCTCCCCTTTTATCCTGGTTCAAGCATGAATTGACATGCTAGTGTAATGACTTTTCCCTCTCCTTATATGGCTGTCCTCCTTGTGAATACATGCTGTTGTGGTGTTGAAGTGAATCATTCAGCGGCCTGTGTGATCCCCACTCTGCCATTGTGTCTCCAGCGACAGTGTTTACTGATAATTGAGTAATTACCTGTAAAAGATAGCACTCCTGTGGTTCTGTTCAGCTGTAATCTTCCCAGCCTGCACTCACTGCAGATCAGGTTTTACCTTGGGAAGATGCTAAATACAACGGTTTAGCACTACTTTCAGTGTAAATGCCTGCGTGGAGCTCCAAACTTGTATATGCACAACTATACTGATGAACTGGCTTCAGAGACTGTGAAATCACAGGAAACATCAAAGTGTTTGAACCTCATTTACCAACTCAGATACGATGTTGCTAGCAGGATAAATTGCACAAAATCATACTCGTGTAATTTGACATTCCTTTGTGAGATGTACAATCCTGCAGTGAATAGAGAGTTGTAACAGGCACTTTGTGCGTACACTAGTGGCCTCACCCACAATGGTATTTGAAAGACAAACAGCAGTGCGTGCTGCTGGCTGGCCGGAGAGCCGCAGCAGTGAAAGTGGTCGTTCTTTTAGAGTTACGACAGGCAAAGTTCAGCATAATGTCCGTGTCATTACAGTGTAAAGAAAGCTTTGTGAGTCTGTGCTGTCGCTTTCTTGTTCTATTCTCTTACTCTAAAAGATTGTGATCTTCTTTTTCTCTTTCTTTTCTTTCTCTCACTTGTTTTTTCTTCCTTTCTCCCTTTATGTAAAACATTGTCTTTTTCTCAGCATCAAAGAACTAGGTGACTGTTTATCAGGTCAGTCAGAAAAAAGATAGGTGCCAATATGACCACTGACAAAGATTTCTGAAATCAGAGATGTTTAAAGGCCAAATGTTAAGGTTATAAAAAAATTAAAAAGCCAGAACAATATTTGAATCTCATTTTCGAGACATGGTTAAAATGATTACAGTTTCCCTGCACCTTTTTTGACCTTTTTTTTTTAGCAAAGCAACATTTTTTAAGTAATGGTAAAGATACAGAATGACTTCGACACAACAAATGTACATCTTTACACATTATGGTTCAGCCAAAAGTGACCCAACACTATACTCTCCACTCTGCATTCACTAGTTCCTGCTCATAGGACAAGAGTTGAATCATTCATCCCTCTGTCCCTCTGCAAATGAGAAAATAACTGGTAACTAAATATTTGGGAAAGTAACTTGGCATTAATTATATTCACTTCAATACTCTTATTGATGTACCATGTGTTTGTCTGACACCTGTGATTGCAGCAAACTCACAATTTGAAACGTGAAGCACATCTTCAACAACATTCTTGGCAAGCAGTCTGTTTAGTCCTTCCTTGCCAACAGGTTGCAGAGATTGCGTCGTTTTCAGTGCCAGACTCTCCAACAACTTGCTAAGCAGAAGAGTGCTGTCTCTAAAAGTGCCTTGTCAAATTATAATTACTGATCTTGACCAAGTTTTCCTTCCTGCACAGACTTTCGCTCAATTCTACATTCCTGTTCTTTATCTTAAGGAGGAAAAAAAATCAATGCTAGTATTTTCAAGTCAGAAAGCTCACACCTCAATGACCATCAGCTGTGGTCAGTCCAACCTTTCCTCTGAGTTGGATGATTACTAAATTGCTGTAATTGTAAAAATCGTCTCAACGCTTGTATCAGCAGACAGCTCTTCTGTGTATTAACTTGACAAATAGAAAAACTGGTGTTTTATTTGATCCGCTTCAGCCCACCTCTTTCCCCTGTACAATCCAGCTCCTTCTTTTATGTTGCGTCTGATTTCATCAGGGTCGTTTTCATGGCACTGATGCCTGCGCTATTCTGTACTTCTAAAGGTCCTTGCTGCTGCTCTCCCTGAGATGGAAAGTGTGCTCTCCCTGCCTAAGGCTTTGGCGTTCCACATAGGCACATGGAAGGGTAGGGAGCATCAGAACAGAGCCAAAGAGTGAAATGTAACTTATTGCAAGCTAACAGTTAATTAGTTTGACGAGAGTGGTCATGATCAAATCAGTATTTGTAAATTTGAAAAGTACAAAATGTACTTCAATGAATGATGGCAGAGTTAAGCATCCAGTTTAAAAACCTTTATTCTAATACTGAGAAGACAAAGCTGTGGATGTAGATGCAGAATGACACCGATCAAACTTCCCAATACTTCTCCAAATGATGTGTCTTGACTGTTTATGTTTCTTGAGTGCCCAGCACTGAAAAGCCTAAAACATCCAGTAGAAATGTAAATATGTCAAAGTGGGTTACTCGCATCAGAGGAGAATCTTCTCCTCTTCAAACTTGTCATAGGAATGTTGTTAGAGTGCAAAGAGGCTATTACAAGCTGCTTCATGAGCATCAGATTAAATTATTTGCCCTTTAGAGCTAAAAAACAACGCTAAGTTTTTTTTCCCCGAATCCCTCACTTCACACTAGGGAGCTTTGACGGGAGATTACAGCAAGAAAAACCTGTTTCCACTCTCCTATATGACTCTGATGTTTGTTTAAAGGCATTGCAAGTTAGTTTACCTACTCTCTATCCAAACAGCTGCTGATCATACTTCTCCTTACATCGAGCATTAAAAATTTCCTGATGACACTATGTTCTGATACACCCAACTTTATTTTCCACCACAAACTTCCTCCACCAAACTGGGCCCCAACTAGAAAACTCAGGCAGCAATATTTGGTTACGGATGCATTTCCATTCGATTGTCCTAAAAGAGGACGAGAAGACGTAAACGATATGACTTAAGGGGATCATATTAATGTAACGTGCACACACACACACACACACACACACACACACACACACACTCACTATAATCCCACAGGACTTCCTTCCAGTTCCCATTAGAAACCACACCCAGGAGGACTGGTAACAGGAGAACAGCTTTCACAGGGTCAGATTGGACGAGGTGGGAAAAAAGAGGAGAGGTTAAACTCTGGTTAGTTTCACCTCTTCAGTTTCTGTATTTTCATATTCATCACAGACTTTAAAACTTCCTCTTTCTACGAGGTATCAGATGCATTTTTATAAATGTTATTGGCTGATAATTTCCCTGATGCTGATAGGCCACTCACTTTCTCCCCCTGCAGCCTGAGAGCTGACGCCGTGAAAGCGACAGTAATATGCACTGATGTAATGTGTGAGATAGGAATCTTTTGTGGGGTGTGTTATAAATTGTCACCGTAATGCGAGTGCGCAGGGAGTTTGGCTTGATTTAGATGGGGGAGGAGGGAGCGAGGGGAGAGGAGAGGAGAGGAGCAGAGCGGAGGGGTGGGGAGGATCAAGCAGTGTCACTGGAATCCACAGTGTTGTGAGAGCCCCATACCTTTCAGCTTCATTAAACCAATTTCACGCCGAGGTGAGCTAAGAGAGGAAGCTCTGAATCTCAGCAGCGGCAACAATGGTGCATTGAAGGGATGAGGCGAAAGTAAATTAGGTACCACTTCACAGAAGGCAAATTAAAATCTGAAAGTTGGATAGGAAAAGTTGAGGGTAGATGATTATGTCTTTATTGTGCCCTCCCTCCTCAATCTCGAAAACCCTCCCTTCCTTTTAGCAACCACCTTTGCCCCCCCTCACCCACATCCCCGCAACCCAATCCTCTAAGAAAAAATAATGATCTATTTCTTGTCTGGTAATTGGTTTCTAAGATGCTCCCACTCAAAGACCCTGATCTCAAATACCAAGCTGCTTATGGCTCTCTTTTCAAACACTTAATTTGCTTGAGCTTATCAGTAAGATTTCATATCCAGGAAAATCATATAAATGAAACATTAATGTAGGGCTTATTTCTGTGCCATCATTGACCTCACACGGCCATTGAGCTGCTTTATCAGGCTCAGGCTCTGTTTGTCACTCAAACTGATGTGACGGTTTCAACGAACCCCCTCAGACACAGACTGGAGTTGTGCATTTCAGGAGTACTTTTGGAAACATTTTTGCATAATTGCATGAGCCTTTAAAAGCAGGTATTCTATTTTTTTTTTTTCAGCATTTTTATAAATTTAAAGCAGTGTTTTATTCTGAAAAGGAGTTAGAGCCACAGTCACTTTTCACTTTTGTTCTCAAAAACTGGTCTTCTTTCTCACCTTTCACCCTTTAAAAATGTAACTATCTCGAGTTAAACCAGAACTTTCTCGATATGGAAAAAGTCCAGAGTTTAAGGTTTCAGTCTAGTGAAAATTGCTTCTTTTGAATGGAATAAACAACATCATCAAAAGTCAAAGAGTGACATTGCTCCCCTCACGATGCTGCGTCGTAATTCATGTCCTGTGACATTTCACTGTTGATAGTATCTCATGAGTATCTTAATCTTGCAGCAGATTTAAGTAAAACTACTTTCCCGAACTGCTACTTCAAACCTTCTTATGATGGTTTATTATATGACATTGTGGTAATTTTATTGGCCCTTAATTTTGTAGCTGACCATTCTAAAGAGTAATAGATTACTTCATTTTTAAATATGATGAAGAGCAGATTCTACACTTCAATTAAACTTTTTTTTTTCTGAGTTGTTGTCATGACATGCAAGGTCTTGGTCTGCCTCTGAAGTGTTCTTCCTTCTTAAAGTTAAATTGGGCAAGTCATTTTCATTGCATGGAAATGACATGTGCTCCTTATGAAAAAGGATCAGGGCCATCTCAAAATGACTTTAATTTCTTCAATTCTGAATACTGAGATGAAAATTGAAGGTTTCCTTGAAGAATTCTGTGAAAATTCGGACCTTTTTTTTCTCGGAATCCTGAATTAAAGGTCTGATTTCTTTTTACTGGTCTATTCTTTTTCCAAGGGCTCTTACCATCTTCCATATGTGTTAAACGATATGTGCCACAAAAATATGTCTCTGTTTGAATCGAGATTTTTCTGTTCAGATTGTTTTTATTTCATTGTACGGACTAAAAAAGTGTTTGCAGTCATATTAAGTATTTACTATAAATTGGTAAGATGTGCATAGATAAAAGCTCTGGTAAATCTGAGGCCTTGAAATATTGCTTAAAAAGAAATTTCTTAATTTAATGAAAGGACAAGTACAGTTGCCATAAGCTTAAAAATGAAGTGGGTTAGAGACGCTTAGCAGCACGCTGAGGAAACATCCTATTCACAGTGATACATTTTAGTGTTATCAGATAGCAGGAAGAGATTTTCTGTCAGTAAATACTACCAACACATTACAAGACAAGATCAGCAAAAAAAAAAAGAAAGGTTTCACTTTGTCCACAGGAGGCACAAAAAAACAACAAATGGGGAGTCCTTCACAGGAGCTTTAATAAGCACGAGCTCATTCCTCCTTACTCAACTGCGTGCCAAACATCAATGTATTTTAACTCAGTCAGGTTGTGCTCTCTTGAAAATCTAGCATTGTTTTGTTTTGTCTTTACAGGAAGTTATATGTGACCAGCTTCTAGGATTAATGTTAATTTTCCACAGTGAAGGTCTAAATGAGGAGGTTTGAGAAAAAGGAGTGAAATATGACAGTGGTGAACATGGAGTTATTGTTTTAAAGTGTCACAATGAGAGGGGTGATAATTACATGGCTCTGAGGATTACTCTGTGACTTTTTATACATAAGTGAGCATATCTGCATGCATGCTCTTTGGGTGTTTTTCATGCTGGTGTTCACACCCACATGGATGTGGGCGATAATCATGTGTGTCATATACATTGGGTGCTAAACTGGTCCCTTTCCCTAGCTGGTGGGGTCACACCGGGGGCTTCAGGGGCCCCACACAATGCCCTGGCAGCAGTGTGGCTTTTTACAAGGCCTCGCGCCGCTAGCTTTACAAGAGCCAGACAGACGGATCCCCTTCATGCCATAAAGCCATCAACAACAGAACAAAGAGGGCAGGTGCTGGGGGCTGCATTGAGAGCTCACCTGCACCCAGCAGGGGAACAGACTGTGTCCAGCCGAGCCAAGAGGCCCTCCACATTCACAGCCCCACTCACCAGGCTCTAACGGGTGAGCGCGGTCTGCCGCCACAGACAGAAACAGTTTCTCTCCACAGACAGAAGCAGATCTGGAGCTGATACTGTAGATGATGACACACATGGTCTGTGATAAATGATTTTGTTGAATGAGTGTTGGCTGCTGTTAGACCCAAAACAGGCTACAACAAGCTGCTACTAAACTCTGTAATTATGAGTGTTTGACAGGTAGACAGAGATGGGCGTTTGGGTGCCAGCCAATTAAATCTGCCTTCCAGAGTTTTTTAAGGTAATTGTAGAGGAGGATGTAAGATATCAGGTGTGTGTTTGTTTTAAGTTGTTCCAATACCAGTATCGGAAATACCTCAAAATCCACCCTCAGTTCGGTTCCTCTTGATTATGTAAGTCTTTGCACAATCTAATTGTTCAATTTAATAATGGGCGTAAAGAAATCTGCTTATTCTACTGAAAATCTGATCTGATTCACACCAAAACTGCTGCAGACAAATAACAGTTGCCCTGTTTTGCTGATGTGGACTTTTTTATGGCTTGCACTTGAATTTTCTGTTTCAAATCCTTAAACAAAGATTTGGTATTATGTTATCAGATGAAGGCCAATCTCAACATTGTGGCTGATATGTGTCAGAGTTAGCAACCTGTTAACATGATGGCAGTGTTTTATACTGGGGAAATTCAACATTATTGTATACAGAAAGTATGCAAGGCTTCACTAAAATAAATGAATAGATAAATAACTTTATCTCAGGACATTTTTTGTGTGTTGTTCAGAGAGTCCCATCATGAGTCCTCCATGAGAAAACACATTTTAGGATGGCAGCCTGATCATAGTGAACAGCTATGTGCCACAGTAATGGGCTGAGAACGTGGGATAGGAGGAGCTGCAGTAAAAAAGTAGTGATAAGAGAAAACCAGAGCAACCACAAGAGATGGTTTAAGCTACGATTAAAAGTATTTTTCACTCCACTAAAAGTACAGTCAATGTAGTATAGGAGCCATTCTGTCCCTTTAAACCGTTAGTAATGAATTTGAAATGAATAAATGAGAGGCATGAGATTTAAGGACAAAGAGGGATCTAGAGGTTTGTGCCCTGTCACAATCAATTAATGCTGTCTTGGATCCATAACCTCATAATGCAACCAAACTAACATCAATAAAGGCATAATTATGTGTCATATAACTAGTATGGTAAAGATGATATCAATACATCTGGTTGTTCAGGCTGTAGCACTGACTATTAAATAAGTATAATAGAAATGAACTGCTTCATTACAGTACTCACTTTTGCGCATATTTTTTCAAAAACGGATAAAACATGAAGTTTAAAACATTTTTTATTTCTATTTTTTGTGAGGTATTTTGTGAACCTGTGCAAACCTTCTGTGGGTCATGACCCCTACATTGGGCAAACACTGTGTCAGATAATAACCATAATGGTATGCTGTCAATATAATGTCAGAAATAATGTCAACAATTTTTCGCACCACTTGAATCAAACAAATACATGTTACTGAGCACTACATAAGAAATTAAAATGTCATGTAAAAGGAAGATATTGATAAGTTCATCTGTAGTTAAAGGCAGAGGAGTGAGTTAAAATTGGAGCTCAAATTGTTAAAAACATAGAAATGGAAAAGGTTTAAAGGCGGACTTAGAGAGAGATGTCAAGAAGTTGGTCAACAGACCCTAAAGAAGAGGCAGATGGTAAAGCTTAGCACAGCACCGAACCCCAGCCACAGGTAGGCCTGGTGGCAGGCTGTCAGCGGGGGCAGCCTGAGAGCTGCCGCCCTGGCTGGAGTGACAGATGTGTGGTGAATCTTTAACTCTGCTAGTTCCCCACTGTCACTGCATCTGTCTCTGCGCTCCCCAAGGTTGGCTCGGCCCCCTCCTGTGTGAAAGAGGCGACTTAAAAGAGAGAGCTATCACTGGACTTATTGATTAGTCCGGGCTGTCCTGGCTGGCTTCGTTTAATGACCTCTGGGAGTCATTATTGAAAAGTCATTGTCTTTGTGATTAGTTCACACTTTCCCTTGCCATATGGGAATCCTCCTGCTGCAACCTCAAGGGTGAAATTCGTAATGTGTGTCTACAGAACAAAAGCACACTTGTTGTGAATGAATGTCAAGATATTTGATTTTTTTCTCTTACATATTTAATCCTCTTAAAAATGAGGTCATGCTGGGGAACATGTTCAGCAACAAAAAAATCCACTGGCTTAAATAAGGGGCCAGAATGCTCTTCACTGAAACACCAACCCTGTTCATTGTCTGGATTTAAATCCCACCATACAAAAACATATCACTGACAGTATAAATGATACATCCCACTTTATTCTCACTTGTACATGTGGTCTAATCTCCTCAGTCGGCCCAAATGGCAGGGACAGTGTCCCTCTCTCTTTCCCCACTCAGCCATGGCACTGGCAAGAGATGGTTTATTTTAATTGAAAATTAGCAAAACAAAACAAGGGCAAGAGGATCCCTGAATGGGGCCCCTTTCTCTGGGAGCTCCTGTGCCGTTGAATAATGCATATGGGAGAAAGTAAACAGCAGCCGCGGGCCTTGCTGGGGGAACAATGGGCCGCACACAGCCCAACCAGGGCGCCTGATTTTATTACTGGCCTGTCAATCCCCCCAGCCTGGGAACTGTGGGACCTAGGCCAGGCAGCAGCTGCTGACCGCTCCGCACTGACCCAACACACCCAACAACCTGCAGGACGAGAGTCTCACACCGCTGCATACCTCCACTGACTGCTGCATCCAGCCATAATCTGTCCATTCACACTCTGGGGTGAAGAGGGAACTGGAGGAGGACTGAATTGAGTCTGTTTCCTGTTTGATTGGATAATCTATTCAGACTCAAAGTGAACAATAAGGGAGTTATTTCTGAGGAAAAAATGTTTGTGATGTGATTTTAAGATCGCTGTAAGCATTAGAATAAACTTTCATCATGTTGTGAAATTTAATTTGCACCTTAGTGACCTGCTGCTTTTAGATGTCTCGCACCAAAAACGAGTTTTAAGATATTTTTTTTTTCTAATTTTCTGGATTTAGATCAGCTTTTCCCCATTTTCAGAGGCAGTAGTTCCAGGGTCGCCCTGGCCACTTGTAAACTTTTCCTTCCTCTGGTGCAGTCTTTGTGAGTGTATTTCTACCTCCAGGCATTGAGATTCTGGTCTTGCGTCTGGCTTCAGCCAAGTCCCGGTTGCCATGCCGACTGGCAACTGGTCTCCCAGGATGAGTAATGATGTGATGTGGCTGTGCTCTAAAGTCCCAACAAAGACCTTATTACCGCTGCAGCACCTCATAACACACCATTGTTGTCAAGTGCTCCTGATATTAACCTGCCTGCACTGGGGCTACCTCCCTTTACAGAGCAGATGTGTGCGTGTGTGTGTGTGTGAGTGTGTGTGTAGGTCGCTATCGTGTAAGCATTTTAAGGGCTACTGCTGATTAAAGTTGGGCAAAAAGAGACACCCTCCGAAGTTTACTTAGAGTTTAGATCAATTTAAAATGCCTCTAAAAACCCAAATCAACTGCTGTCTGAGACTTTGATATTGGTCATCCTGTTCACAGTATAAGAGAAGACTATATTTCAATCCAGATTATAAATGATAAAGTAGCTAACACAATGATACGGGTGGTGGCCAAACGTTGATAGTTGTTTTAAGAGCTAAATTTTTATGATTAGACCTTTAGAGAAGTTACATGGCCACCACTTAATGTAACTGTTTCACTATATGACAGCATCACATGTCAGTGCCAAACAGATATGCAGAAAAAAATGAAAATTAATCTCCTCTGACCTGCTTTCATATCTCAGTTTGGGAGTTTGTGCATGTGTGAATACAGCAGCAGTGAAATTCTGTATTTTATCCATCCAGAAAGATTTTAGAGTTATGTGACTTTTGCATACTGAAATCTGAGTAAAAGTGTTTTTCTTTGTTTGCTCAGTTTATCTTAAAACTCACCTCTGTCCCAGAATCCACAGGCCTGTGAACTACCCACAGTTACAAGTCCCCATCTCAGTGCTAAATGCCATAAAGGAGATATGTTGAGTTGTGTGTGTGTGTGTGTGGGTGGTGTGTGTGTGTGTAAGGGGGGTCGTCTATGGGCTGTATAGTCAGAGTGATGCCACAGGATGTTTGAGTGTTTGACTTGGTTTAACAACATCCTCTGGCAGACACCACAGGCTGCAGATGAGGTGAGAGATAAGAAACAACTGTGATCCAGGCCTTCAGCCCCCGCCATTGTGCTGCTTATCTGTAATGTAGCACTATCTGCTAATAATAATGAGGAGGAGATGGAGGGCCGGATTGTCATTGATATGGAACAAAAGTGTCATTTTTCATTAATGAAGGTGTGATTTAGGGGCACTTTATTAGAGCTGACTGTAGTCTATATTTCTTGGCGATTACACTCTGTCAAAAATAGCTTTGGAAAGCTAACAGAGGTGTTCAGATGTGCTGACATGAGTCAACACATTTCTTTCAAATGATTTCAGCAGGGATTTGCATCCTTGCATGAGTACCCTAAAAACATAAACCAAGTCATTATATTATATAAGAGTTCTTGCTGTGTTATTCTGATGTGTGCAGATGTGCTAATAGGGCTCCCTGAATGGCTCCCTCTTTGTTTTAGACTGATGAGGCGTACTCTCAGGTGCATCATACAGGATGTCTTGTCCTCTCCGGTTTCACTGGCCCCAGCCATGAAGGAGTGCGCCAGGGAGGTTATCTGCACAAAATCACCACCCCAACTCCAGACTCCATCAGTTTAAGGGGGGAGGAAGGGGGATAAGGGGGGTTCTGGCCCTGCGTACATCACTGTCACTGTGGGAAACCGCATTCATCAAATAAAGTCAAGCATTTACCTGTGTGGCTCAGGTGACAGCGGAGGAGGGGTGAGGGATTGGGAGAAGGAGGGAGATGTAGGTGGCCCAGGGGTGAGAGAGTAACCCTGACCCTGTGGAGGTAGGGGTGAGGAGGTGGGAGGGGGTGCTGATGTGGGAGGGTTGTGCTGGGACGGGTCAGGCAGGCAGGGCCCTCTGTCCTGGAGCCAGACAGCGGATTGTGGGAACTCTGCCTCTCTGTAACCGGGCCACCTGTCCCTGGGGAGAGACAGTCCCCTTTCCTGGGAGTATCAGTGGTGCCTCTCCCACCTTCTTCTTTCACCTCCTCATCTTTCTGCGAAACCACAGCAGGACTGGGAGAACAAGTTTACACACTTACACAGGTGACTTCTTTTCACTGGTTGGATTGAAAAAATGCTGCTGCAACAATTGTTGTGAAAATCTTTTTTTTTTTTATTCCTTTTATTTATTGTGTCAATCCAAAGCCAATTTCCACTACCATGTCTTTTCTATGCATTTCATTCATGTGCTTCACGTGGGTGCCTAAGCTTGTGAACATGCACATATGTCATCTGTAAAATGAGCAGGGCGTGGCTTTCACTCTGTGATCACTGGATATGTCATATTTCATAGAAAAACACTTATTTCAAAATTGTTAAGGAAGTAATTAAAAATAAATCACCACCCCCACATTTATTAGAAAGTGTTATAGATACTGAAGAGGAATTAATGACACTCTAAAGTCATTAAAAGTAGACTCAGTTTTAATTACAATCATTCTTTAATGTGATCATTTTGTGAATTCATCATATTGCTCAAACTCTCATCAAGCAAACTTCAAATCGCAAATACTGCCAGATCTTGTAACACATGACAAATTATTTATACTCAGTCTCCCAACCCCCAACCCCTGTGGATAAATCACTCCTGTGACAATGCAAAACAGAACCGAAGACACCTCAGTTGATAAGAGGGATATTTGGTTACACCTGGTGATATTTAGATAAGACTAAATTTGAGACAGAGGGATGAGGGGACTGGGGAGGAGCATAGAAGAGGAGGGTTGGGTGAATGAAGGTTTCCTCACAGGTCTATGAAAAACATCTGAGGTGGTTGTGTGCAAGAGCCACAAAGGTGTCTGAAGACCTGGTTTGATGCAGAGTGATTGTGTGCGTAGAAGTGAGACTCGAAGCTGGGCGTTAAGGCCTGTGATGGAGCTAATCCGAGGATTTAGACCAAGACAGGCTCCTCGGACGCAGACGGGGTCTGCTGAGAGTGGATGGCCCGAGGGGTCGGGAGGTCGTGTTTACCTGCAGCAGGTATTTCCTCTGGGAACTGATAAGACTCAGGGAGGGGAAGTGCTCTGTTCCAGGTGAGTGCAGAGGGGCCCACAAGATGACACCATATACAACCCCCCCATCCTTCAGTTTCAGGCTCCTCCCCAAACACACACACAAACAGGCAGCTTTATGTATCACGCTTTATGTATCGTGCTTTTGACCTATTTTCTTAACACGCTGCACCTCACATGCTCTTTATTTGAATCTGATACTTGCTTTGTTTTGAATTTTTTTTTTATCTGATAAACAATATGATTATAATTCCTGCTACTTTTTTCAAAGACCCATTTTATAACTTCACACAGGCTTACTTTTTCCTCTGCGTTTGTTTGTCGTCTGGGTAAAGTGAGCCAAAGTAAATGGGCGGGACTTCTTTCAGGTGCATCTTTGTAGCAGGCAGCTGTTACACGGCTGAGGTGTCACCTTGTTTGTTTACCTTCTCTCTTCCCTCTTCCTCCTCCTCACCTGGCTCTGAGGCCCTGCCCTCCCTACCCCCAGGCGCTGAGAGGAGTCAGTGAGCTAGAACATGTTAACAAGCCCAGCCTGGACTGCTGTATTGAAAGACACACACACACTTGCTGCACAGTGGGGCGCTGGGTGGTTGATGGGAGTTGTTGACCTTAAATTTGGTTCATGAAGGGTCTAGTGAGGAGTTTTAAACTGGTTATGACAGAATGAAATGGATAGTTATGCCATTTTATGACCAAAAAAGCAAAAAGGACCATCAGTATGACATTTATGTTGTGTTATTTCTTATTTCTTTTTGAACATTTTTGAAGGCAAAAGTTCTCTCCCCAGCGGCATGACGGAAAAATTAGCTTCAGCCAGTGGTCTAGTGATCAGTCATGGGGTCAATCTTTGTTTCATATCAGCAGGCTTAAGAACACTAAATTTGTAGAGTACAAACTCGAGATTGGTGGTGAATGGTTGACTAGTTACCTGTAGATAAAAGAGGAAGAGGAACATAGGCCAGTGTGAGATTGACTGTAGAACTGTTACCTGAAGCAAACGCCAACCAAAATACTTAAAATGTTTCTATTTGCAGTTAAGTTGAATTATAGCTTGGTTAAGTTATTTAATTGGACAACTTTTTGACAATATTACATGACTTCTAAGGTCACGAACCAAAACAATCAATACACAAATTAGCAAGAGGCTAACTGGTCATACTTTGCAGGCACAGACCTGTTATACGCGTGATCAAATGGCTCTATTTGGTTTACTTTTTTCTTCAGCTGAGGTTCAACACCTGGCTTCCTTCCACACTTTCATGCGGTTTGACTTCCAGGTCAAGTCCCCAGTGTGTGAACTTTAGAGCATGCTCAGAACATGTAGACCAGTTTGGGGATGATTGTTGTTTATACATGCAAGAGAAAAACAATCCCAATTTGCATTATCTTAGTATGTCAGTCGAACCTTAAGAAACCTGGTTTGGTGCAATTTTATTTGGACTATTGTAAAAGTCCAGTTATTAGTAAAACTAACACTTAAGATATGTGTCTTAGACAACATTTAGGTGCTCTGACAGTGTCTGGTTTAACAGCATTACAGGTTTAGTGAACTGAAAGACCAATGATTTGATGTTATTGTGAACAAAAGTGTTTGCTTTTATGTTAAATTTAACCTGTAAAGGTGAACAAGATAAACTATTTTTAAACCAATAAGACCATCTTGAAAACAGCACCACATCATGATAACTTGTTTGTATCTTTTTATGGTGAAGAGGTAAACTGCATTATCAAGATTTTATGTTGCAGACCTCCCTGATCACTATACATTATCTTTTACTTAATTTCAGATTAAAACAAACTTTACTTCATTTCAAAAGCTGTAACACTTCTACAATCATTTGAGGAACCATCAATGGTCAATGAGAGGATATGAAAAATATCCCTTGCTGGGGTTTTCCTTCATCCCTTTTTTTGACACTTTTGACTTTCTTAGGAAGCCATGAAACAATGTTATCAGCTCTGATATACATCAAAAACACTGTGTTAAATATTTTTTTGTAAAAATGCTTTCTGAAAAATCAAGTAACCCAAAGATAGTTAAATCTGGACACCTGTGCTTGCTCCTTCAAAAGAGAACATGAATGAGTACTCAGCGTGCCATACAAAATCTTTGGTGTGTATCTTCAAGAGTTAGCGTCTCTGTTATCAGCCGAGGAGGTGAGAGTGGTGTGTGAGGTGGGTGTGTAGTGCCTCACTCCTCCTCTGTTCTCCTCTTCTCCACCTCCTCATGCCCTCTCCTTTCCTCCTCCATCTCTGCAGAAAGCCTCATTAGCGCCGAGGAGCTTGCTGAGGTAGCACACGGCTGCCATTGTGGCCAATCCAAACATCAGGTCCTCTCCATCCCGAGCCCCTCCACTTCAGAACCCCCCGACCAAATCCCATTTTCAGGCTCCGCAGCTGCCCGGCTCTGCCAGAGCACTTAGCCGTGTCATTCTATCCGGCTCTCCAGGGCCGCGGAGGAAACAGGCCTGTTTTGTGCTTGGCAGTCTCTGATATGACTCCAGAAATGGAAATGAAGCCATGGATCTTCATTAGGGAGAGGCAGGTGTCCACAGAGACCCAGCCCAGGTGAAGGAGCCGGGGGGGTGAGGGGGGGAATTGGATTGGTGGAGGGGGGGGGTTCCGATCCTAAAAACCCAATGATGGGCCTCTGTTGCCCCTCCATACACGCACACACACACACACACATTCACGCACATACACACTTCTTCCCTCCTCCACCCCAGCACTTAATTGCCCATGTAATGAGCTGCAGTGAATGGGATTACTTGTGTGGAGGCACTTGAGGACCCTGTGCATTGGGGGGCACCTCCTGCAGGCCCTCATCTCTTTAGGGAATACATTTAGGATGATGTTTTCTATGAAGCGCAGGGGCAAAAACCTCAGCTCTCCTCACTGCATCTGGCCTCGTTGCATTAGGCCCTCCATTCCCCCCCCCCCGGGTTCTTTTGTTTCCCTAATTATTCATTACAGAGAGGTGGCCTTCGCTTTGAAACCTGTGGAGGTGGATGAGGCTTGGCGCTGACCCACGAAGCAGCGGAGCATCCTGGAGCCTGAGACGTGTCTTTGTGACTGGACACCTGTTATTTCTCCATCCTCTAACTACACATTAACAAATCAGAGGAGAAAATAATACCCACATTTCTTTTTGTGCATTAATGTATTACATATGTCACTGAGGTGATCTCCATCCCTTTTTTTTTAAATAATGCATGCTGAGACCTAGTGTGATTTCTGAAATGAGCAAAATAAACTAAATCAAGCGAAAATTGGCTCTCTTTTTACTTTCATGTAGATCAGCAACAAATTTGTCCGACACCTCCTTTAGGGGTTGTGCAAATGTTATTTTAAAGTTCTTTAAAGTAAAACAGACTTTTACTGTCCTGCTAATCTGTGGGTAAAGTGTGAAGGAGCCCTCTCCATGGTGCCCAGGGCCGCTTCTCTTCTCACGCTGTTTTTGGTAAAATATTAGCCCCCGCAGCCCTGTGCAGGGCGGATGACAAATAGAGGGCTGTTGTCCTCCTTCTCTCACAGGGCTGAGGGTTAATGATCCCAGTTTCGGGGGGTTAAAGCCTGCCAGTAGGCCCTTTCTCTCGCACCCCAACAGATGTTGCTAGGACTTTAATGTGGTTATCAAATCAGAGTGCCCTCTGAGCCCCGGGAGCTCTTTGTGTACCCGTGCATTCCAGGTCCTCGCCGTGGTGACAAGGCAACCCGGGGGCCAAGCCAGGCTCCCGCTGAGTCTTCCAGCAGCCCCTCAGAGCTGACAGCTAGGGCTGCCCCCTCTCCCCTCACCACCTCCATCTCATCACCCCCCTCCTCTGCTTGTGCCCCCAGCTCCTGTCCCCTCGGTGTCATAAAGTCATCCTTCGTCTCCCCTCCATCCCACAGTGGCCCTCTCTGTCACACTGCTCTCACAAACAGGCCCACTCACTCTCACTAGCCCACTCACATTTTTGGTCACACATGTTAAGCCCACTTCCACACACAAAGGCCAAAACTCACAGAAAAATTCTCTTATGGCAAAGACTGAATTTATTTAACTTAGTTAATTATCGTAATTCATGTCCCTCCATGCAGGTGGATGTTTGCACTGATTAAATCTGATAATCTGTCAGTGCTAGGTCTGTAACTCAGTTTCGTTTAAAAATTCAAGGGGAATCCTGAAATTACACTATAAATATATTTGTAAACAAAACTGAAGTCATGAAGTACATGAAGACTGCTGCTTCATAATAATTTATACCTCTAACAGGCACTACCACAAAATACACCTAGATGCATGACAGTCTCTGCTAGCTTGCACTCTGATATCTATCATATTTTCACTTTTCCTACTTTCCCTTTGATAAAAACCTTTAACAGTAGCTGGGGTGTGTAGCCTGTTTTAAAGTTAAAAAGTTGAAGAAATATCAGAAAAAGTTTTCCAGTGTGTAAAGAATAATGCTGAATGTTAAGTTTCCTGTTAAAAATTTGATTCTTTATAAAGACTTGGTGCATTTTAAAGAGCTTTCCGTTGAATGTGACTGGTTGTAAAACAACATTTTATATTATATTATACTGGCACGATGCAAAGGAAGACTGTTTCAAACCTTGATAAAAAAGAGTGTACAGAAAGCATTCACAGTGAAAACTAAGAGGCTTAAGAGAGAACACTTTACAGCATTAGTGTCTACTTGCGTTTTATGCCCCTATTGTGCACTTGGTTTCATTGTGTGTAATAACTAATACATCATACAAAGCATGTGTTTATGGAATCCATATCATATGGTTTCTTTATGGGAGACAAGATTATATTTCTCCTACCATTAAAACTCCTTGAGATGAAAGGAAGAGGAAAATTTAACATTGAGGGGTTAAAGAAGAAGTGATGCCTGGATGTCTTCCTGTAGGTTTATGTCCTTCTCTTGCACTATATTTGCTAAGAGGCGCCAAATTACACCTGTGTGAATAGAACATTTAGGTCATCTGTGAATTTACACTTGAGACATGCGCTGCATTCGGCTCTAATTGATTTCTTTTTCAGTCTCTAAAAGAAATAACGTTGTGTATCCACAAAGAGCTCACACTGAGGTAAACAATCTGTGACAGCTCATTTGTAATTGTAAACAGGTCGAGTGTTCATAGGTGTCACAAACACCTCCTGCATGAATAGGGTCATGGTCATGGAGGAGATGCTAGCGCCCTGAGGTCAACCTGGGCTCTCTGTGCTCCTCTCAGCGCGTACAGTATCAATGCCAGCAGCTGTGGGATTGTTTGTACACAGATGCAGAGCTGCTTGATGATAATTGCCTTGCAGCTGCACTCGCAGGCTGGGTGCGTTTTTTTCCCCTTTAGTGTAGGCTCATAATGTGCGTGTGTGTGTGTGTGTGTGTGTGTGTGTGTGTGTGTGTGTGTGTGTGTGTGTGTGTGTGTGTGTGTGTACAAGCAGGAATGTGGGAAACAGTCGTAATTAAAGTATTCTGTAACTCAATTAAAGACTCTTCCCCTCCGAGCACACACTGCTATCCTACACCTTCACCACTTACAAGCAGAGATCAGTCTGTGGCCTCAACCTGGCCTGAGGCTTTTAGTGTTTAACCAACATCAGGACAGGCTGCCTTCAGAAAAGAGAGGTCTGTTACTTGAAAATGTGAAGGTAAGGGGGTATATGAGGTGGAGGAAAGACAGTGAAGTGGAATAAATGGGGAATTGCTGCTCCACAGAGGGCTGCTAACGTGGTTAGCACTCAGAGGTGAGACACTCATTACAGCCATGAGTCATTTTTCATCATCGGTTATCAACTCACTGCGCACAGAAGATGGATGGATGACAATTACACTGCTGAAAACCTCACTTACTGTTAAGCACTCAAGAAAACCCTTTCACCATGATATTCAATTTTCCAAAACGGCCACAATTTTTACGCCATGTTTGAAAAACCCAATTTTAAAAATCCACTTT
Source organism: Halichoeres trimaculatus (assembly GCF_033239565.1). Classification (NCBI taxonomy): domain Eukaryota; kingdom Metazoa; phylum Chordata; class Actinopteri; order Labriformes; family Labridae; genus Halichoeres; species Halichoeres trimaculatus. The sequence goes on from NW_027437185.1 coordinate 24,047,678, forward strand.
CCCTGTACAGGGTTTCGTTAATATTGGGGAGGGGGAAAAAGGTCGTATTAAAATTGCAAGGAAGGAAAATCATGTGTCTGGTTCACATTTCCTCAAACTGCTGCAGAGAATGGCTTGAGAATATAATGTATCTGGGCACTTTAAACAATGACAGGCAACAATCAAGGTGCTCAATTAACTGTATAACCATTAAGACATCAATTACCAAACTGATTGATGAAGCCAAATGATCCGATTCATTTTCTCCATCAGGCGTAAAAATGGAGAGCAGCAATACGAGAAAAAAATTTGTTGATTGATGGTTTTGAATATGCAGGAAGCTCTAAGCTGTAATATTATGTGCAGTTTAACACATTGAAATGCTTATGTATGATTTTCTAAAGAGAATGTGAAGTCAGATAGAAGCCTATGAACTCAGAGTGATATAAACATGCCCTGTGTTAGTGTTTACAAGGCAACAAAAGCTGCCAAAATCTGTTTTCAGAGTGGTTAAAATGTAGTCTTTAAACTTTTCTTCTGTTTCTTCCTCTCCTAATCTTTGCTGGTATAAAGGAGGTTAATGTATCAGATGATTGTATTTCTTTCTCCCCTGCCATTGATGCTGATGATGTTCCTCTGCCCCCGCTAACAATAGCCAAAACAATGTTTGAAGAGCGCCTTGAGACCAGCTTGGACTAAGGCTTTACTTTTTATTCTGCCCGTGTTGTCAGTGTGTAGAGGGATAATTGAAGCGATCCTTGACTATGGGATCTATTTATACAGAGCATAATTCCCTCTGTATTCAGGCATTATCATGGTGTCAGAACATGCACAATGGCACAATAAGGTCAATATAATGAAACTCCAAAACAATATGGTGACATTCGTATAATAAAAAGTGAGCCACTCCCGGTCTGTTTGGTCCTGTTGTAGTGGTCTGGTGGGGTTGGACTCATTATGAAATCATCACAGACTTGATTTGATTAAAATAGTTTATGTTGTTATTTAAACAATGATGGTAATTCAATATCTTAAAGCTCTAAAAGTAAACTCTTTTAAAACAAATTAATCTGACTCACAGCATACATGACAGTTTAAGGCTGATGTAATAAGATTTCCTCATTTCTTTTTTTTTTAAATTCTTTTAGAGTTTCTTAAGAAAACAACTTAGTTTCAGATTATTTATTTTTTAATTCAAGCCTCAATCTTCTTTGAAGCATTTTGTTGTGTTTGATTTGCAGCTATGCTGATCAGTCTCCTGATAACTTTGACAATACAAATTAAATACTATCACAAACAAGGCAGTAGAACTATAGCACTGGTAATAGTTGTTGTAAAACCATAAAAGTTACCATGTTATTTCATTATCTCCGTTATTGAAGCTAAAAATAGTACACAGAGCCTAATTTTTTGTGCCACTCTGACTTAATTTCTTTATTTTCCATTTTCCGTTATACTCACCAGCATCTGGAGCCAAAATGACATCAGTTATCCGCTTTTTCCCATTAGCAATTTGACAAATCCCCCTTTATAACAGCCCCATATCATTCTGCTTGACTTTCCCCCGGGACTGAATTCAGTTATTGATTGCCCGTTCAGTTTCACTTGGAAAAGGTTGATAAAAGGAGGTTTTCACTTTCTCAATTTGATGTGACAGCTCCCTAACAAGAATAATGGAATGCGCCCATTCACAGGCAAATCAAGCTAATCCAGCGTGCCCCTCCGCTCTCAATGGAGAAGTCACAGTCCTTCCCGGCCCATTCCATCACAAGCCTCTCCCTCTCTTCAGAAACCTTCAAAGTTAGCCCAACTCCTCCAAAAGACAACATCGCTCTTTGTGTGCACCTCTCACTCACCATCAAATGGATAAATAGGACGATAAATATATACAGAGACAGAAACTAAACTGAAGCATATAATCAGTTTGTTTTATGTGTAATCTGATTGCAATGATTCCCACTTTTTATCCTGTGTGTTGTCTGCAGCTATTAGATAACTGTTATCAGACCTGTTGTTATGAGAAAATAAACAAATAGCATGAACAACATTAGAAAACATGTCCTGTAAAAACTTTCATCAGCCACTGGTATGTGTGACAGTGAAATGTCCACCTCTCCTCTCGCTGGAATGAGCTGTGGCTTTATTTTTAATCCTCCTTCTGGGCAGAAACCAGGTGGCAGGGCAAAGGTGCACGTGTCTGTGTGAGTCACCATAAGTGAGTAACCACGCAGGATTGACTGTGTGCGTGTCTTGTGTAAATAAATGCATGCCAGCATGTGTGTGTTTCTGATCAAGCAAATCTGTGTTATGGTTGGAACTTTAATCATGTTAAAAGTTAACCATACTTAAAAGTCTTTCACAGAGGAAGTTTAAATCTTACTGAGCGTAGGCATCAACAGGCTCAGTAACAGGGCTTTTTGATTTAAAAAAAAAAACAACACCTACAAAAGTTATGATATCTCAATTAATCCGTTTGCTGCAGCAGCTATATTTACATTTTTAAAGGACACTTGAAGTGTGGTCTGTTTTGGATCAAGACACTGCCGAAGTCTCATTCACATTTGACTTAACAAGTCCTAACAATGACTTGGTAAGACTTTGGTTAGACCATTAAAGTGCCTCAGGTTCACTCCCATTCTGCTTTTAGACTAGAGAAAAGGGAGATTACCATGATTTTGCTTTATCCAGCACATGCAAGTCTCAAAACCATAAAACACAACCCAAAGGCATCCCCGTCCCGCTCTGAATGTGCACTTGTTACTGCTCTCAATTCGGCTTTCAGCCCCCTCTAAAGAGACAAGGCCCAATCACAATATTGTCAAGGCTCTGTTGGTTTTCTGGTTCAAATCCTTGTTCACGCTGTTTGCTGAGTACTCATCTGCTGTGACAGCCTTCAGACAAACAGTGAGTCCTGAAAGAGGTCTCCCACAACCAGATCTTTCCTGCTGGGCAGCGGCTGAAACGCTCCTTTCTCTCTCCATCAAGTGGAACCCAGGCTATTGAGTTGGCCCCTGGGATCCCTCCATTGAGGTGGGCTATGGGCCAGTGCTTCGCCCCTCCTCACCCTGGGCCACCCTCATTCTCCCAGCACACCTGTACCCCTAAAACCCCATCGTGGGAACTTCCTTGCTGCCTCTGCCACCTGAGCGGATCAATGTGCCAGCTGGGTACATCTGACAACCCCCAACTGGGAGTCAAAGAGAATAAAGATAGCCACAGTGTGCCAGATTGATTGAGCTCTTAGAACTTTTTACTTGCATACTGTCACTCTCATTGAACTCAGAGAGATAAAGAAAGCTCTGCAGAGGTTAGGAATCAAAGTTGGTATATGCAGAAATGGTTTGAGATTTGCATATCTGAAGTTCACCCACAAAAACACATTTTTAGCCTCAGATCCCTAGTCTCCCTGCTTCCCCTATCCTCGGCATCTCCATGGCACACTGCAAAAAATGGCATCAATTAATCAACATTCATGAACCGTTTACTTGAGCTCCCCTTTGTGCGCTGCAGGGCCTAATCCAGACAGAGACCAGGCTGTTCTGCAGCAGTGCAGACTGCGTCACTCCACCCTTTGTGGGAGAAACCCATCAACTGGTGTTTCAGGGAAATGTCTCCCCCCACTGAGAGCCTAACCTTCCCCCCTCTCTCACCCTCTTCCTCTTGTGCCCTCTTCAGCACTCAGGGCAGGAAGCTCCGTCTCATAGAGGAGGCCATCCATCCATCTTTGCCTCTTCCCATCCAATTCACAGCCGCTCCACATGTATGAAGACATCTGTCCATATTTGATCAGATATTCCATTTTGCTGCAAATGATCCCACCCTCCATCCCCACCCATGAGGGTGGCAGCGTTTTCAATGTGCCGATACTTTCCTGCATAATAACCTGCCAATTCTTTGCCCCTTGCAGAAGAAGCAAGTTTAATTGGGCCTTGCATTTGGAGCTCTTCTACAATTACACAATTACAGCGGAGATGCATTTCTGCACGTTGCGATGTTTGCCCCAATTTGCTGCACTTTTCATACAGTTTAACTCTGGTTTCCTTTTCAGGGGATGCAAATTTGGCTCATTTGGCTTCAAATGAAGCATAATTGCTCTTATTGAAATCTACACCTTTCTACGAGAGGTTCCTGCCAGTTAGTTCTCATTAAACCTACAGAGAACAAAAATTCCCAATTCCATTTAAGCACACATGCCATCTGTATCATCTTGGGTTAAAAGCAAGGAAATTGGATCTAAAATGGATGCTGAGTGAAAAACTTAAAGTCAGTTTGTCCAAGAGAGTCTGTGCTGAATCCTTTTTCTGTAACTCTTTAAAGAAACTCCCCTGCTTCCTAAATCTCTCACCAAATCACAGATCAGGAATTTAGTGGGAATATTTCACAGAGAATACGGGACATGTCTGATTGAAATTGAAGCTGTTCTCGTTGTTTTCAAATACAGAATGTGTTTGCAGAGAACGCTTTCAATTAAGTGCATCCTAATTAGCTCGAAGGGCATGCACGGCTGGCCTCCCCACATTCAAAAAACAGAATAGTGTGTCAACCCCGACATGTGATCACCATCAAAGTGTTTTCCACTCCTTCCTCTTCTTTTATATCACTGTCTGGAAAGTTATAGAAAAAACCTCTGCTTCCAAAAGGCCCTCTGAGTGTGAAGTGGTGGCCTGAGCCGCACTCCAAACAATGCCTTACAAGATACTGTTTAAATTCATATCCGCCTGTCTTTTATTCCTGGGGGACAACACAACAAACCGCTGACCCACTGATACACAATTAGAAGTGATGCGGCAGTTAAGGCTACAAGCAACTCTGTTTAACCGTCTGTCTTTGACCCTCCACCATTGAATAAATATAATGCCCCCAATGAGAGTAAGACACTGAGGTGGAGTGAAAAGGGAGCTGGGGAAGATTTTAAGCCACACATAAGTAGTTAAAGACCTTTATAGAGTATAACACCATTATCCCTGCTGAATAAAAATAGGATTTAGTGTTTTTTCCACTTAATTTAAATCAAAAGAGTCCCCACCTTACATATTGCACTGGTAATGTAATGGAGAGAGAGCCACAAAAAAGGCTTTGTGGCTCTGACACCTCCTATAGTGGGACTGTGTTGTCCTGTGAGCAAAAGGAGAGAAAGGTTTTTCTTCCCTGCGTTGCTATCTGCTAACGCATTCTAATTGATGCTGCTGCATTCCTCCACTGGATGCATTCAGTGAATAACGAGCCTCGGACTGAATACCCATGAATTGGTCCCCACCAAGCAAAGCAGTAAAGCCTTTGCCCCCCCACATCACCACCATCCCTTCGCCTCCCTGCACCGCCACCATCGCAACCACCACCTCCCCTAAAAAAAAAAACCTTCCCCAAAGCTCTACTCTAGCTTCACCGCCCATTAAAGCACGACCATTGTGCAGAGATGCAGTCCACAAAAGCTGTCAATCTCTCCGGGTCCTCCAAAGCTTGGACTCACACAGACTGGAGTGACAGACCTCCCCCTTCTCACCCCCTCAAACCCACCCATGTCCCCCCCAAAATCCTCTCCCTGAAACTTCTCAGCTAACTATCCCCCTCTCTCTCCCTCACTCTTGCTCTCTCCCTCTCTTGCTCTCCCCAGCCCCAGTGCACAAAGCATCAATCTGTCTTCAGCCCCAGCACCCTTGGCCCTTTGTCCCATCTGCAGGTGCCTCTGAAAGCACCCACGGTCGCCCCCAGCCTCTGCGCACGCCACGCCTAGTCCAGGGACAGGAACTGCTGACAAAGGCCCAGTGTGGGAATGAGGGATGCGTGGAGGGAGGAGAGGGGGTGTCGAGGGGGGAGGCTGCTCTAAGACAGATGGCCGGGGAAGTCTACCAACTCCTCCACGGGGGCTGTCAGTTTAGATTCAGAACTACGAATGAGACACACGGGGGAAGAACCAGTGAAGGAATGCCCACGGAAATCTGCAACTACTGTACGTTTAAATAAGGACCAGAATACAGAACCAGCAGCACCCACTGGATAACAAAGACAGCTGTCTGCTTGATATTTATATCCTGAAAAGGAAAGGATTCAAAGTGTAATATCACACATAAGCCCAAAAAGATACAAGAACACTAAAGTCTTATCCTCAAATTGATGTGAGGTTTGTTAAAAATAATGATTTTTTTTAAATAATGTTTAAGATTTTCTGTTGCAGAAATTATCCCCCACTACTACTCTTGAAATAAGATTGTCTTAAATCCTTGAGCCTCAACTTTATTGATTCAATAAAACACCTTTATTTGAAAGTGGCTTTTACTTTTCATGCTTTTATCACATATTATATTGATGGCTTTAAATTTTGCACATAGCTGAACATATTAAATTACTCCCACAGTAATAGCATCTAAATACCAAGTTAGAGTTTAATTTTTTACCATGTTTTAAAATATTTTTAGGTGCCTGCTTTATATTTTATGCAATGTCTTCCACTACATGTTTTTTTTTCTCATTCTCTAAACACTTTTGAGGTCAAAGGTCTTGCCAAATGACAACATGTTACAGATCAGCCCGCAGAGATGCTATTTAGTAGCACAGATGTGAAACACACTCTTTTGTTCCAGTTTTAAAAAGCACCCGCGCAAAAATAATTTTACACTCCACAAGTTCAAGTTAATTTTTATTTATTTGAGAGACTTTATATAAATTTACCTGAAATAAACAAACTGCTCTCAGGTGTGCAGCTTTGCTTCACTTTCTCTGTGAAATTCAACAAGTTCGTCAGGCCATATTGATGTGACTGGGATGCCACCACGTGGAAGTTATTTGAATTACAGCAACCAGTTGCTCGGTTGATGTTTGCGCCCTTATTTTGCATTCGCTGTGAAAGTATGGAAGAAAAAAAAAAAGATTTCTGGTATTTTTTTTTTTTTTTTTTTTTTTTTTTTTTTATATTTATCAACTAAATATCTGCAGTCCAAGTGAATTGTTATGGTACAATAATTTATCTACACTCAACTAAAATGGAAACTTGCAGGAGGATGTACGGATTCATCGACGTTACACCTAATGCTTCACAGATTTCAAACCAAAAAGTATTTTTTGATATACACTTCACCCGAGAGCTCAGAATAAAAGGCTTCTTTATTTCTACTTTTCTTTCCAAATTCAAGTTTAAAACAGAGAGACAGCTGCTCTGGAGATTTGTGTTACATATTTCAGATTACGTCAATCAACCGAAAGCTCCGGAAATGGAAAATGTGATGACGCATATTTGTAGACCCATTGTTTATTAGCTTTACAACTTTGTCCAAGTTTTAAAATGGTCTTACCTTCTACGAAAATCAGTCCCATTAGCTCCAAATCACTGATCTGAATTTACTATAAAGCACGGGAAAATAAGCTAACCCATTAATTCATCAAATAGTCGAATAAAATGTGATGCAATGTTTCATTTGGCCACACGGTGGCGATACAATACAGCTATTTTTGTTACTTACTGGCATCGGCATGATGTGAGATCTTCTAATTTCGCAATCCCCAACCACTTTCTTGGCGAGCACAAGATTCAGGAGGTTGTAAGAGCAGATTCTGAGCAGTTTATAGTCATTAATTTTAATGACGACTTGAGCAGCTCAGCACAGTGCAGAGCAAAGTGACATTGTGTACTGCATGTTTTGACAGTGCTGCCTCTCATCTTGAGTAAAATGATCTTGAAAGTTAAGGAGGGCTGTCGATATGTCAATATTTTCACAGGTATTTGGCCAGTGTTGTTTTCTGATGTGACTTAGAGCAGCAGGAGATAAAGAACATTAAAATTAGTCATAATTTGATGATGTGTCTATATTGGTTGCTATCTTTGCAGCACAGTCAGGAAACTAGGTGTGAAGCAAGCTTGATGCTTCCTCATTTTGAATGAGCTTCAAAAACTTCGAAAAAGTCTTTCATCACTGCAACCAAGATTTGAATCATACATATATTATTTACGGTAAATTGATTCCATACTATAAAGTTAATATGAAAGTTAAAAATCTTATTAATAGAGCCAAATTAAGTTGTTACAACCACAGGAGTCTGGGATTTGTTAACTGTGGAACCCTGTGCAGACATGTATTTATAAATTCTGTCCACTCTGTTTTTAAATGAGAAGTTGAAGATTTAAATTTGTGTTTACTTAATATCATCATATTTACCTCACTATTGTGGGCAACTGCAGCCTGGCAACATCGATGAAGCTATTGTTTTGTTGTGTAGATTTAGTTTTGTTTTAGTTGAGCAAAACGTATAAGTTAGTACGATCAATTCATCCATTGCAATGGTACTGTTAACTGAAGATGATGAGAAACACGAGTTGAGATGACAAGATAACCCTAACCAGAGATGTTGGACTGTAAGTTATTAATATTAAAGTAACTGACAACATATAGATGTATGTCTGCACAGGGCTGTGGTTTCCTTTCTTCTAGGGTCAACCGTCAAATGCTAATTAATTGCAGTTGCTCTTATTTTCCGTAAAGCTTGACTCATCATTGTTTCCCCTAGTCCTAAAACACATACCACATGTGTGTGTGATTACACAAGAGTTTTGTGGTTCAGAGTACTCACGCTTACTTACAGAGACACACAAACGTCACACTGGCCCTAGATCACTCAGCTGATGTCTTTGAGAAAATGAATGGGATACCGAAGTTGTTACTGATATTTTAGTGTCCACATCAGCCTAACATCCTTTTTTCTGACTTCTCTTATCTATGTGATTTTTTTAGTGATTACATTTCGCATCAACAGGAAAGTCATTGAGGTAAAGATGCAAAAATGATGCCACATGCAAATAACTACTAAGGTTACTCGAGGACAACGAACACTTATACAAACTAATTTCTGAGAGTGTCAGATTTCTCTTTGCAACTTCCGTGCCCAAATGTTATCCAAAAGTCATACTATTTCACATTGCAAGTTTTGGAAGTAAGGTTAAGGTCAAGTCTTAACATTAGATGCATTGTATCAGAGTAAGCAAAGTTAAGTCTGCAGTCCCTTGGGATGTCAAAATAAAAACATCACATTGAGCAAAAACAGTAACATTAAGTCAAAGGCTTCAATGTGGTACATCTTTGAGCAACTTTTTTTCAGTATTATTTCTGGCTTTATCGATTCTTATTAAAAGGCTATGATATCTTAAATAAGAATGTTCACTACTCATTCATACTATCACAGAAAAGTCAGTTTTCCTGAAACTAATAGTGTGTTTCTATAACAATTGCATACATTTCTAAGTAGATCACTTTTAGTTCTTCTGGTTACTGGGATATCTATCATATCAGCTTGCGGCACAGTTGCGCAATATTGCACTGCATGCGCACATCAGTAATAAACATGCAAGTCCAGTCACAAAAAGAGACATGCAGACTTTTTTAGAGTACAGTATCAACAAAGTTTTATTTGAAATTTGACATAAACCTGTTTTTCTTTTTCCTGAACCAGCTTATTAAAGTAAGTTTATCTATTTAAGAGCCTACTCCTTCCATCACTAGGCTCAGGCTTTCAAATCACAGCATGGCACCACATTATGTCAGGATCAATGCAAGACTTCCACCTCCTTAGCGTCTTCTGTTTTTCAAGAGGAAGATTGGTTTGCTGCTTATTTTATAGATTTTTTTTTTTGCAAGGAAGACCACTCAAAGAAAAATGTCAAATGTAACCCTTAATTATACATTTTTGTAAACGTGAATAGTCTTCTGGTTGTTCTTTTTCAATAAATAAAGAAATGTGCTGTTGTGAATATTTCTCAATCACTTCTGAATCTTTGGGTTGGGGCTGGGTAGAGGGATGTTTGAACTATATCCACCTTAAGCTCATTAGCCATCATTTTATTGTAAGGGATGAGTTGTCAGTGTAAAAAGACACCTCAGCTTCATCGTCTCATGGATACATTCATACTCACTGTATGTGAATGTGTCATGTTTGAAGTGCAACCACAAACTGCCACCTCTGTCATGGTAATCCTATCGAGGGGGGGAAAAGCAATAAAGTATCTATGGCTGTTAGTTTGAAATCAGACCACATTACCCAGAATGCCGTGTGGGAGCGAAAGTCGCCGCACCTTCGCCGGGTGGAGCTTGAGAACGTGGGAACGTTTGTGGGTTGCTGCGGGTTGCTGCTGCTGCTGGAGTAAAAACTGTTTGACAGGGAGGTGAGGCGACCTGTGAGAGGGGATTACATACGAGAAGAGAAGTTTTAAGCGTGTCTGCGACAGTTTTCGAGTCAACTTGGAGGTAGACTTGAGCTCGACAAATGATTTGTACGAGTGTAAGCAACAGGGCACAGAGCGAAATGTCAGGGACTGTTTCAGCCGTGAGCAGAGGGAAGCGCGACTAGTACACCGCAACGCGGAAAATATACCAGGGGGGTGAGAATGCGAATGGTGCGAAGATACCGAAATCAAACAAAATGGAAACGATGTAGCGTCGCTGCGGCATTTCATATAGCTAGAACTAACGTTAGAGTAGAGAATAGATAGCTAAGGAGCTAGCAGGTTAACTAACATACATGTAAAGTTATTCCCCGGAGCCCGGAGGCGTCTGTTGAATCAGAGGAGTTCATCAATATCACGAAATCAAAGAAGATCAACAAGAAGATGCTACGGAGAGGACTGAACCGTTTGGTATGTGTCCTTGCATTAACCCTAATACACACACATACACACACATATACATGCATACATAAACATTGTTAGCTTAATACATCCTACTGCCCCTGCTAGCGTTTTATTAACAGCTGGGATTCATTCCTGGAACAATTCAACATGCCATTGTCCTGTCATTTCCCCTCTCCTTTCGTACCCTGCCAAAATCATGGGAAACTACCGACCATGAAGCAAACTGTTACTTCACATTTCCTGATAACACGAAGCAGCTGGCGTCTCACTTCGTTAGCTAACTGCTAGTTAAGTTCCTGAAACAGCCAGGAAGTCACGACAGATGCAAGCTGATGTTAGCTTAAATGAAGAGTTGTTAAAAGAGACTTTTATGTCACATGTTGGAACTGTCTGCCCGTTTTTCGCCATGTAAGCATGCCTTCTTTACATTGTCATCACTTCAGCTCAAACTTTATACAGACTTAAGGTCCAGATCAAATACTGCACAATTACTTCTAAAAATTTACAAAAGCACAGTACAAGTCCATTACTATCATTAACTATATACAAAAGTGTATAAATGACTACTCTTTTACACAGAGGTATCTGTGCTCCATTACTAGAATTGGTAAAAGGAGCACTGTGTCTGATTGTGGACAGGACTCTTGATGAGTACAATCTCATTGGCATCAAGTCACTGAAGATATTTAAATAGAAAATCCTCAAAACAGTTTGGAGAACATGAACTCATGCAGCTACAAACTTTTCACTGCCCCTGCATCATCCTGGTCACTTTGGTACTATTCTCAGTAGGGTGTCCCAATTCAATATTGATACCAGATATCAGTCCTGTATGTGCTAAAAAAACAGTGTTAGATTGTATTGGCCTGCATCAGAAATCTGTGATATAAACACTCAGATACAAGCAGTTTATTTCTGACTCTGCTTCAGTACTTCAATCTTGCAGTACCTGGATCCAGCTTGCAGAGCCAGTGTGATAACAACAGCGTGTGCGAGGGTGCTAACAAAGTTGCAAGGAATTGGCGTGATGTCGGCCATGTGGCAGTTTTTTTTTGTTAAAATTCGAAAAAGACTTAGTGGCTGAGTGCAAAATGTGTCATGCACAAGTTTCTGTCGGTGGCATAGACCTGGGGATGTTAAAACAACAACCTCATCATTGAGTTTGAGTAATAACACTTGATCAAGTCTTTTCTAACATTTCATACTACAAGATAAATAACAAAAGTCTGCATGATTTGTTCTGATATCGTATCGGATTGAGTATCAGCCGATACTCAAGGCTATGATATTAGTATTGTATTGGAAGTCGAAAGGTTGTGTCAGGACACCCCTAGTTTTCACAGCATCATTGAGCGTCTTACAGTCCATGAAAACTTGCTTTCTTGTAGTTTGCAAACTAAACTTGCTTTCAAGGATGTCTGCTCACTTGTGCTTACATCCAACACTACTGGCTGTAAATGTCATCAGTATTATTGTTTGCTGGGAGAAAAAGAACAACAAGAAACCCAGGAGAGTTGAATCTCACTTATCCTAATCCATTATTATGACATTTCATATCCTGTGCAGCATCATACATGTAACAAACAGATAGCTGCACTGCCAGGATTGTTATCTAGATTGTTCACGCTTGTTGTACATACAGTACAAAATCATGTCACCTGTATATTGTGTAAAACAGCCTTGGAACTGAGGCTATATTAAGAGTGCATCAGCCTGTCTCTAGAGACCTGGGCTTCTTTTCTCTAAGGTCTCACAGGCTAAAAATACACACTCTTTGTAAGACGTGCATTTAACCATATGTCTCCCCCTGAGTGCCCTTCATGGTCATCTTTAACTGATTGATTGATATAGATTGACAAGAAATCAATGAGCTACTCTTCTGTGATTTGTTTGTTTGTGGCAGCCTTTTAACCAGCCAAACACGAAAATATAAATCACTGGGTTTAGTTTTCCAGCTTTTTAAATATGAGAATTTGTGTTTTTTAACTTTTGACAAAATAAGTCATTTTTATTGTTTTCACTTTGGACTGACAGTTGATCAGTTTATAGAGAAAAATAACCGACAGTTTGATCAATGATAATAAATATATGCAGCCCTCTTGAGGATGCAACAGTTGTCATTAATCATTCTCCCATGATTCTTTGAGCAGCAGCTGGATTAGTTCACCACAAAGAAGTTGGTCCTCTGCCAGCATGAACTGCTGTGACATCATATTTCATGATTGGTCAATTTAATGCTTACCCTTTTAAAGTCCCCCCATTGGTTTCATTGCCTTCCTCGTACGTTAATCAGTCATGGACTGGCTAGTTGAGAGCGGAGCAACTCTCTGCAAGGCCAGGTTTATAAATGCTAAACCCCCTTTACTGCTCCTTTATCATCCTCTTATGCACCAGTAACCTGTTGTCACTGCTGGGTTGAATCCCCCAAAGGCTCCGTGAGCAGTATAGATACTGACAGTGAATAAGGGGAAGCAATATAATAATTATAGTGCCTGACCCTCCTCCTGGCCTCCCTCTAAGTGTTGCCAGGTCAGCTGGATTTCCTGCTTCTGGAGAGGACTGCTGCTGTAATTTCTCTTCTGTGTGAGCTGTAAATAATATTTTGTGCCGAGCAGCCAGCCCCACTGTCATTGATGCTCACAGTGCCGTTATCTCAAGCTCTGGCTCCCTGCCTCCTGATTCACACTATCCTTCCCTTGCCCACGGGAGGTTCATGTGCATCATGAGGAGGGAGAATGATGCAGAGAAAAGGGGGATTGCCTGCTCATGCCAGAAGGCACAGAAGAGGCTCCATGTGCCTCACTTGACTCTCCCACTATGGTGCACCGTGCCACTAAACCCTGAGTGTGTCTTTGGAAAATCATTAAAGATGGCTGTGGGAACGATCGAGGCAGGGCTTTTTTTATTGGGTGGGGTGGGGGGAGCTCCAGAGGTTGTAATGCTCTGACAGGAATGCAAAATCACACACTTCTCTTTGATGTTCGTTCAAGCCCTTGAAGGCAGCGGTGTGATCTGAGAGAGGTGGAGCCTGGCGGAAATGTGATAGTATTCATGGAGGGAGCCCCTGCCTCGACTGCATGGAGAACAGCACCGACCCATGAAAACACTATCACCCAGGCAGCACTTCTCACTATCTTTTTAAGGCCTCCTCCTACTCTCTGGCTGGATCAAATCACACATGCAAAGCTTGGGCTTTATGTTTGACTCTGTTGTAGTACTGTTAAAAATACTCCACCTACTCCGTTTTGAAGAACACCCAGGCTACAGTGAAGTTGACCAGCCCTGCACACAGTTGGAGGCTCAACAGACCTGTGCACACATCCTGTGCACAATGGCAGGATGTAGTCATACTGAAACAGATGGAAATGCTTGGTTCTGAATCAGAACTACAGTAGGCTTGTGTAGGGATGGGTACCTTTCACTTTTAAAGCGATACGGTACCGATGGACGTACCTGGCCATCGGTACTCAACGGTACTAATTTTTGGTACTTTTTTGTGTTTATCTGGTAAAAAATATCAATTTGTTTGATAATAAAATCTATATTTTTTCTCAATTTTACATATTTGCCACCTTGCAGTGCTGTGTTCTTGTCCAGCATGGAAAATTGCCTGCTCTTCCACTTCCTCAGAGTCACAAGGATGCATTTAGGTACCTCATCATGGTACCTTTTGATTTTACGTGAATCAGTACCTGGTACTTTCGATAGATTTTGGTTGGTACCTATAAAAATACCTAATTTGGTACCCATCCCTAGGCCTGTGAAACAATAATTCATTCGGTTTATTTATTAGAAAAGTTGCTCTGTGATAAATCTTTTCTGTCACCAACTTTGTAGATTTATATTTTTTGCTGTCATGAAATGTCCTCATGAAGCTTCTTTATAAATAATGAAGCAAGGAGCTAATTGGCAGATTAATTTTCTATTAAAATAATGCCAGTTGGTGGCAGTCCTTTAAAAATAACTTGTAAAGAACATCTAAAGTTAGCTCCAGCCTTTCATAGTTTTAAATTTATGTTTCCTGTGTGGAGTAAGATGTCAAGGTTGGTTTAATTTAGCATCACGTGCCTGGAAGTAGACATGCATTTTAAGATCAGCCTCTTGGGGCTCCTTAGGCAAAAGTTGTGGACTGTTTAGAGACTGTTATGTGTTTTGTTTCTGCTGCATTTTCACACACAACAAGGGATCCTAGCACACGCATTTATTACTGGAGCTTTGATTTCAATTTGAAGCCACTACAGGGATGTCATGGCATTTACACAACTCATCTCCATAACATAGAACGTCAGACACCTTTGATGCATTGTGCATCTTTCCTACAGCCTGACGTAGCTTTGCACAGCACACCTTTTGAGGAGGGATTTTACTCCCAGTCTGAGGGGGTTCTCCGTGTTATTCTCTATCATGCTAATCCAGTTATGTTCTAAGGCTCGCAGAGTGAAATATTTCCTGCTTCTGCTCAAGGTGCAGCTCTACTCTTATTCTCCTCTATCTCACATGGGCTTCCCCCTCACCTCTCTGCCCTCCTCTCCATCTCTGTTTGCGCTATCCACCCTGCAGTAGGGTGAATGATGCACTGTGGCCTGCCAGTGTCAGATGTGTTTCTACTTGACTGTGACCCAGGCACCAGTAAGCAAGCCCTCGCCTGGCAGGAGATGAAGTTGTGTGTGAAGGATTGCATGTCAGATGTGTTTGGAAGCACCGGGGGTCTTAAAACTAGTTACTCAGGTCAGCCAAGAGTGCCCAAAGCTCTGGGATGTACACACAAACCTGTTTGCAAAAATATTGACGTGTACACACACACACACACACACACACACACACACACACACACACACACACACACACACACACACACACACACACACACACACACACACACTCCTGCTCTCTAAGGTGATTTCCTACAACACCTTTTCTTTAACGCACATGATAATTGTACTTTTCAGGAAACTGATGCTTGTAAATCCTCCTGATTTTTAATTCTCACAGCCAAAGAAGCAAACTGAGCCCTCACACTGAGGTATCCTTTGTTTTTTATCATGACAGTGCTGGCAGTGACAGTTCAGAAAAAGTCATTTTAAGAGAGACAAATAATTGACATACTGAGAAAGAATATCTCGTTAGCAGTTTCACTTTTTTGTTTTCATTAGCTGTGTTCACTCTCTTCACCGTGTCTCTATGTAACTCCACCACTGCTCTTCTCTTTCACTTTGGATTATAAATATAACTGGACACGTGTCTTTCCCACTACCTATTGTGAAAATAACACAGATTTTATTCTATTAAAACATGTCAAATATGACATGTAAATATATCCAAAATGTTGTCAATCTTGGTAATAACTTTCAGTTTCATTTGGAGGAGCTAATTTCCAGCAAAAATACTTTTCAGTAGTCACTGCTCGCAATTTGCCAGTTATTCAAATTAGGGATGCACGATATTATCGTCACAATATCGGTATCGGCTGATAAAAGCTTAAAAACACGTTTATCGGTATCGGCAGATATGAAAATTTCTGCTGATAGTCACAGCCGATAAGGTGCTATTCAGTCAAGATTATTATCATTTACCATCCGAAAAATAAGCTCCTTAAATAAAATGTAGCACTTCATTTATTTGCACTGCAGAGCTCTGTGTCTGTCACCAGGTTGTTACAGTAGCTCTAAAATAATCAAATGCAACTTGGTTATGTTTAAAAATGCATTGTACATTTAAAGTTCACGTGATCTAAAGAAATTATTTTTCTGTATTTCAATACTGAATGTCTTGAGTTTTAAAAAATAATACATTTCTTATTTATGGTAAAATCAAAGTTTTTTGTCTTGTTTTATGTGTTTTTCTTGAACAAATAAGATCGTCACAATAAGAGTAACATATAAATTCTAGTACAGGATGGACTTAGCTTTCTTTACAGTGAAAAAACAACCAAACTTGTGATTATCGGTATCTGTATCGGTATCAGCCAAAAGGGGTTTTGATATATCGGATATCGGCAAAAATCCAGTATCGTGCATCCCTAATTCAAATAGTTCCCTGCCCCACTGCAGACATAAGAATATAGAGACCAGTGAAATGACTGTGAAAGCTTTTCTACATTAGGTATAATGAAAGCATGAATATGATCTGTATTCTGGTTTGCCAAGCAAAGTTTGTACATAACACCTGTGGTGCTGCAGAAGTCTCAGCTTTTTTTTTCCAGTTCCTAATCTCACATCGCCAGCAACTGGCTTTTTACGCTTCCTCATAATATTGGGACTTTTATTATTATATGTTTTTTTGTTATTTAATAGCAAAAGCAATCAGCTTTCAGATACCACATCATCACATTACAACCAAGGGCTAATGGTCTTGCTTCTGTAAACTCCTCACATTTGTGAGCAGCCAGTTGCACCTGTTGGGAACATATTTGGTGCTTTTATTAACTGTGATGAGATACAAGAGTCTTTGAACAGACTTGTCACTTTTGGGTGAGTAATTAGACTAAGAGTACATCTGAAGGCCACAGACCGCACAAAGCATGAAGGGGCTGTTTGATTTATCAGGCTCTTTTTGATTAGGAGAGATGCGTATTGATTAGGGCTGTACTCGGTTTTGCCGCCATTAGTCTTGTATCGTGAACAGGCTGGCGAACAGAATTGCTTACTCTGATTTCTTCCTCTTCCTTCCTCTCTCTCCGTCTGGTCTCCTGCATTCTGCCCAGTAATGGAAACCCAGCCAAAGGAGCTCATCTGCAACACACAGCAGGATAATAAATATATTTAGTGTGAGGAGGGAGGGCGGGAAGGATGGTGGTGAAAAGGAATAAACGGCAGGCTGTGGGGTAGTGGGCTGATGAAATATAGTCGGGGAGCACGGAAAGCCCTGCGTGACTCAAACCCGAGAAACTGGAGTGAAACCAGAGGGGTGGACCTGTAGCCTCTTTGCACCTCTCCCATCTCCTCTCCACCTAATGGACGGGCTCTTTCAGGCGTCCTGCAGTTGGAGTGGGCAGGTTTGCTTGGATACAACGGGACCATGGATGGCTTTTTGTGGCAATTTTCCACTTCCCTTTAAAAGCGAGGTTGAATTCTCAGTTTGTACCTCTAAATAATTCAGGTTGCTTCATTTATTTTGAATTCTCCTCACATTGCTCCTCCCTTTTCCTGACCCCACGTACCTTCGCCAGGCTCGCGGCACTCAAAATGCATCCTCATCATCCATATATGTATAAAGGCTCATCCAGAGATTTTCTGTGCCATGCTCCAGCTCTAGCATTACCCAGAGAGCATCGCAGTGAGATGTGAAGGGAATGCTGAGATGTGTGTGGGGGATGTTTTCTTTCTCTCTCTTTTTTTGTGGGTCTGTGTCTATCTCGCTCTCTGTGTCTGAGCACGCAGGGAGAAGCAGAAACGGCAGCATCTGTGATGTTTCGTCTTCCTAGTTTTCCTTTGTCACCTGAAATGATAGGGTACTCGCTGACACAGAGAAGAGGAACCACAACGTCCCCATGAGGATTTAAGGAGTGCTGGAAGGCAAATGATCATGCCCACCCTCCTCCTCCCTCACGTGTTCGTATGAACACCTCGGTTAGGCATCAGGCTACAATTATTATCTCCATGGTGAACTCCAGCCAGGCAGGCAGGCGGCATTGCTCAGTCACAGGGAGAAAAATGAGTCTCTAAAAAGTGGTCACAGTTCAGTGGGAGGAAACGCTTGGTGAGGAAACCTGAATCAACCGTGCTCCTGTGAGCAAAAGAAGGAAAGAGCCACATTGATTTTCGTCATTAGTCTCGTTAGCCTTCTATGCAGTGTCTTTGGATAATTAATTGAAAAGCAATTACAGGCAGTGTAGCTTGGTACATTATTAAAGATAATGTCATCAGAAGGCTGAAGCTGAGATGGAGGTTTTTTTAAAGCCTGTCAGCATTAGAATGTACCGTTAATGCCTTTCTGTTGTTATTGCATGGCTCTCTGCCAGCGGATGAAAGCCATTGTAGTGTGTGCAGTTTGGTTAAGTTACTGCCTGTACAATTCGTAGAAAAAGCAGCTGGATCAAGCAACTTCTCTGAAGCTGAATTTGTTGCACACACGCACACTAAAGCAGAGTACAGAGAGTATGTGCACTTGGCTGGAAAAACCATACTCCATTTATGGCTACACTACTTTAAATTCTCTTTAATTATAGATTAAAGTGTGACTGGGCTGCCGCTTGAAGTGTGTTCACTTTTCCTCGTCTTAGAACACAAAGTGTCTCGGTTAGAAGAACCCTTTCCACTTTTGTCTTTTGCTCGAGGACTCACTGAGACAGAGGACGGAGGCTCAGGGGACAAAGTTCGAACAAGAGAAGGTTGGACGACATGGGATCGAAACCCAAAGCAGTGTTTTTGTTAATGAATGATTTAAAACTAAAAAGAAGTTAAAACATAACTCAGGAAGTGAATGTAAAACTTGCAGCTAGCTTGGTTTGTGAGGCCTGGACTGTGTTATTGTCTTGGATGCTGTCTCTGCCTTTAATGCCCACAGACATTTGTCAGCATTGTGTGACTTGCTTACACATTTCCTGTTTTATCATCTACAAAGGCCACAGGTTCCCCTCTGATTACCATGCATATTGTATGTGCAAAGAGAGAAACCAACAAGCAGATCAGTACCCAGTTTCAACAGTGCCTTTGTATTTCACAGCCACTTCTTATTCAGTCACTAAATGTCGATGGGTTTCGATGCAGCACATTTCAGAAGCTGTCAGTTGGCCATGAGCGTTGCAACACTGGTTTGAACATTATGTGTCTGTGGTTTTTTTGAGGCGATCAAATAATTGAGGAAGCTGCTCCCAGTGTGAGATCTAGATGAGTTTCCCCTCCTCCCCCATTGTCGAGGGACACGGCGTAATGTAGGCCAGTACCAGCCCATGGTACAGTACTCTCTGTGTCTCCTACAGCTGCAGGGATGCTAGCTGAACAATGGGCTTTTGCCTATCCACAACAGCTCCTTAGGATCAGCCCTCAGTTCAAGTTGGACCATTATTACGCTGTTGGGCCATTCATCACTGTGAGCAAACAGTGCGGACAGGGGAGAGAGTGGATATGGGGTCTGTAGACTGTGCAGTAGGCCAAGTGCTGATGAGCCCATGATGGAGGTAACTTGTGTTGCAGTTTCGCTGTTGTTTGGTAGCCTGAGTCTGAAATATTCAACCTGAGGTACAACTGACATTGTACAATGAAATTTGTTAATTTTTTGACTAAAATTCATAGGGGATTAAATATGTGCACTTCAGCTGAAAGAAATAATGATTATCTGATTTTGGCTAATAGAGGGTTAGTTTTTTTAGTATCAAATGCTAAACATTGCAACATCTCTAGCAGTTACGGTGAACAGTTCTACTTTGGTTTTCTGTGGCAAGGTTTAAAGAGGTTTAAAAAGATGAATTTAATAAGTCTAACACTTGATAAAACAAAGAGTCTTTGTGCTGAAATAAGACATATTATCAGCGTGAAATAGCTTCATCAAGAACTCTTTTGTTGCAGAGAAAATGCATCAAAAGGTGAACACTTT
Source organism: Halichoeres trimaculatus (assembly GCF_033239565.1). Classification (NCBI taxonomy): domain Eukaryota; kingdom Metazoa; phylum Chordata; class Actinopteri; order Labriformes; family Labridae; genus Halichoeres; species Halichoeres trimaculatus. The sequence continues at coordinate 24,067,803 of NW_027437185.1, forward strand.
TTAAAACCGCTGCTGTGACAAACTTTTGATTCCGGTTTGATGTTAATGCTTCTCAGTGCTATATTTTCTTCAAAAGACAACCTAGCTTTTGTAAATCCTCTGCTTCCTCGGCAATGAGCACTTGGATGTGTAATCAAAACTGAGGGAGTTACAATTAGTGAGACAGAGCGATCATGCTGGAAGAGGACAGGCAAGTGGGCTGACAAGAAAAGACAGAGAATGAAAAAGCGGCGAGTGCCAGATAGAGCACCGCAGTGACTAACAGCATTGACTCACTGCGTGCATCTTTCCCCTCGCATTCAAACATTCATCACTCAGCTCTATTCAGCCTGTCATAGAACCAACTTTATGTTGCAGTTAGGCTGTTTTTACCGTTGTCATCAACATTTCTTCAAGCAGTTTACTGGTGCTTAAGCATTTAGCGTTGGCATTCCTTCATCCCAGTACTCTTAGACAACAGTTTTAAGTCTTCAGGTCGAGATATATTACTCTAAAGTCATACATCTACTTTTAGAGCTTTCTGTCTTCTGTGTGTTCAGAGGAAAAGCTGCTAATAGGTACTGCATTAAGCTGCAGATATGGTTGACCTGTAGTGAATCCACTTGCGCTGAGAGCAACATCATAAAACCTGATAGCAGAGAGATAAGATGCACTCAGAGCAGATGTTGTTAAGTCGTAGAAAATGATAAGGCACCGAGGCACTCTCACACACAGCCCACTCTCCTCATGTACTGCTAAAACTGAATGAGTAATTAGACAGCGAGCGGCTTGGATCATTTTTGCTCAGAGAATTACATGATATGGATACCGAGGTCAAACACGAACACGGACTTAACAACAGTTCTGTCGTTCTCTCTGCTGCAGAGTGTTATTGGTACACGTGCAGGACATAAAAAAGTACAAGCGCAGGTCCCCGGCGCTCTCTCTTCTTCACACAGCTCCCTCACACCTCATTAAATGTGTTTAAGTAGATTTTCTTAGTGGATTTTTTCAGAGCTTAATGGCACAGCTCTTGCATTCCTTCCTGAATGAGCTTGGTGTTTTATTTTGTCCTCTGAATCCATGTTACAAAACTGCAAGAGAAGACTTATCAGAACAAAGCAAAGCCACTGCATCTACTTAAGATTCTCTTTTTTTCCAGATTGCTTCAGCATCTCTCTAAGAAAGGCATCAATCTTGCTTGACCACAGACCGTAGCAGAGTGAATAATCTGTGCCGTGTCATTGCTTAATGTGCTGTCATCTGCCTTATTTTCCTCTACACACCATGGTTTCATCTTTACTTACTGTTTGCTTTGAAAAACTTGTCAGATTAACTTGCTTGACACCAAACACTCCTTGTGTGACGATATGCATGTAAACTGCTCGAGCTATGCCTCAGTTAAAAGCTTGACACAAAGCTAAACAACTAAAATGCAAGAGTTATTGTGCACGTTGATGTCCAAAGCAGACCTTGGAGCCAGAACCACTTATTGTGTGCTCTTTAAAAACACATTGGCCTTAAATGGCAACATCAGAGTGAGAGAGCTGCGTCAAAGGTAATCTCCATAGATTTTTGGTATGGGAAGTTCTCTGGTTTCCTTTCATAGTAAGTTTGTTGCCCAAGCTGTATTGACCTATCACACATCAGCAGGCCTCGGTCTGTGCTGGAAAGATGGTCTGTAACGAGAGTGAAAGCAGGCAAAACATAATCTGCTGTGACACCGTCCTAGCTTTTATTAGCTTTGATCTGACAACTAACTGATATCTGCATGCATTACAAGATTTCACTGGAGTGACAAAAAGCCAGTCAGTGATGCATTATGATGAAATTTCAACAAATGTTACACCTGTTATTTGCAAGTGTATTACACATTGCAAGTGTGTTGCACATTTCCTTTTTTCTTCAAACTTCCTTAAAGAGCAACTCCGATTTTTTGACACCTGGACCTTATTTATAGGTGTGTGCATGCTCATATACTCACTCAGACAAACATCGTGCAGCTCGGAGTCCTTAAGAAGTTATTTAGATCCAACAGATTTTAGCAGCACTTAGCGGGGGCCACGGCAAGGGAGCTTCAGCGCGGGACATAATCTCTGCAAAATCGCTCATTTCGGCTATATTTTTTCATCCATCGCTATCCATCGTTATCACAAACACGCTCCTCTTCTGTTGCCATAGGCGAACACGGTCCACAAGCGCACCACCAGTTTGCATTGAGTCGTGGACGTGCTCCTGTTTGTTGTTCTCGAGCCAGCTCTTCGTCTCTCTCCCTCTGCATCCTTCTTTCATGGAGCTCCTCGTCCGTGTACTCAGGCTCAAACAGGTAGGGACAACTGTCAAACTCGAAGTCGTAGTCTGAAGACGGTAGACGAGCTATCTTTATGATAACGCTGGCGGTGGATGAAAAAAAATAGCGCGCTGAAGCTCCCTTGCCGTGGCCCCCGCTAAGTGCTGCTAAAATCTGTTGGATCTAAATAACTTCTTAAGGACTCCGAGCTGCACGATGTTTGTCTGAGTGAGTATATGAGCATGCACACACCTATAAATAAAATCCAGGTGTCAAAAAACCGGAGTTGCCCTTTAAGTATGGTAAGTCAGAGTGAAGCCTCTACATTGCCTGCATCTTACAGCCTGACGACTTTACCCTGTGCCTAGAGCATATCGTCACATAATTGTTGATTGGTTTTGAGATTGTGTCAAAGGAAACTAGATTTTCTTTTCTGCTTTTACTTGATTCATATGTGAAACCAACCTGAGTAGCGTTTCAGAGCTTTCTCCCTTGATAAGCAGTTGTATTATCTTTTAAAAAAATGTCAAAAACATCCTTGACATATTTTACATATTTCTGACCAAGGGTTTCCAAGGATACACAGGAAACATGAAATGATATGTCAGTGGGTGAAGTATTCATGATAGCTAACTTGTGATATAAACCATTACTCCAACTAAAAACATGACTTTTCTTTCTTAGTGATGTCAGTTTCTCCACTGCTTAGTGCTTTTTTAACAGTGATAATCACTTCCATAGCTGTTTCATCTTAAAGGGGACATATCATGCTGATCTGTGATTTCATACTTACATATAAAATAATAAGTTAAAAACAAGACCTTTCGGCCCCTGAATTTTCAAAAAATGAGACATTGTATTTTTTCTGATATCCTAGAACGAGATTTGATGCCTCTGAAAAAGGTCATTGACATTTGGCTTCGAGATTTCGACCGTCATGACGACATGAGGATCCTTTCTTTTTATTGGAGTAATCTGATAAAGCAGCTCCTCCTCTGTGAAGTCAGTTAGTCACACAACCGCCACCTAGGGATACACCCACCAAGAGCCGAGTATAAACGTATACATGTTACAGTACCTGTTTGACTCACCACACTGAAGCGTCCTGAGATGATCTGTGTCAAGGTGGATTTTCTTTCTCCTGAGCTGGTGAACCATCCGGGTCTGACTAGGGGTCCAATACAAAAGGACGTATCCTACACTCTGCCGTTTTATTAGTGCTTTCAATGCCTTACGGTGAAGTTTTGGGAAACAGCAAACTCGCTCAGTCTGCTCCATTCAATGTGGCGATTTTGTAAATACTGCCATGCCAAAAACCGCCCCCTGGCTCTACCCCCTCTGCCCCTCTGATAGAACTGACCAATCAGAGCACAAAGGGCTGTGACGTTGCAAGGTTACTGGAGGTCATTCTCGAAATGGAGCATTTCAACGAGATCTTCAGAATGGCCTAAACTGAGGATATTGAGAACACTATTGTGGGGCAATGAAGGAACTAAATGACTTGTACTGAGGGCAGAAATGCTTTACAGGCATCATAGTCTGGCATAGTGAAAAGGAGAAACAAGCATGATATGTCCCCTTTAAACTAATGCATTTGTCATTCTTTGTTAGCAAAGGATGCATGCTGTTGGTTACAAGACACAACAAAGTTACAAATTTGAGTGTTTCACAAAGCTCCCATCAGAAAGTAGCTGTTGTGGTAGATTATATTACAGTGTTCATGGTTGTGAAATGTTCTGGTTTTGTTTAGCTAACAGCATCCCCACAGTGACAAAGCGGGATAGTCACCAAGTAGTGAGATGGTGTGACAGGACGCAGTGTCATAAGACTCGAGTCATCATTGGGAGCTTGGCAACAGCTGAATGCACTCTCACAGTCCTTCTGCTCTCAGTGGAGCACCTTTCACCCTGTCCTACCCTCAGCTCATTTTTCAATGTATGCATAATAATACTAAAATTTAATGCAAAGATTCAATTTTTTAATGCACTGTTTATTGAGTGATTACCATGGGTTGAGCTTTGTGTGATTTGTGCCACTAGAAACTGAATTTGAATGATTATATTGAATTTAATTTTTTGAAACTGAATTAATTTGGTTTGGAATTGTATTTAACCTAATGGGAAAATTTAACTCTATATTTCCTAAATTCAAAAATACAAAACAGTATTTCAGCTCATCCTGGCATGACCAGTGTGTCATCTATGTCCATGAAAAAGGGTAATGTAAGCATGAGCACAGATTCACAGAAATATTTTTCATGTATGTAAAAGAAACCATTTAACTGAATTTTGTGAACTAAAATTATTTTTTTTGTTTGCTTTTTTAGTTTAAGGAATATAGAGGGTTGAGTTTTCACGTAGCTTAAATATATTTCATGGCAAATTCACTTTCAAAACATGAAATTCATTTCCACATCATGCTTTTCAAATTCAATGTAAACATTGTAATTCACTTTCCAGTGGCATAAATCTTGGCTCATAAATAACATCTTAGCTCAATCCAGCATTAAATGTCTGCTTTATTGATCTTCCTTTTGGGAGCCAATCCTTTTCCCCCCAGGATGCACTGCTGTTTGACATTAAAGTACTCACACTCACAGTTAGCCTAGCCGTAAGCACCTACCTCAAATACAGAGTCCAGTCCATTGTCTTTCTTCCGCTGTTCTACCCATAAACACAAAACAAAGCCCAAAAAAGAAAAAAAGCTGGCCCTTAACTCTCTTACATTTGTGCTTTACTTGCTAACATCATTGGCATCGAATTGTTTGGTTTGACCTTTGACAACAAGGCAAAGATAATGCAATCAGATCTATTTTTTTCCTTGCATTAGCATTTCTTGTGTGTGGCCTTTAGCTCCCTGTTTTGTAAAGGAGCATTGCGATCACGTAGCTGCTCCAAAACGGGGCAGGCCCTATGGTCTGACCCTCATTATGTTTTACTGTGAATATGCCAGTAAATCAATCGCCATTCAATAGTTCATTTTTTATTCTTAGCGCTTCAAAGCATTGATTGCTTCCTTGTTTCTATATGAAAACACATTCCTAGGTTGAATTGTGTGTGTGTGTATGGTTTTAGTATCTATTGGCTTTATCCACATGAAAACTGGTGTGTATTTGTCTGATAGGCCTGCACCCTTGAAAGTGTGCATTAGCAAAGCTCATGTGCATAATTAGTCTCAAGGAGATGGGCACAGGTAAAGATTGGCACTAAAGGGGCAGTCAGCCAACTCTTCCTGTTGACTGTCTGACCTGTAATAATCCTGGAGCTACAGCCCTTTGCACGTCCTTTGACTCGAGCTAATTTGCTTTGTAAATTCTTCTGTACTTGCAGTTTGTTTTGTCTGCGCAGCCCTTTGTACATGATTGCTTTCTCTGCTCCCGGATTCTTTCTTAATGTTATATTAGGTGTTCGCTGTGTTGCAGATCCGCAGTGCTGATATTAAATTTGTAGATTGCACGGAGGAAGTATAACTGCCAGCAACACTGCTTCTGATTCAAATACACCAACAAGAGTCCGTGGGGTTGTTTTTGGCTCACTGCTCCTCCTGAGGGCTTGTCGTTGTTGTTGTTTGATATTGAAAACCTGGATATGCTTGTGTCCTTGGATCCTGTTATACTTCCTTGCTCTCACACTCTTTCTTCCACCCACTCCCTCCCTCTCTCTCACTTCTTCCTCTGGCAGCCAGGTTCGTCCGGTCCTGCTGAAGAACTGTCAGTGTGTGTCAAGCGGGTATGAGATGGTGGATTTGACAGACAAACTGAGGTGTGAACAGTGTTGCTCATTCATAAGGGAGCTGTGTCTAAGCCTCAAGTCTGAGCCCAATAACAATGTGATATCTTGCAAAATTAAGACAAGGATTTGGCTCTTATTTGTGTTATTTGACCGCTAATGAGAAGCAAACGATTGCGTTAGTTGGAGTTATGTAAGTAGTGTTGTGTCCCTGCATGCATAAATGAGATCTCAAAGTGTTTGAAGCCATTCTTTGATCTAACCTCTCATCTGCAGTAGACTTCGGCAGCTCCCTGTCCAGGTGGCCGTAATTCACACGACCCCTGGCGCTTGTCAAGATATCAGATGTTCATGGTAATTTGTCTCCCCAACCCACATGTTGCTGGCCTTTATGTTGGAGAAAACAGATCCCCTGCCTGCAAAACTTGAATAATTTACAGACACAGTAATAGCTGCACAACATGTTCTTGAGCTGAAAGCACAACTCCTTTTTAGATTTGGTGGGTAGGGTTCTGTCTTGGGTAATGTTTTTGACTGAGAAGAGAAGAAGGGAAAGTTTGCCACGTACACACAATCATGATTTAGTTATCTTATAAAAGAATAGTTTGATGTACTGTGAGTCAAAGAAAATGTTTCTGAACTCATGAGCCCAGAGCCTTTGAGGCTGTTGAGGTTAGACTTCGTTGTACAGGACTAGGGATGGGTACCTTCGACATTTGAAACAATGCGGTACTGATGTCGGATACCTGGCATTAGTATTTTCAGTACTTTTTTTGTTTATGTGCTACAAAATATAAATTTTTTCAATGATAAAGTATAAAATTTTTCAATTTAACATATTTATTCTTGAACCTTGCAATCGGTCTTTGTCAGTGATGTCATCTACAAGCCCCTCCCGCCATTTTGGTGGGTAAACGGATGTAAACAATAGAGGTTAACAATAGAGGTAAACGTAGAGGCAGTGAGGAGCTCTACGATTTTATACAATGTTAAAACTAAAAAAACAAAAGCCAAACGAGCGGAAACCATATCGAAATAAGCTGAGGAAAGATGCCAGGGAAAGATATTTTTAAAAAATTTCAAGAATTAATAGTATTGATTGGTGCATTAAGATGCACTGCAGAGTTTGCGAATGTGACGTCACCTGACAAAGACCGATACTGTGTTCATGTCCGGCATGGAAAATCGCCTGTTCCTCCACTCCCTTACAATTACAAGGATGCATTTAGGTACCTAAAAATGGTATTGTTTGATTCTACGTGAATCGGTACTTGGTACTTTTGACAGAATTCGGTCGGTATCTATAGAAGTACCTAATTTGGTACCCATACACCTATACAGGACAGCTATAGAGAGACAAGAGTAGGGACCATGAATTAATCCTGTGGACAATGTGATGCTAGACCAAAGCCGTTATACATGGGGTGCTTGTTCCATCAACTGAGCAAACACTAACCTTGAAATAAAACTCAAATTTAAAACACAAGTTTGAAAGCTTTAAAACTGTGGAATTAAAAAAAATCATTTTCAGTTTGAACTTTTTAGTTCTTTTTTGTCTTTTATGAGATATATGTGGGAACAGGCCAGATCTTCTCCATCAGAGCAGCTCAGTCACAATCTGTTCAAAACATGGGCGTAGTCTCTGGGTGTCACCCTTTGGCTTCTGGAGAAACATTTCTAGGCCTAATTATTGTGGGTGCCATGTAAATGTCATAAATGGAAAATGCTGCTCAGCTCAGTTTTTGGTTGAATGAGAAATAGTTAGAGAGGTGGAGCTGAAGTAGCTCTTTACTAATACTTAAAAAATCTTGAAAATGCTGCATTTTCTGACCCCATAGGCAAATTTTCCTTTGTTAATTTCAAGTAACTCAGTTCTTCACTCGCTTTGGATTATCTTGAAATAAAACCTTTAACATGACTCGTCAGGGGAATGTGCTCACATTAAGTTTCATTGTTTTCTGTAAAACTTGCTTCATTGGTTTGAAGTTTTCCAGCATAGTTGCACAAGATAGACATTGTTGTTTTTATTTTGTTAGACAGGCAAACTCTCTCTAATGTGGTGTACACCACGAGTGATGTCATTTTTTCTGTGACAAGTCTCCAAGATGCCACTTTAATAAGTTTGTCTGTTCAACTACTTGTTAACACAAATGATGAGCTGATCCACTGATCATCACATTGCAGCAACTCAATGCATATTAGACATATAGACATGGGGAGGAAGACCAAAGCATCAGAATGGAAAATAAAAGTGACTGACGTGACTTTGGACAGGTCATAGCTGTCGGTCCCAGACAGTCTGGTCTGAGTGTTTCACAAACTGTTGACGTACAGAGATTTCCTCGCACAACCATCTCTAGAGTTTTCAGACAATGATCCAGAAACATTCAGGTAGCTGCAGTTAAGTGTTATACTGCAAAAAATACAGCTTGTTTGAAGGTCAACAACGTTTTGTTCAAGTGTCCTCTCTCCACTACCATAAACCCAGATCTGCAAGTTTCTCTCTGTTTAGAAGTATAGATGGATAAAAGTGAGAGAAAACCAGAGAGAGTAGCTGAGCAGAAAACAAAAACAAAAGTCTTTATTTGGCCCTTCTCAAGATACAGTAACTCATTCAATTATTAACAACACCAGATGGAAATCTCATCAACCCTGGTACATTGCTGAAAAATTGATGGAGCAGAGGGATAAAGTCAGTAAAATGTCACAAATATGGAGTTTTTTCGGTATGGATAGCACATGCTCCTGATGCAGCTGCAGGAACAGCAGAGAGACAAACTTTTTCAGCTAGAAAGATGATCCAGTCAGTCATGGGCCACAAAACTTGTGCTGAAAGTGGATCAGGACTGCAATGGGCCAAACAACTGACTCTAAAAACCTTTATTATTCATTAAAAAACAATTTCGGGTGTATAGTTTCAACAGTGTGATCTGCCATAAACCACTATAAGAACAAAATGTTTTACATCTTTAAAATTCTGCTTGTTTACAAAATTAATGAGGGATGGCTACCAACTCAGAAATACTCTGCTACAAAAAGAAACTGATTTTACTTTGCAGAAAAAAAGCAGTTGACTATTCTGTTTGTGGACTTTTCAGTTAGTTTACTCTTGAAAGTGGGAAGAATATTTTCCCCTCCATGCTGCGATAAGGAACATCCTTGAGGATATGACAGAAGAGAAAGTGGAGGCAAACACGAGTGCAGTAGCTCTAGCTGATCCTGCATGCTGGCTCTGTCACTATCGTGATCACGCAGCCTCTGCTTGTGGCTGTTCACCCAAAGCCAAAGTCAGGACAGAAACCGAGGCCAGTGCAGGGACAGCATGGCCAAAGGAAAAAAAAAAGTGTCCTTTTGCATAGTCAGAATTAATTTCAGGTCAGATTTAGTTCTGGGATATCTTGCTGGTTATCATGCAGTAAGAATGTGTCTGTGCTGGGGTTTAGCTATTGGCCTTATTAAACAGACTCAGCATTGTTCAAACATGACTGATCCACTTGAAATCCTCTTATTTAACCATTGTTATTATAAAACTCTAACAATGCTGCTTTATAATCTTTTGTAGAACTAAATAATTAAAACTCTCACATGCCTTCAAAGAATGTTAATGATTAAATGTTTCCACTTAGAGTTAATAAGTGGTGTGGAGTAACAGCCTTAGGTTACTTTACACACAGAAGAATGAGCTGGTTCATTTATACAGGGTAGAAAAGCTGATTTTAAATTCTTAAATTCTAATTTCTGTTCATCATTTATTCCACTGTTGGTGGGCAAAACACTAAGAGACAAAACACTGCTCTTCTCTGCTTGCCTGCCACACTGACTCTATAAATAGGGGTACATTTGAGGTATACAAAAAAGAGAAAAAAATATGTTTTTCATCGCTTCATATTCTTTTTGTTTGCAAAATATATACCTGAAATTTACTAAATTCATTAACTGGCAAGCTTAAGCTCTAATGAATTCACAAGTATTGATTAAGTAAAAAATGTGGTGCATTGTCAACTGTGTTTTGACAAGTTGACAGTTTCCAACCTTCCATATTACACTGAATTTAGCGTCATTCAACATTTCTATGTGAGACTACACTCCCTAAAAATGTCCCTAATTATTTATATAATAGTTAAGCCAAAATTTAAAAGGCAGAAAAAATCACATGTAACACATTTGACAACACAGGGTAACACATTTGACAGGGCAAGAAGGGAGAAACCTGTCTCTTCAACACTAAATTTTGTGATTGGTAACACAGTTGACATTTTCTCAATTTTTTCATTCTTGTGCTAACTGCAGACCTTGACCATGCCGTCACCTGACCTCAATCAACTCATATTTCTGCATCTTCTTTTACAGTTTGGTCATTATAACATCTATACAGTGTGTCCACGGGGTCTTAAAAAGTATTAAAAGTTAATAAATCAGTTGTGGGGAAATTAAGGCCCTTAAAAGGTATTAAAAAATCTTAATCCTAATGTTATGAGGTATTAAATTTTATTGGTATTCAAGCTTTGACTCGAAAAGTATTCATGAATATTTATTTTCCTCCTTGCAACTGTTACAAACTAACTTGACACAACAGACGGTTCTATATATCCGACATGGAAATAGTCCATCTGGTTCGAAAATGTTTTCAGGGTCTGAACCTTCAAAAATAACCACAACTGGTGATTGGGCGATCATTCTGCTCGTCACACTCATCACAGACCAGTGTGAGGATATAGAAAAAGCTTTAGCATCTCAAAATATTTCTCTCTAGGTCATAAGAGTTTCTCAAGCCTCCTGAGAAAATTTCTCTGACTTTCGATGACCTGGGATCTTGAATTCTTACAACTTAGAGAAAGCTTCCCCCAGCTTCCCCTGATCTCAGTTGTTTTGTAACAAATCTTTGTTTAAATCACCTTTTTACTGGAAACAACGCAATGAGAGAAGTTATTTATCAATAGTTACGTAGCGCTGTTGTTTGAGACGTGACAACGAGCAAAGTTTTAATTTTGTGAGGTGCAGGCTATATGTATCGCTAGCAGCCCAACATATCCCTAGGCTAATGTGACAACAAACTCACTTCGTACAGTAGTTTAGTAGCCATCCGTAAGTAGCACTGATAGAAAGCAAATAAGACAATCTCAAGCACATCTCTTAAATTTTGACAATGATGAAATAAAATTCTTGTTTTTTTCCGCAAGTTGGCCTTGAACAACTGCTGTTACTTTTTGAGGGACTGGGAATGTCAATTAACCTGCCTTTAGTTTCATTTATTCTTTCAAGCTTTATTCCTTCTCAGTTTACCTTATTTGTGTTAAAATGCAAAATACAACTGTCAAAAATCGGTTGGTAACAACAACTTACAGTTGTGATAAGGTCTTAAGACTTTTTGAAAGGTTTTTTAAAAAGTCTTTAAAAGGTATTGCATACAACCTCAGGATTTCAGCATATACCCTGATTAAGTACACCAGAAAAGGTTGATAACACAGTTGACGAAGGATTAATATGCACCATGTACAATCATTTTGATGAAATATTAATTAGGAGGAGTTGAAACATGCCACACTTTCCTCAAGGTTCCCATCAAAAAAGAAAGTGATCTCACTTGATTTGGGTCATGTGACTTTGGAGCAAACCATTGCTGATTTATAGCTTTTTTTTCAGTGGCAAACACAGTTGACACAGATTCCTCAGACTCACACAAAGTGCATTATTTTATCTAAATTAATTATTATTATTTTTTTAAAACATCCTTGACATGTTTTGATGATTATTTTGAAAAAAAAAATACTGAAAATAACAAAAACATATATTCCAGCGTTAATTTTGAAGAGCAAACTTGACATTTGGGAAATTGGGCAGCACAAAAATTGCAAATTCCAATACATGATTTGCACTTTGCTAAATAAATCAAGGAATCTTTTAACTTTCTGTATTTAATGAAAGTGAAATATCACCCAAGTGCCCCACCAAAAATTGGTCATTGCTTAGAATTTCTTAGTAAAATTGATAAGTATATCCCATGGACTCAAAATGTACCCCTAATTATAGAATCACTCTTTTATGGAAGGAGTGTCCTGGCCTCCTAATGTTTGGAATGCGTGCACACATATGTGTGTGTGTTTTTCTGTGTATGTGTGTGTGTTTGGTTCATATTACCCTGCCATCTGCATCACAACAAGACAGCTCCACTCATAAATCTGAGCACAGCATTTTTCTCTTGGCCGCCTGCATGTATTACTCGTTTATCATCGATGAGTGACCACCCCTGAGAGAAAGAAATTAAGTTACAGAGCTCGTGCAATCACCATTTTGGACTGCTGACCCTTGTGATACTTTTCTTTGTCCCCTCTCGGAGGTATTGGCTGCCGCTCAACTGTTTTCCAGTAGAGTGCTTTCCAAGTCTTTTTAATTTTCTACACCCCAGTAGAAATTCTAATCTCTTAATTCTTGACCTGTGGGTGGACTTAAAGCGTCATCACACTGTAAAAGTTTATGGCCTCTACAAATCCTTGGTGATTATTGTTGATTTGCTGCAGGCTGACATAACAGTAAACCATAAAGCAATCATGTGTTTTTATTGATTTATTCTAAGTCCTTGTGTTCTTGTAATTGTATTTACATGAGATTTTCCCTGTGCAGGTTCAGAGTCTGATCTCTCGTTAAGTGAAGAGCTGTACTGAGAATTTCTAACATGCCCTTCTTGTTTTTCTCTTTTCATCTTCATCCCCTCCCACTTCCTCTGCTTCCTCCTCCAGCTTGGCGGCGATGAGAGAAGAGTGGACAGTCGGACTATTTACGTTGGCCATCGGTCATGTTCAACCAATGAGGCGTTCATCCCACCCAAGTTCTGCGATAACAGGATTGTGTCCTCTAAGGTGAGACAGACACACACACACACACACACACACACGAACACAGCTCTCCAGTCTTGCCCTGCACTGAGATGCCATACCTCTCAGTTTGTTTCTCTGCTCCTCTGCATTCTGTGTTCTGGCTGCCCTCAGGCATTTTCTTCTCTTATCCAACACTTGGAATGCAGAATGAACTCTTGAATAGTCCTGAGCATTCCTGTCTTTATTCCTCCTCCCACTGCTGCTCCACATGCTCATCCTCGCTCCCTATGGAAGGAGATTATTTGTCTGTCAGGGGAGCAGCAGCCGTGGCAGTGAAATACATGGCTGCTATTAATGCACTAGCAGGGTGGGCATTTCAGTTGTCTCCCTGATGCGCTCCGATGGACCTCACTTCCCCTTTTGCCGCTTAAATCTCACCCGTCAGCCCTTTGTCAGCGACAGGCACAGGCAGGTTAGTGTATAGATATGGAGGGTGATAAGAAGAAGGAAGCTTGGTGTGTTAGAGTGAGATGGGAGCGGGATTTATAGTGGCGCAGAGGGTCCCAGTGAGGATGGGCCAATCAATCGCCTCCTGCCAGGATGTCAGGGTAAACAGCCTTTAATTACCCTGGCTGTAGTGTTTATGCTCCTCCATGCCTCCGCTCTCCATCATCCTGTTGCTTTTGCACTCTGCAATGACCAATCTCCGCCTCTCCTCCCTTCGCTCTCGATGCTGCTGCACCATCACCACCATGGGCCCAGCCACCCTCGCTCCTCCTACCCCCTCTTTTCTCATTACTTTCACTCTCTTTACTCCCTGGCAAAATGAGATGGGCCATTCTGCTGCCGCTGCATTTCAACGCTATCCCCATGCAGACATTCCCCCTTCATAAACACTGCTTTATTGCTATTTCTTTGCAATTCCCTCTGCGTGTGTATGTGTGTATTTGTGTTATTCACCCTGATACCTTGTGGTGTGACACAAAGTTACCAGCCGTGTATTGTTGAGCCGCCTCTCAGGGAATCTAAGCAGATAAAAGTGCCGTTTCAGCCTCGATGGTATCAGCAGTCATGGCCACTTAAAAAAAGAACAAAACACACAAAAACAGTCACCAGCTTGATAAGTTCATTGGCTCAGCGTTCAAGGGGAGCCAAATTAAGGAGATAAATCGCTAATCTGAATCAATGGAATACCTGTGCTCCCCCAAGGGCCATCTCCCGAGGCAGTACAGAGAACAGAGACTCCGAGCTATTGAAGCTGCCTTTCCTCTCCCCTCCACCTCAGTTCAGACAGAATGCACACATGCAAGAGTGTGAATATCGAATGCCTCTAATCTCACTCCCTCTTTGCCAAACCTTTGTTTAACTTCCCAAAGTTTAGTTGACAAACATTGCGCCTGAATGGGAAAATTAAACAGACAAGAGTAGTGAAAGCAGCCTAAAGAAACTGTGATAACTGACTGACATGCTTGCTTTCCTCTTTTCTCCCACAGTATACAGTTTGGAACTTTCTACCAAAGAACCTGTTCGAACAGTTTAGAAGAATTGCCAATTTCTACTTCCTTATTATCTTCCTGGTGCAGGTAAGGACACACTCTGTCAGTTCTCCAGCCCAAACAAAGATTAGAGTGTGATTTTATCATTTAATAATAACTTTATGGACGTCTGTTTGGCTGGAGCGATCAGTTCCAGTGTGTGCATTTTTAATGTTATCAGACTACGTGATAATAAAACATGAACTTCAATTTTCATTCCCAGAAGAGTGTCTCATGTGCTAGAAGTAATGTGAGAGAGAAGGTATATTTGCATGTTGTGAGGGCGGGTGTGAAACGGTTTGTGATCATAGCCGGTGTCAAGAAATCTGTATAGCTCCTGTTAGTACTTGAATAGTGTGTGTGGGTGTGCGGTTTTTGTTTTTCTTGAGTCAGTGGATTCACACTACACATATTATTTTAAACTCTGTTATTCTTCTCACTACATTAATATGCAGTATACTGAGCACTCATGTAAACATGTATTTTCAAATTTGTTTACAATGGCTTTCAAAAAAGAATAGCCGAACCTTCAGAAGCTTATCGTTTGATCTTAATGATCAGACATGAATTTCAGCTTTTATTAAAGTATTTTGCTCCAGAGGAGTTGCACTCTCTCACAGAATAAGACTTTGAAGACATTCATCCCACCTGTTTTCTGCGAAGAGTCTGAATTTCAATTTGTGTCGGTAAATACAAAGGTCAGTCTCTTCTTTATCCGTTTAAATTGCAGACTAACTGTATGAAGCACTCTTCTTTCAACCATTAAGTCCATTATTACAGATTTGTCAGATCATGTACAACCCAATTAATATATTTTATTACAGGCTATTAGAAGCTACTCTGGGGCATGTAGATATCTTTTATCTTGTACGCTGCTATGGAATTACTCCAGAATAAGGTCATAAAGTTCAAAGAATGAATCAGTGAGACTTTGTTTCAAGATTCAAAACCAAAACCAAAGAGAGAAGAAGAGAAGGAAAGATTGGACAGTGCCTAAAATCTGGCACATAGATGTTATATTTGAACCACGTGTCATTTAAAAGGAGCATTGCTTCAGGTAATATTTGGAAAGAAATGTTTTTTTCAGAATTTAGCTTTCAGTCTTTTTGTTGCCTGGTCCTCATAGGTGGAAGTGGGAACTGTCAGCTTACTATACTACATTGACTGACATCCGTATTCCCCTGCTCTGTGTACTCAAGTGACCTCTTTCTTTCCCTTTCTCTCCCTTTTTCTCCTCTTCTTGAATCTAATCGAATTATATTGAATTGAAACAAAAGCCCCTCGTTTATATAGCAACAGAATCTAAACCAGGGTTTCAAACAGGCTTCTAGTATAAACAGGTGCTTTTGATGGGTCTTCTCAGGAAGGATGTGCACTCTGTAGTTGCATACAGACCAAATGAGCTCAGAGTTCCTGCTCCCTGAAGCCCAGAACTGTGCAAAACTGAGCAGTATCACTGTGCTGCTGTCACAAAGTAATTCCATAACTCTTAAGCAAATGGCAGGGCTAGTCCCTATGTTTATATGTCCCCTGGCTTGTCTACCTGTTCACATTTGATCTTTTTTCCTCCAGTCAGTCTGGTTTAACTACATATTCTCCTTCTGGATGAAGCTTTTAGATTATGAGCATTTGTGATCTAATGTGTGAAATTATTGTAAACTAAGCCAGAGCAAACCATCAAGCATGTTTGCTTCATCCCCACAAACTCATAAAGATTATCAGCATGTGAAATGTGTGCAGCTGTATACGGTTATTTGTGTGTGAGCATGTTGCA
The DNA here is from genome assembly GCF_033239565.1 of Halichoeres trimaculatus. Classification (NCBI taxonomy): domain Eukaryota; kingdom Metazoa; phylum Chordata; class Actinopteri; order Labriformes; family Labridae; genus Halichoeres; species Halichoeres trimaculatus. Next base: position 24,083,924 of record NW_027437185.1, read on the forward strand.
TGTATGTGTATGTGCTGGTGCGTGTGATGTATGACTCAGTGGGTGTCCTGGGTTTGCTGATGGTGTTTACCCTCGCTGCAGCGTAGTTGGCGTTTCTCCACTAATCCAGCCTCTCTTGAGGGGCTCCTTATCCTAACCACTCAGTTTTTCCCATGCAGCCTGCTATTATATCACAGAGAGAGGATGAGAGAGAAACAGGTACACAGGCTCTTCGCGGGTGGATTTTTTTCTTTCTTATCACGTTGACAGAAATAAACCTTCTCACTTCCCCTCAGAGGCTTCATGCAAATGCATAACCGACAACCAAATGTCATGCATCCTGCAACTCTGTCCCACCCCCCTTTTGTCTCTCCCTTTTGTCATTTGGTTCCTTTTTTTCCATCTTTCTCCCCCTTGTCTCTCCCACATTCCACCCATCTCTGCAGCGCTGCACTGCTGACGTCAGCAGCAGGAAGCCCTCTGTACTTCTGAGAGCCACAAATAGACACAGGCTGATAAAAAAGCACCACTCGGCTATAAATAGCCCTGGATGTCTTTGCTCAAATTTGATCGAACTGGAATAGAGCAGGGCCAGAGAGGGAGGGAAACAGTGATGAGAGAGCAAGGGAGAGAAGGAGAGGGTGAAAGGGTGGAGGGAGGGAGGACGAGGGGCCCACAGCACTGCCCTGGGACCCCGGGAACCTGCTGTCTGTCGCTCACTCTGACACACTTCCCCTGCACAGATGAAGGGCTTTGTGCTGCTCCGTTCTGCAGCTCCAATATCACACCAACACATCAGCAGCAGCACACACACACTTAACTCATATCTCTGAGGTATTTTGGCTTTGCATTTGGTGCAGTGGAGGAACGATATCTGGCCATCTGGAAGTTTAGTAGGGATTGTTTTGAATCAGGGCAGATAAAGTGTGTGAGACAAGCTCTGGGAGAATTATGTGTTGTTTTGGCTGCGGTACAGTAGCTAAAGGTTTTGTGAAGGTTTTAGTGTTCTTTAATGTTTGCTGTTGCAGTATTTTCAATCGGGCAGTTTTAACCCTCACCCTGTTCCAAAATGAGGCCGGTCCTTGATGCCTGCGAAGCTTGTCGAGTCTGATATCACATGCTATTGTAGTGTGTGATGAAAGAAAGCATTTTTATAGTTCCACTGTTGATGAACACTAAAAAAGGCACCAAATGATCTGTCTCTTTTTATAGTCCTGCATTGAACAGTCACCATCAAAATTGTCATAGACTAGCCAAAGAAGTCACAATCAAACAACATTTAAGCTCAAAGTCTTCTTTGTGAAGCGTTCACTGTGTGCTGCGGTCACACTTTTTCAAGTCTGGCCATCTGGCTGCTGCATCAGAGGGACATGATGTCCTCGATTGCTCCAGTAGTTCTTTTTTTTAACTCTCTGTGATCAGCCAATCTTCGATCTAGACATGTGAAAAGATATATTGACCTATTATAAGCAAAAATGGAGTGCTAAATCACTTTCACCTGCTGCAGATGGGGCAGGGTGCGACATGAAACAAGGATGTAACAGCACCTTGACAGACAGATGAAAATTAGTTTAGATCAGGAAAAATTCCTCCCTCACAATAAGTTTCAAGAAATCCTCTTGAATTCAAATGTGAAGTACACGTTAGTATGTCACCAGAAGTGTCTCCACACCTGCTTCGTAGGTAGCAGAGAGAGGAAGGAGAGAGGTAAATGACAACATTATTAGGAGGTTATGCTCGTTTACACTGTCCTAATACACAGAAGTGCATTTTTACTGTTGTTATATTTGTCTCAGTTGTTGTCATTTACCTGTCACTTTACAATTCAGCTTCAGATTCAACTAAAGAATTTTTGTTATCAAAGTGAAGACTGTTCAAGCAAGATGGACAGCAAACCAGCATGCAGGACATGAAGACAAAACATATAGAGCTCCCTCTATTGAGTGGCTGCAGGATATGTCTTAAAACTCACCACCTTCATTATATTTACTTGGAAAATATAATATACTGCCTGGCCAAAAAAATGTTGTCACCAAAAAAAAAGGTCACCACTGTCAGTCAGCAATCAGGAGCATAAAGATTGGACTCTGGAGCAATGGATGAAGGTCATGTGGTCTTATGAGTCCAGATTTACTCTGTTCCAGGGTGACGGGCCATCAGGGTAAGAAGAGAGGCAGATGAAGTGATGCACCCATTATGCCTAGTGCCTACTGTCCAAGTCTGTGGGGGCAGTGCTATGATCCAGGGTTGCTGCAGTTGTTCAGGTCTAGGTTCAGCAACAGTCTGTGCTCAAAGAATGAGGTCAGCTGACTACCTGAATATACTGAATGACCAGGTTATTCCATCAATGGAGTTTTTCTTCCCTGATCACACGGCCATATTCCAAGATAACAATGCCAGGATTCATCAGGCTCAAATTGTGAAAAAGTGGTTCAGGGGACATAAGACATCATTTTCACCATCCAGACCTTAACCCCATTGAGAATCTTTGGGGTGTGCTGGAGAAGGCTTTGCGCAGCAGTCAGACTCTACCATCATCAATGTAAGATCTTGGTGAAAAATTAATGCAACACTGGATGGAAATTAATCTTTTGACTTTGCAGAAGCTTATTAAAACGATGCCACAGCGAATGCGTGCCGTAATCAAAGCTAAAGGCAGTCCAACGAAATGTTAGAGTGTGTGACCTCTTTTTTTTTTGGCGGCGACTTTTTTTTGGGCCAGGTAGTGTATAATACATACAAAAAAACATGAATACTAACACAAAGGTCAGTGAACTTTTCAAAACCAGCTTCCTCTTTAAATCATCAGCTGTGTGTGTTCTGTTGTAGGCTCTACAGACCACAGGGATCTTATCTGTTTTATTGGTGACTTAACTATGTATGAAAGGGCCAGTGAGCTGCCAGTCCAGCTGCTTCACCCACCAGACTGGTACTGCATATTTCTTGCTTCCAAACAAGATGTAAGTCAGTAAAAAATGCATAAGCATCACAAATCACAGAGGGGATCTCTTCTCCTCTCACATCAGAGAAAATATGAAAACTTCTATCCTGAACCCAGCATCATGAATCATGTAGTCATGTAGTGTGAATTGAGTGCGTGTTTCATCATTAACATGGGGGATTTGGTCAAGTAAACAGTGAAGGCTCAACATAACCAGTTTTAACAGAGATTTCCTCAAGAGAGCCTCTTCAATCCTCAAGCTATGCCTGTAGCAATGTGTCATGTGTAATGGGTCTTTAACATAAAGCATGATTTGTTATCCACATGTGCAAAAGCTGCTCTTTTCCAGCGCTGAGTAATCTTCACCTCCGGCTCTCAACACCTGAGGCTTCTGCAGCAGAATTATTACTCTTTGCTTCTGTCTTACCAGAATCGCCAACCCCTACAAATATAATGCAGACTCTCCCCTGAATCTGCACTCCTCTAAATAGTCGATAGGCCAAAGTCCATTTCTGCTCTGCAATTGATTCATCCTCTGGTAAATTGTAATCACAGCAACACTGTGCTAGGCTTGTAGTTCATAGCTGATGCACTTTATTTGAGTGTGTCTGGATGTTCGTGTGAGTAGGAGTGTGTGAGGGTACAGAATGTGACCACATGCTCAGATGTGTTCGTGATTACTCGGTGCAGCAGGTTTGTTTTTCTTCTAAGCTCAAACACAAGTGAGTAAAAACACAGGAGGCTGCTTCAAGACGCATCTCCTGGTCTTCCTTGAGCTGATGTCTGACAGTGTGGAATGCTCCTGGTCAGAATACCAACAAGCTGGATATGTTGTGCCTTTGCGAGCTTGAACACGCACAGAGGGGAGACCAGTCTGCTTTCTGCAGGATCAGGAATGCCAGAGTAAATCCATCTTATGATGGTTTTAAGGCGCACACAAACACTCTGGGACATTTTCACTGGGGCTTTATCTGTGAGCCTTGGTCAGGTGCTTCCCCTTAACTGGTTGTGAGGGATTACTTGGTCACTGGGCCCACTATTAAGATGTACTGTGCTTGGCTACTCCTTTGAATTGCGTCTGTCAAACTGGTTTTGGTGTTTCAAATCAAGCTCCGTACTTTAATTCTCTTTTCTATTGGTTCAGTATTGTTTCTCTCTGACATCCTGAAAACACCTGAAAACCAAAGGTAGTGAAAGATTTTCCAGGTGTAACAGAAAATGTTTGAGACAATTAAATTTTCTAAGGCTAGCTGGTAAAAACTAGGGCTATGACGATGTGCTTATCTTGGGATTTGATTCTATTACAATTTTTTGGGTGCCGACTCGATCTAAATCGATACTTAGTAGTATTTAGTAGTAATTTTAGTTTGCTTTTCTAACACCAGACCATATGCAAAATTTAACCGCAGTGATAATGTCTAAAGACTGTCAGGAGCTATATTTTCCCTTATGCCAGGCAGACACTGTGCAATTTCGAGGGGATTTCACCATGACTTTGCTGTCGCAGACCACGCTGCGTCATCGTGGAAACATCGTAGCATCGGGATGTCCGGTCGGGAGGTCGTAAGCCGTACAGTGTGAGAGCACTCATGAGAAAGGATTAATTGCTGCTACGTTCTACAATAATGCTGCGACCTCCCAATCAAACTTCTGGCATGTCAGAAATTTTCGCCGTAGCTCGTACAGTGTGAGTGGTGTTACGTCACGATTCTACGTTCGCACCTGCACAGAAGACACCGGTGGAGCTTTGAAATTCGCTGTGTACCTGCACTAGTATTATACTGGCAAGATCAATCATTCATTCATCCATTCATTAGTAACTATGTTCACCATTACGTTATCGGCTACAGATGAGGAATTTCCCGGGGCAGTATGGTGTTTAAAGCAACATTGGCTGGCTAATGCTAACATGAAACTATCATAGCCACTGTAAAACAATATATAGTTTAACATTAACGTTACCTCAAGCTCATGATGAAGGATGGACATCCCATACTCTCCACGTCTCCTCAGCCATTCACGTACCCAAATCCTTTTCTTTTTTTTAGTTTCAGCGCACAAGACAGCGCACACAACTGCAACAACTTGCTGCCTGCTGGCCATCTTGTTGTCAGGCACGCTGTGGTTGTCATAGGAACTAGGAACCTTTGTTTTTCATTGTTCACACTCGAGCACGTCGTGCCGTCACAAGCCGACTGACGCCGACAAGTAGTCGTGGTTGTCAATAATCGTGGCTGACAGCAGTCGTACAGTATGAGTACACATGTCGTAGGATCAAATAGAGTACGAGTGACAAACGAGTGGGAGCATTTCCCCAACAGTCAGACTTCTAAAATCGCACAGTGTCCGCCCGGCATTAGAAAGCACATCACGTGAGTCAGAGAGAAACATTTAACCCTCTACTGGAGATAAGTGGTAACTTTTTCCAATCCAGTTTATAAACAAAGACTGAAACAAAGAGTTTAAATTTGAAAAAAAAATCCTGATATACCGATTTTAGATTTCTTTGCTCACCCCTAGCAAATACTCGTCTGCTAAATTAATTATCAATTATTTATTTTTGTAGGTTCAAATACCATCATTTGTAATTTAAGCAGCTGCCTGACACTTGCCCTGGTTAATAGCTACTACCTGGCTCTGCTACCAAGATGTGAACAAGCATAATGGCATCTTGAAGCGCATTGTGGTTTTACAGTATTTTAATCCAGAAAATAGGAATCAAGTTGTTTGTAGGCTGTGTCCATTCAAGGCACAAGCAGGTGGACATTAGAGAGGAGGTATTGTGCTTTTTTAAGGCTTTATACTGTTGTACTGTGGTACCTTTGTACTAGTTTTAAATGATTTACAGTTTTAATAATTACATATTTTTCTTCACATTGGTGTTATATAAATCTCTTTTTTCAGCCCTTCTCTGAAACACTTTGTTCAAGCTGCCGTCTCTTTAAGGTTCCTAACTTCACAAACCCCCCTTCTCTCTGATTGGTAGGCCTATAGAGGGTAGAGCTATTGGCAGACCTTGGTATTTAAGGTTTGCCACACCAATGTATTATGACACTGTTAGGAGATCCTTATGGGATGACTGCATCATGCTGTCATCATCACCTCATAAATTTCTCATGATGTTTATCAGACAGACTGTTTTGTGCCATTAAGTAGCAGTTTGAAGATCAGCACACATTTTGTTTGGACATCAAACATTGTTACTTCATATCGACCAGAGGCTGGTTATGTTAGCATTTATAACTTAAACCACACCTGCAAGCCAGTTTCCTCAGTAAAAATCTTGTGATGATGAAGACTGAAATCTTTTTGTTAAGTGTTCATAATTTCATTCCTGTGTTATTTTGCAGAGAGTTAAATTTAAAAAACATCAAAACTGAAAATATTTGTCTGACACAAAACTAGTCTTCTCAGTGTCAAGTCTGATGATTTTGGTTCTTGACTCCACACTGTGCATAAAATGCATCACATAAAATCTAGCTTGAACCACACACGGCTCAGTCAGGTAAGGTGAGTCCAGCAAAGCTTTGTGTTGGCGCTCTCCCATGCCTTGGCAGAGATACAGAAGTGCTGGCAGGCCTGCAGATTGAGCACTCTGTCTCTTGCCCACTTGATTAAAAGTTCTGTGGTCCAGAACCTAACTGGCTCCCTCTGCAAAATGTAAATGTCTCCCCTGTGTTTCCTACCGATGAAGGAAAATGGGGAATAGTGAAAAAGCCTTAAAGGAAGAGACTACACCCAGCATTTAGAGGGCAAACCACATCTTCTTTACTACACAACAGACTCCTCCCTCTGTGGCCACAAACATGTGTGGTGCAGTAGGTCTTTGTGTACAGCACACAGTGATTCTAGTTTAGTTTAGAGGTCATGTATTTGTTTATGAGCATTAACATCACATTTCTTTAAAGTAAAACTGTTTCTTCTGGTCCCAAACAGGTGATAGTGGACACCCCCACCAGCCCAGTCACCAGTGGCCTACCCTTATTTTTTGTGATCACAGTAACGGCTATCAAGCAGGTAAGACAAGACCAAGTGTTGATAAGTTCAACTTACTGTGCTTTGTATCCCTTTTTTTCTGCGTACTATCTCTTTGCGTCATATCCTTCCTCCATATCCGTAAAAACACAATGAGCCCTCCTGCCTTTTCAATTCCCTTTCAGTGATTTTGTATAAAGTATGTGACTATTGTTTTCTCAAGTTTTGAATTAATGTGCTTTGCTAGTGAATTCTGATTGGAGATATGGCGAAGAAATAGGCTCTGGGGAAAAATTGGGATGGAGAAAGAGTCTATTACAGAGATACAAATTATTAAGCAGAGCGTTGTATTCTTTGAATGTGTTACAGCTGCGTCTCAGCTTTAGATGTATTGTTTTAGGATCAGCTTTTTAGTTAGTGGACTGCTGGGACTTTGAAATGCACAATAGTGGGTGGACTTCCTTTGGAAAATATGTGGGGCGCACTGATAGTGCTGAACCGCCCTCAGACAGGCTTTGAAGTGGGACACTGAGGCGATCTGCCCGACTCCATTAGGCTGAGGTGAACTGTACAGTTCGACTGACCATCCGTGGAATGCCTCCCCTGCCCCTCTTCCCCTTTCATCCGCCTGTCATCAACTCTTTGCACCTCTCAGCTGACCTTCTCTTCGCTGCTCTCACCTTTCCTGGCTATCCCACTTTCTGGCTCAAATTTCACCTTGGCACACACTTTAGGTTACTTTTCTCGTGCCCCCTGTGTCTCCTCAGCATCCTCCTAATCTCCATCACTATCTTAAAGTACTTAAGAAGTCTACACCAAGCTTTGTGCCTTATACTGCTCCTCCAGCAGCTCCAGGAATTATGTTTTACCCGACTCAGTATTATTTCATGATACGCTGTTTCAATTCAGTGCTGGTCAGACCTGCGCTATCCCATCCTGCTGCTGCAGGCACTTTTTTACATAGTAATGAAACCGTAATTGTACTGACGACTCTATTGTATGCACTGACACCATGTACCTTTCTCACAGTTCCCCCTCACACCATCCTGTGGGGTATGATATCATAAAGACCAAGTTTTTACATTTTTGTAGAGCCAAGCAAATAACTCAGACCTGATTCTGATATTTTGCCGCAGGGCTATGAGGACTGGCTACGGCACAAAGCTGACAACGAGGTGAATAAGTATCCAGTGACAGTGCTCGAGGATGGCCGCAGGATACGGAAGGAGAGTGAGAAGATCAAGGTACCTTTTAGATTTCCTTGGAGACTTGTCCAGAGAGAAGCTGGGGGCAGCTTGACATGACAGTGTTTGGAAGAAATTCACAGGGGAGAACATGCTCTGCCAAACTGATTACATGTTCAAACATGGCTCTGATAGTAATTATGTTCCCAGGGTGAGTTGTGCAGGGCATTTCTCTACTGCATTCTTATCTGATTGTGATATGTGACAGGGTTTTTAAAGATTCATGGGTGTAACATGAATATGAATTGAATACTCAACAAGAATAATACGGATATTACTTCTGGCCACATTAGATGGTTGCTAGTGCAGCTGACACCACTGTGTTTTGACAGCATCCAGCTGTCAAAACCAAAACACTGTCACTCTGCAGAAGTATTTGGGCAGCTGCAACCAGGAGCCCACACAACTGCAGGCTACCTCCTATTGCTAAAAGGATAAGAGCTCAAGCAAATATTTAGAAAGCATAGAGTGCCGTGATTTTGTTTCTGCAGTTGACCAAGTTAGAGCTGAAAGCTTGGGGATTATTGACCAAAAGCTGAATGGCAGACAGCCTTTGTTTCCCTGTTTATGCCTGATCTTAAAGCACAGTAGGCCATTGTTTACTCATTGAAAATAAGCAGTGACAGATTTAATTTTGAGTCATTCTGCGCCCCCGTGGAAATGTTGCTTTGAAATGTAATTGTTTTAACCTTTGCCAGTCATGCTGCAAAATTTAACCAATTTAACTATTTTTTTTACAAGGTTGGAGATGTGGTTGAGGTGGAGGAAGATGAGACCTTTCCCTGTGATTTAATACTGCTGCAGTCGAGTAGAGACGACGACACGTGTTTTGTTACCACAGCAAGTCTGGATGGAGAGTCCAACCACAAAGTAAGAAAAACTGCACAGCTACCCCTCCCCCATTTGTCTTCTTACATTACAGTTTGTGTGTTTAAAGTGTTTTTCATTTGAAGTACTATCATCAGATATGTTTATTATCATAGCTAAAACGCATGCTAATAAACGTGATACATTAAACTTCAGCCCCTTTTTCACGAGTTATTGCACATCTCTGTTGATTTCAAGGGCAGGGAAGTAATATTTTTTTTGCTATGAATAACACTTCCTTTTTCTAGTTCCTCAAATTTCTTACATTTTTGCCTTTTCATGTATTTGTTCGAGTGTGAGTCACAGCATACAGGTGCTCTATGCTTTCCCTGCTGTTTCTGTGAGTGTGAGGTAGGGGAAAGCTAAAACGATCACTTGACCTGAGCTGGCGACCACTCACACACTCTCTCTCTGCCTCCTCCACAGACACACTACACAGTGCCAGACACAGAGAAGGATCTGGAATCTCTCAACGCCACTATTGAGTGTGAACAGCCACAGCCTGACCTTTACAAGTAGGAACTTATCATGTGGCCCAACAAGTTTACACCACAAGCATGCGTTGCCTGTGGTTTGTTGACCCATGTGTTGAATCAAATCTGGTTGAAAGTTTGCCAAACGACACTATAATGTTCACATTTGGATTGTTAAATCGAGAGGCGCCTGGAAGCCTGGGTTTGTTTCATATCAAGAATAGCAAAGGTGGGCCCGATATTTTCAGTTATCATTGACAAGCCCAGTTCAAAGCTGGTCTCAGTTACTTCCAGGAAGTTCAGATTAGTCTGCAGACGCCCTGTGGCTCCCCCATGGTGAGAGGAGTCGTAAAATTGTCATCTAGCCAGGCATCAGAACAGTGTTTGAGACGTGCAGAGTAAGCAATGGCGCCAAATTCCTGCTATTTGGAGTCAATAAAACTGACAGTGTGCTGCTGGCTAACCACTAGTAATTAGCTTGCTTCCAAATCTCTGCAACTGATTTTAGGTCAGTCAGTATTTACAGTTTTGCTCAGTAGATGACCTATACAGGGGTTTAGGTTTAGTTACCTCCTGTCAAATCCACTTTATATAAGCAAACAAATTTACTTTTTGAAAAGAGCAGTACATTCTGACCCACATGTCATTTTGTTTCAGGTTTGTTGGCCGTATGCACATCTACAAAACCAATCAGGAGCCTGCAGTAAGGTGAGAGCCTCTTTCCCAGCCCACTTTCAGTGAAAGCTAAATCAAAACACAGTACCTTAAGCACTCATTTGCTTCTCTTTGAACTACCAACAATTCATTACCCCATTGATCCTTCATTGGAGACAAGCTTCAAAATTAAAACGGGCTGGCATGGCCACTGCCACCGCTTCCAAAGCTCTCCCACAGGCATTTATCACTGACTGTTTTGTAATGGCTGTATAAACAAATGCCAGTGTCCTTCTCAAGAACACTGGGACCGGTGTAAGCCCAGACCGCAGTCGTTCTGTGTATTGTCACTGCGTATTTTAGAGTGGATGCCAGCTTGCCTGCCAGGTTTCCATTTAGAGAATGGGGGAGTGTGTCGATTACACAGCTTCTGTGTGACTGAGCTGTTTGATCTACTGATGTGATTGTGCAGGTCTTTGGGCCCAGAAAACCTGCTGCTGAAAGGGGCGACTTTAAAGAACACACAGAAAATCTGTGGTGAGTCAAATGGGTTTGATTTCATTACAGTAACTTTTATCAGTGAAGCTCAGTGTCTGAAGCTTGACTCTCACTTCTTCTTCTTCTCCTGTCTATCCTGAAGGTGTTGCGGTTTACACTGGCATGGAGACAAAGATGGCCCTCAACTACCAGGGAAAATCTCAGAAACGCTCTGCTGTGGAGAAGTAAGTTCAGAGGAATTAGTGTAAACATTTCTAAAAAGCATGATTGACACTTTTTAATTGGACTTCTTATTTTTCAGATCTATCAACGCCTTCCTTCTGGTCTACCTTTGCATATTGGTTAGCAAAGCCCTTGTTTGCACTACACTTAAGTATGTGTGGCAGGGCAAGCCTGGACAGGATGAGCCTTGGTATAATGAGAAAACTCAGAGAGAGAAGGACACCAATCTGGTGAGTTCACGCTGAGCCAACCAGCCTGTCCTTGTAGTAAAAACATCAAAGTGTCAGATTCGCTAAACAACAGCCCCTTAAAAGCCTGGATATAAGATAAAGAATAACCGAAGCCAAATATGTAACCTCAGCTTGAGGATCTAAATCCAAGCATATCTAAAAGCTTGTGATAGCTTTGCATTAAAACGCTCTATTATGTGTAATACAAATGTTACTGAACCTTGAAGGCCTTATTTTTTCAGTCAATACTTACACTCTGCAAGCTTGTTGTCGTAACTTCTGGGCTCAAAGTTTCATTGTATAAAAGCCCTTTACTACCTGGGCCTCTCCTAATAAAAATCCTCTAAGGAAAATGGCCACTGCAGACCTGTATTGTGATATGAACCATTTCATTGGACGTTAACCCTCTGCCCCAGCCCTCAGTGGACTGTGAAAACTCTGTTTAGCCTCCTTTTCCCCCGACTTTATTTGTGTGAATTGGATGATACAGGCCTATTTGTCTCAGATGTGTCATGCAAACACAGTGCAGTGTCCCTTTGAGGCTAATTCTCTGTGCCTGCTCATAAATGGTGAAGTGTGCATGGCAAGTGGTGAAATATTTGATGAAAAGATCAGAATAAAGAAAAACAATTTTCTGTCTTTTCTACCAACAGTACCTAAAGATGTTCACAGACTTCCTATCCTTCATGGTGCTCTTCAATTTCATCATCCCTGTGTCCATGTATGTGACGGTTGAGATGCAAAAGTTCTTGGGATCCTTTTTCATCACCTGGGATAAGGATTTCTTTGACCCTGAAATCAAGGAGGGAGCGCTGGTCAACACGTCAGACCTGAACGAGGAGCTGGGACAGGTCAGGCAGTGGAGCAAAACTTAATGACTCAATATCTAAATGGCAGCACTTTGTGTCCTGGTGGAACTGATCGCTGTAAACTCAGCAGTCCTGTTTCATTTTAATTCATAAGGCTTCTGTTCATCTTTTGAGGCATTAAAAGCCCTGAAGTATTACAAAATAGAACAGAGTGTCCTTGAACATAGATTGTGAAAGAAATGCTATAGTGGCACAAAATTGTAGCTGCTGGGAACTTTTAGCTTTAAAGGCTTTGAAAAATTGTCATTTTGATAGTCAAAGTATATTCTTTAAATAGTCACCTTTTTGATATGACAAATAAACCATTTACAATAATAAAGAACAACAACTAGTTCTGTGCAGCTCAGACTCTGAAAAGAAAAATGTTTCGAACAGGGTGTGACACAAAGTAGGACCAAACCTACAAAATGAGCAGAAGCAATGAATTATGTCATTATGTCCTGACAAAAACACCAATGACCTGGTTTACTGTTCAAGGAGAAAAATAGCTATTGCTGTATAATAGTGCAAAAAACAAGGTGACTTTCTTTGACAAAGTTTAGCACTTAAAACTTTCTAAAAATGTATAATAGTGTAATTTTAGCATATGCTTAAATCAGCATGGTTGTTGGATTGTTTTTTTTTCATAAAAGGCTAAATCATGTGAAAATTAACCAGGTTTGCAGCAGCTGATAGCCAAGCTTCTGTGCCAGTCCTCTGGAAGGCTTCATCTTTGGGTAATTTATCAACTATTAACAAGAACGCCATACAGCCCAGCTTTGAAAATACAAACTACACCTTTTAAATATACGGAAAGTAAAATGATCAGGATATCAGACGGGTCTATCATTTCTTACAGCCCACAGACTGCTTTGTTTAGTACCTCTCTGAATATGAGCTGCTTATTATAGCACCAGCTTGCCTGTGTTGTCCTGACTTCACCTGCCTTATCGCACTTCTGACTCAAACAGCACTGCCATAGATCAGTCACACTTGGTTTGCCAGATGATGACTTCAATTATAGCTGATGCTTCGTTAAACAGATTAATGCAGTGTAATTCTTCCTGGGAGTAACTGCCTCATCTTATTGTTGGAACCTGTTAAACGGGCAGGCTGAATTTTTTTATGGGTCTGAATTGTACATTTATCACTTTGCCTGCAGGTGGAGTATGTCTTCACAGACAAGACGGGCACCCTCACCCAGAACAACATGGAGTTCATCGAGTGCTGCATCGATGGTTTTCAGTACAAGTACAGGGACGCGGGCTCAGAGCTGGACGGGTTCTGTGTCACAGATGGACCTGTGAGCAAACTGCAGCAGAAAGCCGGCAGGGTGGGTGTTGTGGCGTCCCTCCATCTGTTGTTACAATGGCACGAGCAGCAGCATATGGCCATTACATAGCTCGCTGCTCAGAAAGACCCTTCACAGGTCACCCACATACGTCCTCCTTGAAATGTCAACACAAGCACTCAGCATGGAGGGGGAGGAAATAGACTGTGTGCTCTTAACATGAGCACCTGACACTTTACAGGCTGTTGCACTTCAAAACACATGTTGATAAGAAGTTAAACGGTTGTAAATTCTTGTCTCTATCAGAACTTCAGCTTCTGTATATGGCTCTTTCTTAAGCTGTAAATCAACTATTAATGAGTGCAGAGTAAATTACAGTCAATGATTTATTGTTTTTGAACAACACTCCCTGCGTCTCATTTTACTGCATTAAGCTGTGTTCATGTTGCATCACCAGGAGAGGGAGGAGCTGTTTCTGCGGGCCCTGTGTCTGTGCCACACGGTCCAGGTGAAGGAGTCCACAGAGCGGGGTCAAGACCAGGCGGATGGACTGATAGACCAGGTGGATGGCTTAGGGGTGGATGGAGAAGTGCTCCATCCACCACAGGAGCAGAGGGGCTTTATAGCCTCCTCACCGGATGAAGTTGCTCTTGTCAAGGGTGCCATGAGGTAAGAGATGGATACAGTCACTGTGTGAAATCAGCTGGCATGGCAGTAAAAGATCATGACTGTTTTTGAATATGAATTAACTCTGAAGGTTTTACATTCAAGGTTTCTTCCTTTAGCCTGTTAGTGCATGGGTTGCTCATCTGCAGTCATGACGATGATGATGATGATAGCTTTAGTCGTCATTGCACATGATTCAGAGCAACAGATTACATTAAAGTTACATCATATGTCTCCATCTGTAGGTATGGCTTTAGATTTCTGGGCCTTGAGAGTAAAACCATGAAAATCCTCAACAGGAACAATGCCGTCGAAATGTAAGCCAGTCATTTCATCAATACTGATTTATTATTCATGAAGATGTTTTTACTGAATCTTTTATTTTATTTCATCAACTTGTATTTTTTCTTGTTCATAGGTATGAACTTCTTCATGTGCTCAACTTTGACCCTGTGAGAAGGCGAATGAGTGTAATAGTCAGGTCAAAATCAGGTGAGCTTGCATTTCCTGTCAGGTTTATAGCATTGATTGTGATTCACTGTTGGCACTCGGGGTGGAACGGTTCACAAAAAACACTGTTCAGTTCTTGTGACTGTTTTCGGTTCCATGTACATTGTTGTTTTTAACACCCAAGATTACCATACACTTCAATAAACCACTATTAACAGATTATACTTAATCAGTTGGATTGGATTGGAAGGAAGGAAAATTCTATTGACTGTCTCAGAAGTCTGTAAAGCCACTAAATGATGTTGTTGTCTAATTTGCATAATATTCAATTTGCATGTAATTGTCATGAACTCTGTAAGAGAGAGAAATAACGTAGGAGAGGAAGAAAGCAGGTAAAAACATAAATATATTTAGAACTACGAACTAACTTTAGTCTTTAGATTCTTATTTCAAAATATCAACCCTTCTCCTTTATCCGGACTGGGGACTGGCAGTGACCATAATGAGACACACACTTACGTGATTTCATCTGCTGTGAGTGAGGAGGACTGTCTGTTTGGATAGGGGAGGGGCTCACGATAGCACAGGCTGCCCATTAAGGAGATCAAAACATGCTTTGACACAGATTCTCCAAACTCCAGAAAGTTGCAAGAGTTGTCGCCCATAAAGAACTCGCCAGAGTGTCTGAAAAGTCATTAAATATAGCATCAAAGCCTCTAAGTTGGCAACACTCAGTTGCGGTTTTATCCACCACTTTCTTACCGCTGTCTGAATCCAAAGTGCTCCCTGACAGCAGAACAACTCAACGCCACAGGTACACCCTTTAACTCTGTCTTCTCTGCTCGTCATCTAAACAACACAGACACCTCCCCACAACTGCTCTGCTGTACTCTTCCACCTTGCGTTGTGTATGATGGGAGCAACATACTTGCTCCAAACTAAGTAGGAAAATAAAGAAAAAGGAAAAACACGAATCAAACGAAGCACATGCGCTCCGATCCAAGTTCCTGATTTCTTTCATAAACCATTCCATCCCTAGTTGGCATTCATCATGCTTTGTTAATGTGTCTGTATCCAGGTGATACACTGCTCTTCTGTAAAGGGGCAGACTCTTCCATCTTCCCCCGTGTCAAACAAGAGGAGGTGGAAAGAATACGCATGAATGTGGAGCGCAATGCAACAGTGGGTGACATAATTAAGTAGTTTATGATATACAGAATTCTTAAATGCGATTGTCTTAGTTTGAAATGATATAACAGTGATGATGAACCCACTGTGTTCCTATTTTGTGATACTTTTTTCTTCTCAGGAGGGCTACAGGACTTTATGCGTGGCCTACAAATATCTCAGTGCAGAGGAGTACGCCCAGGCGGATGCAGGACTGAGGGAAGCCAGGCTGGCTCTGCAGGACAGAGAGGAGAAGCTCATGGCTGTTTACAACCAAGTGGAGACTGGCATGAGTCTCATAGGAGCGACTGCTGTAGAAGATCGGTGGGTACTCGCATAATACAAGGATAAAGCTTTCATGGATGAGCCTGCTCATGTTTTGAGTTGTCCAGTGGTTTGCATCCTGTCACTGCATTCGTCTGTTCCTCGTCCCCTACTCTGCTCATTGTAGATCTCTGCCAAGAGTTCTGGGGGGAAATCCCTCTTGCATCATGGACTAAGATTAAACCTGAACTAGATAAGGGTGGGCAGAAGTGTCTGTAGCTATCATGTTACATCACATTATGTTAGCTTGACTTACATGCAGTATGTTTCCTGTCTGTTTGAAGTTTATAGCTCTGCACAGGTGAAACCAGATTGGCACTTTGGAAGACCTGGTGTTTAAAAACCCAGATGCTGCCTGTGGAGTTGAGGCATCAAGTTTATGACCTACTGGTTCTGACCTCATTTTGAGGATTTTTTGCTTGTGTTGTGTTTCGTTTGTTAAGCCTTGGTTAACCATTTTTGAATAGTTTGTTTAATTTTCCTTTTATAATGAAGCCCACTGTGGGCACTTGATCGCTGAAGAACTCTGGTCCATTTTGTGGGTTGTTGTTTTCCCCTCACACTGCTGCCTTAGGCTGGGGCGTACCAAGCAACAAACATGTCTCAAATTTCTGATTCAGACTTTCTATTCTTTGGAAAAGCAGTTTCACAATCGCATCTTTATTTGCAACATATGGTCAGATTCCCGGGCCAGCTTTTCGTTAGTATGATGCTGAATTTATTACTTTTGGTTTGTGGGGACAGCTAGAGATCTCTACTTCCACTAGCTGCCAGTTTTTGTGCGGCTATAGACTGCCATCTAGTGGTTGACATTAAGTACTATTCAGGAGTCCAAGGTTTAAAAACTTTCATTTGGGTATTGATTTATTGATTTATATTTACTGCTAAAATTAAAACCAGCATTAATTTGCCGTAAAATGATTGTAACATGAAAATATGTTTAGAAGAAGTTGGTTTTTCAAACTATCTTTAACTAACATTTTTGAATACAAATGTAAGTTGAAAGAGAGGAAGAGTAAAGTTAATGTTGATGTTGATGTGTTCATATTAATCACAACCTAAAACCTCTCCTGACACCTTCTGAAGGAAATAAAAACATCTTAAAGTAAATTTAAACATAGTCTCACAGTTTAATACAGCCGTTTTCTTTCCTGCCTATGACTTAAACAGTGTATCAGAAATTCACTCCTGCTAAATTAAAACCCCACCAAGTGACATCTTGTTTTCCTTCTCTTTGTAAGTAAAACATTCTTCAGTTAGTTATTGCATCTTTCTCGTCTTATATTTCTGTTCTTTCTCTCCAGCCTTCAAGAAGAAGCAGCAGAGACCATGGAGGCTCTGCAGGGGGCAGGGATCAATGTTTGGGTCCTGACAGGGGACAAGATGGAGACGGCAAAGTCCACCTGTTATGCCTGTCGGTTGTTCCAGAGAAGTACAGAGCTGTTGGAGCTGACAGTCCGCACTCTGGAGGATGGAGGGAGGAGGCGGGAGGAAAGACTGCATGAGCTCTTGCTCGAATACCACAAGAAAGCTGTGCAGGATGCACCACCAGTCAAGGCAGGCGTCACCAGGTCAGTGCTTTGACTTGCGGGATCTCAACTTCTGGACTGAGTTTAATAATTTAACCAACTGAGCTATGAATTGTATGGGTGATTGAGAGAATTCCCCTGTTGTTCTTCTGTTTCGTAGGAGCTGGTCTTCAGCAAACCAGGACTATGGTTTTATCATAGATGGTGCCACTCTGTCAATGGTCCTCAACTCTTCTTCTGAATCCAGCGCAAGTCGCTACAAGAATCTTTTCCTGCAGATCTGTCAAAACTGCTCAGCTGTGCTTTGCTGCCGCATGGCTCCTCTACAAAAGGCACAGGTCAGAACATTCAGTTTCATTTTGAAAACATATTTGTTCTTTAAAGAATTAAAATATTGTTTCTGATGGCAAATTGTTGCCTCTGTGTTGTTCACTTCAGATCGTTAAAATGGTGAAGAACTCCAAAGGCTGCCCGATCACCCTTTCTATTGGCGATGGTGCCAATGATGTCAGCATGATTTTGGAAGCTCATGTTGGTATCGGTAAGAAGTCTTTTGTTAAAGCTAAAGATTCTGTGAGTCTTTATCAGATATAGAAGACTTTGTGACATTTTTTTTTTGGTGTCTTCAGGTATTAAGGGTAAAGAGGGGCGGCAGGCAGTGAGGAACAGTGATTATGCCATCCCCAAACTCAAGCACCTCAAAAAACTTTTGTTGGCTCATGGGCACCTCTACTATGTTCGCATTGCACACCTGGTGCAGTATTTCTTCTACAAGGTAAGAAATCACATTTCTGTCACACTGACAACGTTATTGTCACATTGAAGCTCATTATTGTGTTGTGTTTTCTAAACCAGCCAACACACTAACTTGATCTGGCAGAATAAATCCCACTGACAGCTTAAAAATATTGTGTAGGTGTAGCTCAGGATGTGTGTTGAATTATTCAGCACTTAGGAGCCATCACTGTGAGCCTGATTCTTTCTCTGTTTGCCCGCAGAACCTTTGCTTCATCTTACCTCAGTTTTTGTACCAGTTCTTCTGTGGCTATTCCCAGCAAGTGAGTATGAGCCGAGGCCCTTTGAGGTTCAAACATGTTCTGAATTTGAAAGGAGGCAGTTTCTTTTGAATCCACACCTCTTTATGGTCCTGAATGCCAGAGTCTTTCCCTCAGATTGCCCCTTACCTCACTGCCCTTGGGATGTTTGACCTCTGATTGTTATGGTTTTGTTTTGACCTTAATTGCATAGCGCTGTTAGAGAAAGCTATCATTTTCTTCATTGGATGTTGTTGTATGTAATTATGACTGATGTAGTTTGCTGTAGGTGGTCTCATACCAGTCATTATAGTCGTCATGCTGCATTGCTCCCGACAGTGTTTGATTTTATGTAGGTAGGAGATAAAATTAGCTTGCTTTCAGCCATTTCGTGAAAGTATGATGGTGTGTGTGAGTTTTGTCCTCTCCATGACATTAACCCCTAGTTCCCCAATCCGTCCTTCCCCACCCCTCCCCCTCTGCCTTACCTGTCCTCCCCTCCTCCTGCTCCCATCCTCCCCAGCCTCTGTATGACGCGGCCTATCTGACGATGTACAACATCTGCTTCACATCTATGCCCATCCTGGCCTACAGCCTGTTTGAGCAGCACATGTGCATTGAGGTTCTGCTGGACAATGCTACCCTCTACAGGTAAACCTGGGAACTCGCTCGAATATGTTTAATGTTTTACATACACGTCTGCCAAACTCAGTTTGTCATTTTTTTCTAGGTGAGGTGGCTTAACTATTAATTTGTGACATTATTGATGAAAAACTTGAGTTTTCTGTATTTTTAGCCAGGAAGAGCTGTTTTTAATCTTCACTCAAACATTTTATGTCTCATTTTTTTGATATTTGAGACTGTATGAGAGATACTTAAACCAATGACATTGTTCTCTCCATCTTTACTTCACTCACTTACTTAATCTGCATCTTACTCCAGAGAGATTGCCAAGAATGCCATGTTGCGATGGGGACCATTTCTCTACTGGACTTTACTTGGAGTCTTCCATGGCTTGCTGTTTTTCTTTGGTGTCCGATTTCTGTTCAGTAACCCAGCATTGCAAGACAACGGCCAGGTATGATGCCAAAAACTATCTTTATAAGAACAATGTTGTATCACTTGATTAATTTTCTACTGAGAACATTTTCTCGTTTGTTTTCTTTCAACCTAGGTTTTTGGCAACTGGTCGTACGGAACAATTGTCTTCACCGTCCTCGTTTTCACTGTCACACTAAAGGTAAATCATTACTTTGCTCTTTATTTATCTCATAAAGGGATTCATTGTGGAAAAAATTATATTTAATCTGTATACATACATTTTGAACACAATGAAAATTGTGCATGATATTTAAGAAGTGTATTTACTGATTCTTCTTCTGCAGCTTGCTCTGGACACACGACACTGGACGTGGATTAATCACTTTGTGATCTGGGGCTCCTTGGCTTTCTATGTGTTCTTCAGCTTCTTTTGGGGAGGGATAATATGGTAAGAAAAATAAAAATCTGAAGAAATCTCTGACCTGTTTATATCTATTATCCCCACGTTGTTCCTGCAGTCAGTTGAAACCAGTGTTCCTCTCTTGCAGGCCTTTCCTGAGGCAGCAGCGTTTGTACTTTGTGTTTGCCAACATGCTGAGCTCAGTGTCAGCATGGCTGGTCATCATCTTGCTCATCCTGCTCAGCCTACTGCCAGAGATTCTGCTTGTGGTGTTCCGCAAGCCCCGAGGGCCCCATGCTCGACAGGTAAGAGCTGAAACACACGCATACACACTTACTTGACCTAAAACACAAATTTGCACTCTACCTCTCTCTGTCCATCCTTCTCTCTATTTTCTTTTTGCTCTCCTTTGCCTCTTTTCTGCGTCCCAGATTTCCAGCAGTTATGTCTTACATAATTGTTTGACAGATTAACCACTTATTTTCTCAAAGGTACCGCTGTGGGTAATGGAGCCCGGGCTTGTATGAGTGATACAAAAAGTGGAGAGAGGAGCTGCAGTGTTTTTGGGATCTGTTAAATCCTCTGACATGAGTGGATTTCTGTTTTAGTTGACTCTTTGCCTTCACTCACAGCTCCTTACCTGTCGTCAGACTGCGAGTCAGGGGGATAATATATTGATCTGTAAACACATGTCTTGGACATGTTTTTTGTTTTTATCAGTCAAAAGTTGCCCTTGATCACATTCACAGGAGTTGAATTATTCTTAGTCCCCTGAGTTCAGGATCATTTGTTTCTTTTCTCACACGTTTTGTTTAACAGAAGCCAAGATGCAATGAAATTTACAAAGAGGGACACTGGGGCTTCTTTACAGTATGTTTTTTGGGTTGGCTCTTTAGAAGGATATTTTGATCTTCCTCCAGAAGACAACTTTTCCAGATACATTTTGTCATTAGCTCTCCATGTGGCTGATGTGTTTTCCAAGCAGCTGGAAATGTCTGTATGAAGGCGCTGTGCTTCTGGGCGTGTTCCTCGCTTCTTGTTAAATTGTGTCGAGTCTTGTTTAATTGTGAGAGAAAAAGAAATTAGACCAAAAGTTTTTCACATATTTCAGAGAATTCACATGAAACAATATGAACTTGATATTTAACATTTCTGAGTGGTTTTGTGTAACAATTAGGTTTGATTTTTTTTACCTTAACCCCTTCAAAATGATTACCACTCATTTCACCTTTCCAACTCAGGTTTTCCTAACTGGTGCTCTCGCTTCTGCTCTTTGGATCTTACTCCTTGCTCTGTCTCACCTTCTTATTTCCTTTCTCTTCCTCGCTGAACCTGGCTTCCTAAAGATGCAACATCGCCTTCCTTCCTCGGGGACATCTACTATCTTCATGTTGTCGCAGACTGCTAGCACTCACAGCTTCTCGTGGAGCGACTGAGGTCTCTTTTTCTTTCTGTCAGCTCTTAGTCTTAAGCGCCTGTCTGCCAGTCGTGCTTGTTTTCCCATCTGTGTCCTTCCTCTCCCACTGTTAGACCTCCTCTTTCCCCTCTAACGTAGTCCGGGGTGGCGCTCTGGGGCATCTAGAAGTCCTCAAATGGTTGGATTATTCCATCAGGAAAACTATCCCTTCAGATGCATTTATTTATTTGGGAGGATGTTCTCAAATCAGCCTGCAGTGTGGAGTAGGACGGGGTGTCTTTTCTCAAAAGTGTTGTCAGTTTTTCACCCTTGTCCATCCAGTTGTATCAGTCTGTTTGTCCTGGCCGCCTGTGCTGCTCCAATGCCTGCTGCCTTCGCATGTGAATGCAGCACGACACAGCACCCAAACTTACCTGCATGAGGCTCAAGTCAACAACCTTAAACTGGTTCCTCACCACAAACCCTGCGGGCATCTGCATTTTTGTCTGTGTGTGCGTTTTATCACATATGCTGTATAAAAACTCTATTAGAGGTGAAAACCAGGAGGACAGTCTGCAAGGAGAAGCTGTCTGAAAAGTTACCTGGACGTATCTTCATTGTCCACTTGTCCAGTTTTCAAGTCTTTGTGTGTCTATATGTCTGTTTCCTTTGTGTATGTGTATGTCTGTATGCAGGGAGGAGAACATGAAGGAGTGAAAGAGAGGGGGACAGTGTGTGTGTGTGTGTCTGTCTGTCAGCGTAGTGATGTCATTGGTGTCTCTTGCCTCACCCTTCTAGAAGAAGCCGGTTCAGTCGAGCCCCGGGAGCCCCCAGTCTCCCCGGTCTTCAGCCAGGCCTCTACTCATGAGAACCTTTTCAGATGAGTCCAATACTGTCATTTAAACAGGTACCAGCCCACCTTCAGGCCATTAAGCCAATCAAAGGCTCGCTCCCCCCAGCCAACCAAACATTCTGGCCCCTAACTCAGTTTAAACCAAAGAAACATGAGTGTTAAGGCATTCGGGCTGCCGTCAAAAAGACCCAGTGTTTTTTTCTTGTACTGCTGATATTGGCTGGCTGAAGAGATGCACATTTTAATTTCTGAGTCAACACTTTAAGCTAAAGTGGTCAAACGGTGCTCTTATTTGACAAGTGAATGCATCCTGGGGCCTAATGTTGTAAATCATTAATTTGTCTGTTTGTGTGTTCAGCCATGCTCCTTTCAGCCTCCCTTTGGAAGCCCAGCTTATTTAACCTCCTGCATGTGCTTTCAAAACCCTTTGTGTGTGTTTTTTTTTCTTTTTTTGAAATCAATACATAAATATCTTAAATATTGGATTTTGTGAGTAAAGGTGGTGATATCTTATCTGTCTGTGTGCACAGCAGAGGTGTTCTGTGATTCCCGGTCTGGTATTCATGTGCTGTTTTTGACCCGTGGTTTGACCACGGTGGCTTCATTCTGTGTGCACGTCTCAAAACCAGTGTCGGTGGTCACTGTCCGCTTTCTTTCTCGGCAAATAATGGATGCATTCCTAAGTGCTGAATTGTTGCTCACTGCATGATGTGATGTTGCCTTAACCTCAGACTGAATGCTACATTGTGTACAGGGGTTGAAGACAAAATGAATAAAAGAATCTTGTAATATTTTAGAATCTTTGGTGCACTGAAAATTGGAAAGAGTTTAATACTACCTAAAGCTCCTGAGGAGAGTTTTTAAGAGGTTTCAAAACAGATAAAATGATACAACTTTAGGTTCTCATAAAAGCAAACAGACATTTGCTATTTTAAAATCTTAAAGATCTTAACTATTTAAAGGGGAAAGCATAAAAAAGACAATTTACAGAATGCTGAGAAAATAAGCCTTTTCATTTTTTGTGGCTAATATTCACAGCAAGTAATGATTTCACTTTGAACAGCAAACATCACAAGATTTTAAAATCAGAAAACACATCTTATATATGAACAAAAGTTCATATATAAGTTTTGTCCACAAGGGGATGCCAAAATCAACACACACAAAGGTTGCTTATAGGACCTTAAATGAATAAAAGAAAACATAAAGATTCAAAATTTATTTAATAAGGTGAATCCCTTGAGATGCATCACCTCATTTCAGAGGATCGCTAACATAAATTTACAGTTGGAGAACTGAAAAATACATTAAAAGATATATATCAAAAGACTAATAATTCAGACAACTAAAGAGAATTTTAACCAATGTATCTGTAAAATAAATAAATAAATGATAAAAGAAAGGGGAGGTGGTGCAGCCTTTGGGGGAAAAATCAACTTTAAGATAAACAGTTGAAATGAAAGTTTCAACTTTTTCATCAAGAAGTTATGAAGTTCACAAATAACCGGCTTGATAAGTTTCGGGCTGTTATCTTGGTTTGATTGAGGCCGGCAGCCATTCATTAATACCTCTTTGTTGAAAGATTGATAGAACAAATGGTTCAAAACAAAAACAATGAAAATCAAATTATGCTAAGAAAAGTAGTAGGAAGGAAAAATTTAAGAGCTCCTGGGAGGAACTTATGGATTGTTGATTTGGGCCACATGTACAGAAACCAATCTCTTTGATGATTCTCTCTTGCACATGTGAAGTGTTTTGTTTTGTGAGTAAAAAAAAATATTTTCCTGCTTTTTTTAAAGGCTTTTACATGGAAGTCACTATAAATCTCAGCAAAAAAATATGAAAAAGAGTCTATTTTGTTATTGAGCCCCCAAGTGACTCCTACCCAGATGGCTTTGGAAGGTCACATGGAGCCATCGCAACAATTTTAATTCTTTCATAACCAGTTAAAACCTCCTCTCTGTAGCTTTATGATATGATTGATTCATGTTTGTTTGAATCTCCTGAGCGTTACGAGCATCTGGATGTCCTGTTAAGATCCTGTGTATCTAGATCAGTAACAGGAATAGAGAATGCAAAAGAGCATCTCCAGCTTTGTGCACATGATTTAACAAAAGTCCTCTGGATGTTTTCATTCATTTTTTGTCCACCCCTGTAGGCAGGTCTGAATGTTACACCTTACTATCACTGTTCACCAGGGTCACCAATATCTGCTGCTTGACAGTAGCACAAGCCTTTTTTTCCCTATGACAGCTGTCACTGTTTAACCCTCGTTTCTATTCTTCCAATAGCTGTCAGTGAACGACCTCCAGCAAACGTCCAGGTAAACCCCGGCAAGACAACCTAAACATCTGTATCTGTTCTATGTTCCTGCTGAGCATTAACAGTTAACCAGGGGTCAAACGTGGAGCCTTGTTTACTAATTTTTGCTCGTCTCTGGTGGTGGGGAAAGTGTCGTTTTGGTAATTTTTTCTTTTGTCGTGTCGTGGTATGTGGCCAATCAAAGCTTATTCTCATTTGGTGATTTCATGGGTTCTTGTGTTTCCTCTTGTTCCATCCTTAAATAACAAACAATGGAGTAAAATGTGTCAACTTGTGCTCTTTCAGATCGCGCCTGTCACACCACTATCCTACAAGCACCTGAAGGATGGCGACTGAGAGGCGGCAGGGACTAACATCAGTGGCGCTTTCAGGGTCCTGTGGTGCAGGTCAGAGCTGTCTGCCTGATCAGAAAAAGAGAAGAAAGAAAAATATAAGAAGAAAAAGAGAGATTTGCTGACTGGGGGGAAGGGATAAAAAAGGGGTTAAGCAAGTGTCTTTTGACAGGTGTCTCTCAGCTCCGTCCTCTTCTGCTCAATCCCAACAGCTCCCAACCCCCTACGCATGCCTGCAGAGCTGTGCCCTGCATTATTTTTTAAGATATCTACTCAGAAGACAGGCATGGGTTTTCTTTCTTTTGCTTCTCTTTTTTATAGTCGCTTAAAATGAATGCATACACAGCTGCCTTGACAGTAGCTCTACCCAACTGCTGTGTTTTAACAAGCGGTTGTAAATTCCACTCCAAGAATGGTTCACCTGCATGAAAGACGGCTCAGAAGAAGGCTTCACTCCTCTGACGATAAGTCACAGCTTTCTAAAAAGTTTTATTCAGACATAATGATCCCATTCTCAGTGGCTACACTTTGATGTATTACTTTACAGTTATTGTGCTTTTCAACGGTTATTCTTTAAATGGTTATGTTTGAGAACATGCACTCATCCACAGAGTAAAAGTTACTGAAGGGGATTTCAGCTCTGCTCAGAGCAGCAAAACGGTTGTAGGAATAGTTTCTCTGTTTTTTAGTCAATTTTCTTTTTTTTTTTCTTCTAATGCTGAATCATTGTTTTCTTTGTCAAATTGGTTAACAGAGGCCATATAATCACCCAATCCAAAAAGTGTGTGTATGTGTGTGTGTGAGAGAGATTGAGAGCTAGATTTGAGATGTTAAGCATGACCTGGCAATGAAGCATTGCTCGGAGCGTGACCTAAATCTCCCAACCTCAGAGATGATTTAAGAGCCTGTTTAAGATGAGTAAATTAATATATGTGCTGTACTGTATATAGCTTAGAGATGTATGATAGCATTGCTCAAAGCCAAAAAGATAGACGTAAAACGATCAGATTCTGTCCACACTAGTGTGACCTGAAAGTGACAAGTCAGTGTATCTGTGTGTGCGTGTGTGTACTGGATAGAAACCCCAGAGATGCCTGTGCGTCATGAAAACCAGGATTACTTGAACCTTTAGTTTGATTTTAGACATTTACTGCACTATTAAGGAAACTGGTTTATTCATCGCGTCGATGGTCACTGAGGCACATCAGTATATGCCTGAGCGCACACACACTCATGCACATATATGAGAACAATGCACACACACAGTAACCACACACATTTCACACATTTATGCGCACATGCACTAAAGCTCAAATGAGGTATTTATGTTTATCATCCATTATCTAGTTTGTGTCTCATGCAGGCTGAAGTTGGACTGTAAAAAAAATCAGCCCCACTTCTGCTCCATATTAACGCCACTGTGAGTCTTTGTTTCCCTCCTGTTTTTGGTCAGATTTTCTGATTCACATTACAACAGAGTGGACAGGTCGGCCTTTTGTCCCTCCTTTATCTTCTTGTGTGTAGAGCTTCATACATTCCATATAAACATGCATTGATTTCAACACCTTCAGATCCTTTTTTTCTTTTTCACAAATCTGTGTCGTCTGTTTGGCATATTTATTATTAAGTGTAATTTTACTCACAAATGTTATTCTTTTATTATATAAATCTTTTTTTTTATTGTTGTGGAGAGTGATCCAGTTTGTGCCAGTTGAGTTAATCTGTTGCTCCAGAGCTGATGTGAGCTCATGCCAATCTCATTTGATAGTTTTTGTCATACATGCAAAGACAGGCAGCCCCCCTCATGCTCTACCCAGACAACACTTCTGTTTCAGCTTTACTCCTTTTGAAAGAGGAAAACCTTTTATCTATCATTCATGTTTCCTGCTTTTATAAATTCCTGCATCACTGATCCATACTCAAACAGTTACTCCAGTACAAGACTTTTAAATACCCAACATTTTTTTAAAAAAGTGTATCTGTTACAGCTTTTTTTAATGACAGGTGAGGAGACTGCTCTTACACCCTGAGCATGTCGCCTCCAGACAGCACTGTGCCAGAGACTCCAGGCTAAGAGGGGCTGCCTGCTTTGTTAACAAATAAAGAACCTTTAAGTAACAAGATGCTATTTTCAGAGCTAAAAAAATATATCTTGGAATCTAATGTTTTGCCTGTCTAAATGAAAAGTATAAAAGTATGGATTGTATTTTTAATGCAACCTTTTTTCCAGCCACTTTTTCTTAATAAAACTCAAAATGTCCAAAAAAAGCACGAGAGGCTCGGTGGTTGTGGACGCTATCGGTGTCTGTGAGGGGTTTTGGAGGTCTTCAGCCCTGCATCATGCTGCAGGGTCACCTCGCCACCTCCAGCCCTTTGGGTGTCCAGCCTCAACACTCCAAACCTCCAAGCTGAATGTACCTCTTTGAAACTAGTATATTCTAAATCCTGAAGATTTTCTGTAATAAAGCAGAATGTTTTGAACATAAATCAACATCTCTCAGTGTTTTGTTCCAGCAACACTCAAGTCAGCAGTTTCTGTCTGGTGTGAAAGATGTGAGCATGTGTGGGCGGCCGAGAGCGCGTGTGTTTTGACCTCGCTAAGCAGATGCTGTGCAGTAATGAGATGGCTGAGGGGCTAAGCTGGATCAGCTGAGTGGCTGCGTATCAGGATGGAGTGCTGCTGCTCTCTCTCTGCTCCGTGTGTGGCCTCTCATCATGAAAACATCAGGCACTGTGAATCAGGAGGTTTACATCCATGCAAACACAAGATTTTATGCACTCCAGTCTGAGTGCTGATCCACTCAGAGTGGATGTGGGCAGGGAGTTGAGTTGAGAGAAGCTCTGTGTGTCGGTATGTACACAATGACACCCTTTCATATTTGTTCTTCTGTTTGAATGTGATTGTTGTGTGTGTGTGTGTGTGTTGAAGGCTGTGCTTTTGCATGGGCCAAACTAGTTGGCTGAGGTTTTGGTTCATTTTCATCTTCTTTTTACAATAGATCTATTCTCCACTGTGTGTGCATGTATATTAGAGTGAAGCAGGAGAAAGTGGGGACACGGGCATGGCTGCCATACAATCCAGCCTACTGTACAGGCAGGAGTGTGAAGTGAGAGAAAAAGTTGGGAGGGAGTTGGCAGTGTGTCAGGAGAAGACTCTTGAGCCCCACTGAGTGCAGAGCTGACGCACTAAAGCTCAGAGAGGGAGGGAGGGAGGGAGGGAGAGGAGTGGAGAGGAGGGGCAAAAGAGAAAGAGAGACAGGCAGCAGCGGCCAGATGGAGCCCTGTTTGTTTTGAAGTAGCTGCTGCTGAAGGCTGGACAGTCTGCCGGCCTCAGTGTGTGCATCTCCTAAAAGGGGAAGACATCACAACCAGGACTGCAAGCCACTGTTTTCTGCTCATGTGGACTGCTTGTGACTGTGCTGCTCACACTCTATGCAAGCTCAAGGTCAGGAAGATCCAGCAGAAGCCTCAGGAAACTGGCCCATCTGGATCCCAGGACCCGCAGAGGCAGGTGGACATAAGTTTTCCTGTTATAGCCCTCTGCCTGGCTATGCTGAGCTACAGGACAATGAAGAGGATGTGAGGCCTGGACTACTCTCAATACCTCCCACAGCAGCGTCACTTCTGCCAGCCTGAACCTGTGCCGGCCACCAGGAAGGGAATGGGCCCAGCCTCACTGCAGGAGGACAGAGAGCAGGAGAAAGAGTGCAAGAAGGAGATGGAGAGTTACCACTTCCTTCTGGAGGCCGGCTCCCAGCTGGAGAGCACTCTGCAGCGTGAGTACACATGATGCTGACTGTCCTTATTTCACTTTTACCAGCCACTGGCAGGCATAATCCTTTATCTGCTCTGAAACCACGTCCCATCCTTTCACATCATGTACAGTTCAGCAGGCTGAAAAATGAAGGTACTGCAGCAGGAGTCCATTCAGTTTGATTTACAGACCTCATTTGTAACTTTTCAGAGCCATTATAGGATGTAACGGAAGAACTGCTCACTGTATCTTAGACTTGTCAGTATTATTGATGTGCTGTTTCCTGCAGCTTTGTTACAACGTTTGGCCATTGCAGAGATTATGTCAGCAATTTTAAGCCTCATGGGTGGATAGATCCATAAGAATACTATGTAGACACAATTTTAGCTTAGTTTCACTGCCTTCTAATGTGTAACACTTATTCTAAAGTGGTAATAGAATTGGAAAAATAAGTGTTTTTATGCAGAAACATCAAATTGAAAAGGAGTGTAAATGTTAAGATACTATTTAAAAAGCAGCCTGGTATGAGAAAGTAAGGTAATGGACAGAAATGAGGCCTGATGTGATTGACAGCTCCATGCAGGATCCTCCTCCAGAGGCTAATGTGATTGCTTTGGGATCTTGGCTGCCTTGAGTTATTGTTTAATTGATGGGCCTTTGCTCCAGTGTATACGTCACTGAACCTGGGTTCAGGTTTGCAGGCAACAATGAGAGCAGGCCTGGATGAGGTTCTATTTTTATACCAGGTGACTTTTTCTCTCTCAGTGTGAAATGTGAACCCTGCAGTCAGGGTTCGTGCTAATCTGTTCTCAGTGGGTGCTGTTTTCTGCCTAAATGACATTCTGATGTCTAAAAAATATTGTTGCAGATTGGTTCTTTATACGCAATCCTTTACATAGCTCCCCCCCTACTGACTCCCCTCCTCTCATCTACACACTAGTGTAAATCACGTGCGCCCTGCATATGTGTGCCCTTTATGACCCATTTCAAGAACGTGAACATTTCAAAACACCAAATACTGATGATGAAGGGCTTCATGTCTTTGTAGCTGTGCAACACGAAAGAAGTAAGCGTAGAAAACAAATGTGGTTATCTCCACGATGACAGATTCATAGAACATTCCACACCTCACACTCACTACTTAGCACAAAGGTCAACCTTCAGTGTGTGCATGTCAGCGTAGCTTCAGCTGATTTTTACTCACTGACTCTCAAACTGCTCCAGCTGACTGCTTTCAGCGCCTACACACCAGACACACACTTCAATTACTCACACTGCACATGCTCCATGTGTCTCAAACTGAAATACTACTCTATGTTTTTAACTACTTTGTGAATGAAAGTTAAACTTTCTTAGTCTCTCAAACTTGAACCTGAATGGACACTTTCACTTCTTGAAATCGTCATGAATGAAGTGACATTTCAGCTGATTTTAGATCAAACTTATCCCCATGGTTCAACTTCTTGGGAATTAAGCTAAAGTCCAGGATTTTTAAAGTTTGATCACAATGATTCCCTAACTGTCAGTGTTTGAATTTGAAATGACACATGTAGCTACCATGCCATGCAAACAAAAGATTTTCATTTTCTCAAAAAGCAGAAATAGCTGAAGAAAAATTTCTCTGTTTCTTGCAATTGTCTGAAAAGGTATGACAGAAAGGCACATGAATTAACTTTTAAGACGAGCAGTTAAGAGCTTTGAAAAGCATATCTTCTTCAAACCCTCATTGTTCTGTTTTAAAGAGCATAAATGTTCAGATATTTTAAAGTGTGAAAGGCTTTCTATCTGATATTTTCTGTTAACTCCACCCTAAAAACATCCTACTTCACTCCTATCCTAATGTTTAGAATTCCTATTTGACTGTTTTCCCATTCCTGTCCAAAAGCAGCCGCCCACCAGTCTAATCTCCTTACCATGCAAAGCTTTGTTTTGCCAAATACCCCATGACCTAAAAGCAGTATGTGGCCAGCTCTCTGTGTACTATGAAAACATTTGAATCTGATAGAGGCATTTCTTGCCATGCAGGGGATTACTTGTGTCTGCTTTTAAGTCTCGAACTTGATTCATCTTGTGTTTGAGTTCTCTGCACTTCGTCCAGGCTCTGATTCATTTCGATTTGCTGCACCTTGTGAGTAAGGTGTGGTGCTGTGGCATCATTTGGTGAGCTGGTAAAGAAAATTATGTTGTTGTCTTCCTGAGTCTTAGCCTCTAAATTACCAGCCACTGCAGAGGGAACACCTAGGTAAATACACAGGATGAAATCACGCAGTGTCAACATGCTGGGGTTGAACTTATAAAGTCAGACTTACTTCTTTTCTTTTTAAATCAACACACACTCCTTTGACTAAAGCCAAACAAAATCTCCTGTGATTCAACGTCATAAAGGCTTAAACCATAAAAAGCACCCATGGGTGGCTGCTTTAACAGGAGCTGTATGTAATGGAATCGGTGTAGATGGATATCATTGTTTGGACAACAGAGATCAGCTTCCTGCCTCCAGCTTTGTATGCAGACCAGGCTCAGATCTGTTTGACTGGGAGCAAATCTCTGTTTCCGTCCACACACACTCACACACACACACACAAACCTTTTTTTTCTTCCTCTGTGTGCAAGAGCAGAAGAGCAAACAGAGGTTACAGGCTCGCACATGCTGTGCTGTGTGTCACTGGACAGGACGCAGGTCATAGAAGAAACACATTGTATTCTAAGAGAAATTGCATCTGTTAATGAGAGAAAAAAAAATACAACGTTAAAAAAACAGACCTTAATGTCATCATGTGATTGGCTGGGAGTCAGGCAGAGTAAAGGGAGAGTGCAGTAACTCTGCAAACTGCTGGCAAGTTTATGAACAGCGCTGCAGTTTACAGCACAGGCTGCCCTTGCTTTGATTTAATGCAGGGGAGGCCTGCAGTGCGTCTCTTTGTGTATCCCTGGCTTTTTTTTTTAAAGGAACAACTTTATTCCACATTGTACGGCTTAGATTATATGCCAGATTTTTTTGTTAGTGTATTATTCACCAAATGTTTAAAAGAGACACATTTCAGAGCATGTTTTATCTGTGTTTGAAGTTATGTCAAAGCGAAGCGTCAACAGCAAAACAACAAGACTTCATTCATTTACGACCTGTCACATCGCCCTGAAGGTCTTATGACACAGAGGAGAAGTGATTATATAACTTTTCCAGCGTGACAGTAACCTTACCCTGCATCTGTGTGAGCTCAGTGCAGCCATTGGTCCCTCTCTTCGCCCAGCTTGGCTCAGCCACTCTCTGTTACAGACACACATCAAATATTCAGCAGGTACCAGTAGAGCTCATTACTGGCTCTCGTGACAATCCAGAGGACACTATTACTGCAGTCACTGCGTGGAAAATAACACCTCTGTTGTACCTCTTGTGTTTCTTGTTCCCGTTAAGACCATTTTATGACTGTTATTCTATTTCTCTGCCTCAGCTGATTATTAATGTTTCTGTGCAGCAGAGACAAGGAAATAGAAAGCTGTGATCAAATTTACTGCCCTCTAATATTGTGGGAAAAATCATAAAAGTTAAGCCTATATTCATCCCTTTGAATGATTTACAACTCTAATCCCCCCAAAATTGGGACTTAAAGTGAATACTTTTGTTTTGTTTTGTTTTTTAAAGAAAACAATTGGTGTCAGCAACATGTTTCAGGAAAGTCACTGTGGGAAAAGTATTACACTGAAAAAGTTGTGTAATGATTAAAAAACAAAGCATAATCATCAGGTTTGTCACATAACTGGATTTTAAAGGGGCATTTCGGAGAAATAAAGGTCTCATACAAAGGAACAAGGTTGATAACCAAGACTGGGTGAACATGATCTATTGTCCCTGAGACAGCACTACATTAAAACAGAAATGACTCTGAAGTGGAAATCACTGCACAGGATCAACACAGCTTCCAAAACCATTGTCTGTGGACACAGTTTGTTTCTGAATCCACTAATGTTAAGAACAAAATGATGGAACAGCACCATGTTGAAAGGAAACAATATGTGTCCTGTGTTTTGCTCTAAAGAATAGATGAGCCATGCTGCTTGTTATTGGTACATAAATTCAAAACCAGCAACTGTAATACATGAGGATGCATGAGTGCCCATTGCATGGATTACTTACATGTCTGGGAAACACTGTTAATGCTGAACAATACATGCAAGTTTTGAAGTACTATTACCCAGACAATTCCAGGGAGGAGACCATGCCAACAGCATTCTGTACATATTGCAACAGGATGGCTCTGTAGTTGAAGTGTCTGAATGATATACTGGCTGCAGTCACAACACATTGCCCTCTGTAGACATTTGGTTTCCCATGAAAGAAAAAGTACCACAAGGTTGCCAACTCATAATCTATTTCAGGCAGGAATAGGACAAGGTGATGCAAAACAGTGATAGACAGGCTCCTGTTCTGCTTTGCTGGCATCAATAGAAAAAGCTTTTTCTCTTAAACCTATTTAATTTTCAAATAAATAACTAGAAAATAAAGAAGAAACCATTGACAGATTATAGCATCCAGAATGTGTGTAAATGCATTTTTAGCATGTGTGAACATGATGCACAGGTCAGTGTGTTTGCACTCAACACATCTGGTTGATAAGAGGCCACATGTTTGAAACACACCTAAAACTTCTTAAGAGACTGTGTGCATTTATCAACCACTTAGCCTTGAATGCTAAAAGAACCAAACACGAGACACTGAGACTCGTGTGTTTTCATCATGGCATTGTCTGACTTGCACCAGATGCTGAATTGAAATCTGAGAGGTAGCATTTTTAGCTCAAGTTCATGCTGAGAAATACAGAAGTGTAGCTGTTATTACACAGACAGAAAAGGTCTCTACTTTTGGATGTTGGGATAAAGAAGTTATCTTTTTATGCAAGTTGTTTATGGTTAAGCAGGAGAAACAGAGACTGTAGTGTGGCTTTTTTGAAAGCCATGCAGGATAATCTCAGACTGTTTCACATTTACATTTCTTTGTTTAATTGATGCGGGCATGTCTGTCATTTGAGTTGTTGCGGTCTCTCTGACGTGTTAGCTTCTTCAGATTCTCATCACTGAGGAAGTTGACAAATCAGTGTGAACAGCACTCTGCATTGACTAATGAAGAATTTCTGTATTTTTCATGTTTTCTTTGTCTTACTCCAGAGGTGACGGTCCCAGTAAGCATGAAGGAGGTGGGGGGCTACATACAGAAACAAGTAGCTTACCTCTCAGGTGAGACCCAGAATAAGATCATTCATCTGCCATTTCTTGTTTGTTTTGAAGCTCTTCTCTATCCCTCCCTCAGCTCCCTCACATCTGAATCTTTGTATTCTGTAAGGATATTAATTGCTCAAATTCATCTTTGCAGGGGGTCGTGCGGAAGATTCAAGTGTCATCATCACCCTCCCAGAATGCTCTGCTTTCAGTGACATTCCAGAGGAAGCTTTGGCCAAAGTCTTCACATACCTCACTCTCATCCCTCGGTGCGTCGTAGTTTCAGTCTATCCCTTCCTGACTCTCCCCTCTCCCTCTTTCTCTCTCTGCAGTGCACCAAAAACACAGTGCTTGTATTCTGAGCACAGCTGGCCTTCACTGCCCCTCAGCTCACTGTCACACGTCCTACTGATGCCCTCTAGGTCCAAACCACACTCTCCTAGGGGACAGGAAATGTTTATTTAGGCCCTTTACTTCATTTCACCAACAATGAAAAGCTCACAGAGGCTGTAGCTAAACACATTTTAATAACATATGTGAAGCATGGCATGGTTTGAGTACACAGACATCATATTTTAATGTTTGAAAGTTTTACAACAATTCATTAATAGCTAAGTTCAACTGCCTATTTTTCTTTCAGAGCGAGGCAACCTGGAGTTAAATTCATCATCATTTTAGACCGAAGACTTGATACATGGGCCTCTATCAAAACTGCTCTTGCCAGGATAGCAGTGAGTTTCATGTTTCCCTTTTATTATCATCATCATTGCACTGTGCTCAGTCAATGCTCCTGCCAGACAGTTCAGGCATCATGCATAGAGCAAAGATTGATCAGAGTTTATCTGTGTCTACTAGCTACTGTTTTATTTATGAGTTGCTGTCCATGGTACTGATACAACCTATAAGATCAAACTGCAGCTTCAAAGGGGTTTCCTTCTCAGTGCATAGTTCCAGGTGCTGTGATGATGAGTAGCTTGAACATTTTGTCCGTACCTAATGTTCCGTTGCATATTGCATAGACGACTGCTGCAAAAGCGTGAGTAAGCAAAAAGTGTGTGATGACGCGGGACGGTGAAGGGAGGACAGGGTGAGGAGGAAGGCGGGTGGGAGGGAAACATTGCAGTCAGCGCTGCCATCCTCCGTCTGAGAGGCAGCAGGAGCAGCAGCGCTGCGGCTGTGGTCCGGCGGCTGGAGGAAGCTGCTGCAAGACTGGAGCGATTTCTGTTAAACCAGCGGGGACTTAAACTCATCCGAGATGTCTTCGACCATGGCGGACTGCTTTTACCGGCGGGGAGTCCCGAAGATCCGGCGGAGCCCGGTAAAGAGCTGCCGACTTGTGCTTTTTCTCCGTGTGAAGAGTTTAGGATGAAGTTTTTGGGCGGGCTGGGTGAATGCGGCAGTGGCATCAGCTGGAGGGGTGCAGCACTGCGGTGCAGCGCAGTCTCTGCTTTACCATGCAACTGGCTGTTTTTGAAACCCAAACAGACGGATGTTTGTGCTGGAATGTGAAGCTTGAGATATCGATCAATATGATCCAAGCAGGACAAATGAATGTCAGAAGTTGCGTCACTTGCAGTAGCATGACAGACATGACGAAATAGACAGGGGTAAATGATATGGCTGCAAAGCTTTTTGTTGCATTTTGTCATTGAATCGTGCAAAATCTTTTTAAAGCAATGCTAAGATATGATTATTTAACTGAAGCGCTATGTTAACATGGCTTACTCTTCTCATGGACAGCACAGCACTCACAGCACAGCCTATGGCCTCAAACGACCTGAGGATGAAATGCAGCATATGACATACACATTAAAGGTGTAGTGACTAAGCCCTCAGTCCATTGGGCTGACAGTTATTGCTTATGTGACGGAAACACCTGAGGTCTCTTGTGTCAGATTTGCAGGATGATAGCTTGTAATGCCTTTATTCAAGGCTTTGATCTTATCCTGTGCCTGTCTGCTCAGAGGAGCTATTTTTTGCTGATCCTATGAAAGCCACCATGTTGCTTATTCGCAAAATAGAGCTCAAATTCATTTTCTGCTGAGTCTTTCACATGTGAACCTCCTCTCCCCCCTCTTCTAGGCTTCCTTCCCAGGGAACCTCCACCTGGTTTTGGTGCTCCGACCCACCAGCTTCTTCCATCGCACTGTTACCGACATTGGTTTTCGCTTCAGCCAAGAGGACTTCATGCTCAAGATGCCAGTAAGGCAGCTCCTCCTCAGTTACCAAACATGTCCCACTTCACTGAAAGGTACACACTGTTCTTGTTATAACCCTGATCATCGTATCTTGTGTGGTAGACACAGCCAGTAACATGAGTTGACACAAAAATCCCAGTATAGTGGTTAACTCTGGATGTTTTGAATTAATTTGTGAAGTATTAGATGTACATCTGATGGCTGACCAGAAGTTGTTGCTATTCTGAACAACTATCTGCAAACGTAAATGGCTGTAATGAACCTAAATTTACATCCTCAAATATGACAAACGAACCTAACCAAAACCTTACCCTAAAAAATATAAATCATGAAGTTCAATAACACCAGGTTTTAAGTACAGAAAGGAAGGATGACACAGGCTGCCATCAGGATTTTGCCTCTGTACCAAGTGTTCTCTGTGAGGTCTCAGGTTTTGTCTGCACCTGTAGGTGGTGATGCTGAGCTCTGTCACAGACCTGCTGCGCTACATCGATGAGAATCAGCTGACTTCAGAGTTTGGTGGCACTTTGGACTATTGTCACAGTGACTGGATTGTTTTAAGAACGGTAAACTCAAATCAGTTCCAAATTTACAATTGAAATTATCCAAACCATCATGTCTCTGTATTTGATATCTGTTCCAATGTTCACTCCTGAACCAGAAAGTTAATTGATAAAAAGCTTTTGCAGGGAATTTTGCACACGGTAGCACAAAAAACACAAGTCAAGAATGCCCCTTCGTCACAAAGCCTTTACCCTGGATACCAATAGGTTTTAGAAAGTCTGAGCCTCTGTTCTGTTCTGTATTTCATGTGTCCTTTACTTCAATTACAGGCTATTGAAAGTTTTGCTGTGACGGTCAAAGACATTGCACAGATGCTTCAGGGTTTCGGCTCTGAGCTGGCAGAGACAGAGCTGCCTGATGAGGGAAAAGCCATTGAGTATCTCCTTGAATCGCACACTGACAAGTACAAAAAACTCAAAGTAAGATTTTCTGAAAGTCTTGAACTTTTCTTCTTCTTCTTCAAAAAAAAAAACAGATGTGAACTCTGATGTTAATTGTGTTCCATTTGACAGGACGCGATAAGGTCAGTGTCAAAGGAAGGTCGTCATCTTCTCTTAAGCCTGGAGACGTCCGGGAAGGAGGATGACTCTCAATGGGATGTGAAGATGGACTGGGAGACGGTACAGAGGTGAATCATCTTTAAGCAGCCTTGTGTTTTTGTCTCGTAACATACTGTATCATCTCTTTGACATAACACCTTTTGGTCGAACTGATAATCAGATAGCACTCAGCCTGCTGTCCTGGTTTTAAGCGATGTTTTTGTGTTTAGGCTTCTTGCACAGCTGAGAGATATGGAGTCAGCCTTTGATGGCTTCTTTGAGAAGCATCATCTTAAGCTCCATCAGTACCTGCAGTTGCTCAGATATGAGCAAAGCTTTCAAGAGGTATTTCCTGTTTTCTTGAGATTCATTCTCAATGTATTTTTACCATCTTTTAGTTCCTTTGGGCTCAGTTATAAATGTAGACTGTCAAACCTCTCAGAGGATCTAGTTTGTCTTGCAATTGTGCGAAGTCTTTACTAGGGATGCACCAATCCAACTTTTGTGGTACCGATACCACTAATGTTAAATAATAACCCACATGCCCTACTGTGGGATAAGACTGGTAATGTTTTGGGTAAAAGGCAAAAAATGAGTATATGGAATTACTGAAGTTAATATGTATTTAAACTATCAAATATTTAAATGTTTACCATCAAAACATGTCTTCAAAATGTAAACAAGTCCTTTTCAAATGTAAACTTTTATACCCTGTTGACTGATAATGCAGCAAAAAACAAAGCAAGTACATCATCTGTTTGCCTGGATCGGCGACATGGATCTCTTCCCACTGATACTGATCCGGCTTTGAGGGGCACCGATAGACTGATAACCATTACCACTGATCGGTATCCCTTGCATCCCTTGTCTTTACACCTCTAGTCATGTGTTTCTTTTCAGATGGAGATGTGTCTAGAGCATCTGATATCTCAGGAAAGGGAGCTATCTGTGTCTGTGGACTCTTTGGTCCAAGCAGACCAGGCTCTAAAAAGAATGGACTGTTTGGAATCAAATGCACAGGTCAGTGTTTCTCAGAAACGATGCCCAATATCTCCAAATTCACTTACTTGCTTTGCTGGATGATAAACTTGTGCTTGTGTGGTCAAAGAGGTCAGTGGTCATATGTGTAAAATAGTCTCCTTTCTTCTGTTGTGTTATTGTCAGGATGTGATGGCTCGGGCTCAGATCATCATCCTTCACGGACACCAGCTATCAGCCAGTCATCATTACGCCATGGCTCTTATCATGCAGCGCTGCAACGAGCTCCGCCACTACTGTGATACACTCAGTGCTGCTCTGAAGACCAAACACAGCAGTCTTCTTCAAACACACCAGCTGCTGCTTTTCCTGGGACAGGTACAGACAGATACATCAGCTCACACTTGCTTGTATTCACACACAATACATAGTTATACATATTGGGTGTGTCATTTCAGGCCCAAACTTGGTGTGATGATGGAGCTTACATGCTGGCCAATCAGCTGGTAGATAAGTTTCAATGTAAAGAGGGCGCTCAGGCTGCTTTGAAGGAAATCGAGAGGTTCCTGGAGGGGGGGCCACCCTTGCTGAGCTCTGGACCAGATGTTCTGGTTATTGAATATGAGGCGGTCATCACGCCACAGCTGCAGGTCAGTGACTTTAATGCTTGTTCTTTGTTTTTGTTTTGTTTTATAACAGAGAAAGAGTATACAGTCTGGGTGAGCTCTGCCTTCTCTGTCATCCTTCTTTCATTTCTTTCTATCTATCTATCTGTCCTCTAATCCCTCATACAAACGCAGGAATGGGGGAGGAAGCACAGTGTACATACCTATCCAGCTTTCTAATCATCCCTTCCTCCCTCTCTCTCTGTTTTAGGCTCAGATTGGGGAAACATTTCAGAAGCATGCAGCAGTGCAGCAGATGATACAGAATCGACAGGCTTCTCTCAGGAAGCTGGCTGATAAACACGTGAGGCCGATCCAACTTGTGGCCCCCAGGCCAGAAAACCCACCCCGCGCCAAGTCTCCGCTCTTCTCCCCCAAACATGGTGCAGAATACACAGAAAAAACATACAAAGAAACCACGTGACCATGCCTCTGAAGACAGAATCATTACAGACACTGAGTTTTTCTTCTTTTATTCAAACATCTTTTTTTTCTGCTATTGCCCTAGTTTGCAGCAGAATTTACACCACTCCCTTCCACGCTCCTCTGTTTCCCAGGCTCAGTATGGGGTCTTGTTCGGCCCTTATGGCCTGGCACCAACCCCTCTCCCCCTTGATTCTTTCCTTTAGGCACTAGGGTTACATTTACACATCACAGGGTCCCACTGAGAAGGCCTAAGGTCTTCCTGAATAAGCTGTGGGCTTTGCAGACCACCTTTACAAACAAGCTATAACAAGGGTAGGAGGTATAATCAGTCCATGGGGAAATACCTGACTGCTCTATTAGTCAGGATAGCTGCTATAGAACCATATGTGGTTCATATAGTGCACATTAATGAACCTTTCATCCCCCTCTATGTCTCAAGGGAACTGCACAAAGATAACCCCATACAGTGTTGCCCAATTAATACTGTATGTGTTATCTGCTGTGCTTTTATTTTAATGTTTCTTTGATGTGACCAAATTTCTCTCAATCACTAAACATGTGACAGAATAAGGATAAACATTCTCTTTTTCTCACAAATCGTGCCTTTAAGGTTTTGATCTACATCATTTAAGGCACTACTAATGAAAGAAATAACAAGAAAGAAAATGAAAGTGATTATGAGCCTCTTTGAGGCCCTCCTTGATACCACCATTTAAAAGAGGAGATGAAGGGGAAAGTGTTCAGCTTTGATCAATTTTATCCAGTACATGCATACACACAAACCCATGTATGTGCATGCACACACATGTATGCGTACTACTGATGAATCTGTCATGGCACATGCAAGGGCATAAGATTCAGTGTAGGTTGGACTATCATGTAAGGCTTGTGCAGCTGGGATCAAAAGGACACTGACAGTCGTGCCAAACACTGCTTCAGATCTAGTCATACTGGTCCCAGGCTGCACCTTTATAGCAGGCAGCCTATCATCATTGATTACCTTTAATGTCAGTTACAGCTGATAGATGATTTTCATGGAACAAAAAGGTCATGAACAGGGCAAGCAATTCCCTTTGAGGCCATAAAGTTATGCCTCTGTAGTCCCAGTCATGAAAAAATGATTTTTGCTTTAATGTGGATGCTTAAATGAGACATCTCCTCCGTATTCATCATCAGACCATATGGATGTATACTGTGTGTGAACTATGCTCTTTTATTTTAAAATGCTGCTTCTTCAGCTATGATCTCACTTTTACAGGTGATGGTTTGAAGTTCACATTCGACATTTCTCTGCCAGGGAAAAGAGCATCACGGAAGAGCCCCAATCCTAGAAAAGTGAGGAAAGAAATGACATTCTCTTTGAGTTTAGCTGCTGGTGTCTGTTCATCATGGAGGCTGTTTTTATGAGACTGTTTAAAATTATATGAAATTTGCAATATGTATGCTAAATCACCTGTTACAAGGAGTATTGTATGGGCCATACCTAAAATATTCAAATGGTTGATTAATAAGTATAACTGTTTTAGGATAGTCAGAAGTCAGTGTTGTCTGTTTGCTGTGTGCTCAGATAGAGGTGATGCATGACTACCAGGAGAGCAGGAGCTGTGTGTCGTACAGTCTGGAGGGTGAGGACAGCCCAGATCTCTTAAAGCGGTGAGAAGGAGGAGGAGGCTTCTGTCTGTCCTCAGTGCTGCTCCTGATGCTGTTTACTTTGTTATTCTCTTTGTTCAGTGCTAATGATGCCCTCTGGCTCCTGCGCTGCACCCCCTGTCTGTGTTTGTGTTTGTGTTGCAGTCATGTGATGAGGGAGCTCATAGAGACCGAGAGAATCTATGTTGAAGAGCTGCTGTCAGTTTTGCTGGTGAGAAAATAAACAGTTTTTCCTTAATTTTTATCATGACACAAAAAATAATTGTAATAAGGTCTTATTTATTCATCAACCATTTTTTAACTTAAAAACAGGGGGGTGAAGAGTTAATGCTGTTTGATCAGATTGTTCTTTAAAAAAAAAAAAAAACTTAGAGACTGTAAACTGGTACTGTTCATAGAGATTGTATTTAGATGAGTCATTTGTATTAATCCCTGATTTCAGGCACCAACATTCGACTGCTAGCAAAGGACTGTCTAAATGCTAGTGTCGCTGCTAGTTTTATCATAGACTGTATTATATATCAACATAGTCAGTCACCCATCTGCTCCTGAGGCAGAGTTATTAGCCAATCATCGGCAGGGCCATATCGGAGTTGCGGACTCAGGAGGCGGGCTTTGAGTCTCCTTACTAACAGTTATAGACCGCCAGACCTATCAGTCACATGAGCTGTGCCTCTGATTGGACAAATGTTTAATCTTAACATCTTCTAAACCTAAACCTGATAGTTGGTGAACTGTGGCTATTAGCACTTCTGCATAGGCTTTAAAACCAGATAAGAAACAAAAAGATGTTTCCCCTTTAGTTTTACATTACATATTAACAATATATATCAAGAAAGCCTCTCCTAGCTTAGTGCTAGCTAAAAAATGAACTGGTTAATACACTGTTGGTATGTT
The DNA here is from genome assembly GCF_033239565.1 of Halichoeres trimaculatus. NCBI lineage: Eukaryota > Metazoa > Chordata > Actinopteri > Labriformes > Labridae > Halichoeres > Halichoeres trimaculatus. The sequence goes on from NW_027437185.1 coordinate 24,125,545, forward strand.
AGCTAGGTAATGTCTGAAAGCTAATGCTGCTGTTTTGTTACTTTACAGAATATACAGGAAAGCCTAAAGCTCCTCACTAACAAACTGCAGTCAGCTTAAAAGCAATGACTTCATAAAATATACTCATACCTTAACATGAGCATAACAAGTGTTAGCTAAGCATATGTTTCAGGTAACATTTCTTTAGCTATAACATTATCATGGTGATGCCTGAATGCTAGCACTAGCTGGTATTCCATGGTAGCAACTTTTCTTCAAAATATGATGTTTTATATCATGATATGGACAAATTTTCCAATGAATGTCCCCTTCACATCGTTTTTTCAGTTGCTAATGAATTCAGTAGAGATAAAATGATTGTAAGTTTTTATTATATGACGGAAATCTTTAATACCACAGTAGCCTGTTATCATTGTATGGGACCTTCTTCCAACGCTGAGCTATATATTACAGAAAATTGCTGATTTGTGAATGTGATGAATCCCACTGTTTATAAACTGTAATACATTTTTTTGCATTTACTCAAGCAATATATTCCCCCAGTTGTGGTGTATTTATTTACATTCCAGGGCTACAGGGCTGAGATGGACAACACAGCTCTGTCAGGGCTCTTGCCTCCAATCCTGCGCAGCAAGCGGGACATCCTGTTTGGAAACATGCCTGAGATTTACAACTTTCACAGCAGGCAAGTGATGTATGACTCACATCACACACTGACCTGTTTGTAATGCCCAGGCAAGCATGTGTGTAATTTGTCGTCAGGAGAGAAAAATGGTTCCAGTGTGCGGTATGCTGACTGTGTTTCGCTGTTAAACCAGTTTACAGCTGGATTTAAGTGGCTATATATATTCCTTATGAGTGAAGGCTGTTGTAAAAATTTCAGCCATGTGACATCTGAGTTATAAAAAAATATGGAAGTAAAATTTGATGTAATTGAAAATTGGCTTCAATTTTAAATCTCTTCTACAAACTGAATTTTTAAATATAAGAAGCTCACCAGAGTCATTTATTGTAAAAAAAAAAAAAGAAAAGAAAAAAAGGCAACAACTGCATGCATAATGAAATAAATATATTTTATTTCATGTTTGTTTAGAATACTGTAAACTCCAGAGAGGGACATATGCCTGTTTAGTGTTGTTTCTCACTGTTGGTATTTATTTTTGCCGACTGAGCGTGCCTTCCTGCTGAGGTCCATATGGCTCATTTAGCTGACTAGCTTTTACAGCCAAATATACCATATTAGCTGGAAATAGAGTGAGGTGTTTTAGAGAAAGTATTAGACAACTATTGGGTTTTCTTCAGGGTGGTATTATGAAATTGTCATAACCCAGGTGTCAAGGGGAAAGTACTTTATTATAGTTAAAAATTCTGAATAAAACCTCAGCTATCTGACTTTCTGTACACTTTAGGTCAAGGGAAACACAGCCAGTCATTGTATTCAAATGTGCAGGGTGTGCATTTAGATGCTGTGTTTCATTCATTCAGCATTTGAGATCTAATTCCCTTTCTATGAACTTTCTGGTGCCCCAGGGTTTTCCTTCAGGACCTGGAGGGATGTCTTGAGGCCCCTGAAGGTGTGGGGGCTTGTTTTCTGCAGCGGGTGAGATTATATAATTGTGTATATGGTACACCTGCTCTGTATTTGGACCCATTTGTACATGATGTGCTTCACTATTTATGAACACTATTATTTTCTTTGCTGTCTCCACAGAAAGAGAGTTTCCAGATGTATGAGAGCTACTGTCAGAATAAACCTCGCTCTGAGGCTCTGTGGAGACAGTTTTCAGACTGTGCCTTCTTTCAGGTCAGCTGTGCCAAGATTCCTTTTCAATCACTGATTTTATCTGGTTATATATCTTACAAATTTACAAATCTCAAGGATTAAAGATATTTATTTGCACTTCATTGAGGTTTTGCTGCATAAATATAAACAATAGCTTTCAAATTTACATCTACACTTTGTAATAATACTAAGTATGATATGACTGCCCATTCAGTTCTACAGTGACAGTTAAATGGATTGATTTGGTATTGATGAGTAAAATGTTCACCATGTTTTGATTTGACTTTCTGCAGGAGTGTCAGAAAAAGCTGGAGCACAAACTGGGCCTGGATTCCTACCTGTTGAAACCAGTCCAACGCCTCACAAAATACCAGCTGCTGCTTAAGGTTAGATACAAACATACCCACGGTCACTACTAAATACAGCAGTATACATCTATTCACTGGTGAAGCAGTTTCTTTTAGTACATTTTAACTCTGACTAAAGCATTTATTCGCTGAGACGATGACTATGTCTGAAGAACAGCACAAGACTCTCAAATAGCAGTCAAAAATAACTCTGTAAATCATTTTATTTAAACTCTTCTCTTCACTTGACCCCATGCTGTTTATTACAAGTACTGACCACCAGGAGGCACTGTGTGTATGAGCCACTGTATGTATTTTTTTTAACCTGAATTTGTGAGTGTATTATGTTAACAATTTACTTTTCCTTTGATTATCCTGTGCTCAGGAATTACTGAAATACAGTCCAGACTGTGAGGGGACTTCTGAACTGCAGGGGGCGCTGACAGCAATGCTGGACCTGCTGAAGTCAGTGAATGACTCCATGCATCAGATAGCCATCACAGGATATGAGGTGAGACAAAGCTGCTCTAATTTGTGCTGGATGATGAGAACTTAATATCCTCAACAGCGACATGACTTGAAATTAATCACTTTGGCACAATTAACAGTAAATCTTTTCAGGTGAGGGGCAAACTTAAAGACTCCTCTCCCTGTTGTTTGCAGGGAGACATTTGTGAGCTGGGCCGTGTGTTGATGCAGGGATCCTTCAGCGTGTGGATCAGCCATAAGAAAGGTCCAACACGCATGAAGGAGCTAACCCGCTTCAAACCAATGCAGAGACATCTCTTCCTGTATGAGAGAGCTCTGCTCCTCTGCAAGCGGAGAGAGGAGCACGGAGATGGCTGCGACAAGACCCCCTCGTACAGCTTCAAGAACTGTCTGAAGGTTGGTCTGTGTCTCTGTGAATAGTTAAATGTGAGATTAAACAGTAATTTTACCATACAATATGCTTATTGGTAGACCACTTATATCAGTAATCTACAGTTTAAGTAGTTAATATAACTTACTTATTTTGAATAAAACCAAAGTTATGAAGTTAAAAAGCCTCATATATTTCCCCCAAAGTAGCAAATTGTTGCCTAAATATGTTTAATTTAATCATGAAATACCCTTTAATGAGATGTAGCATTAAGTACTTAATTAACTGATCTATTAGAGTCACACGGCAGACATTTGTGTCTTTTTGTTACCTTTTCACACAAGTCAGTTCCCCAGCTGGCCACACGACCCCCTCTGTTCCTCAAACACTTCTTTTGTTGTTTGTGTTGATGCCTGAGTTGTATCACAGCTGGTTTATCACCTCCACCAGCTGCTGCTGTTGCTCTTGATATATTATTGAGGATGTGGGGAGGAAGCAGTCACACAGCGGAGGAGTGTGTGTGCTTTTGTGTGTGTGTGTGAACGTTTGTGTTTGACAGGACAGATGTGTTACGTGATGTAAGTGTGATGTATGATGTGCTGCTTGTTCTAATGCTGTGTGTGTGTGTGCATTGATGTAAACAGTTTATGTCTCTTGGCAGATGACTGCTGTGGGGATCACAGAGAATGTCAAAGGAGATGTGAAAAAGTTTGAGATCTGGTACAGTGGCAGGGAAGAGGTGTATGTAGTTCAGGTAAGGGGTCTTAAGTTCAGTGCCTGCGTTTTGCACAGTTTCAGTTTATCCCTTTCTTAACTGTAATGCAGTGATTAGCCTTCTGAAAAAAAATGTTCTAGGGGGCAAAAATAATCTGATTTGTGCATGTTTAGTTTCCTTTTTTTCAATATTTTCAGGTTTGGAAGTAAAGATCTGATCTGATCTTACTGACACTGTTGTAATGGTCTGTCCATCTCCCAGGCTCCTACAGTAGAAGTGAAGATGGCTTGGCTCAATGAGCTTCGCAGGATCCTGACCAACCAGCAGAAGCTGCTCAGAGGTCTGTGAACAATCCCAGTTAATATAGGACAGATAATCTCACCGCAACGTCCCCTCGCTACATTCAAAGCTTTGAACTGCTGCTCACAAGCCCAGAGAGCTTCAAAGCTGTGAAAATTGAGAGCGGAGCATTTGTGCTTTGATTCTCATCTTCATGCTGTACTGTGTCCAACAGAGACTAGACATAAAAAAGAAAGAAAGAAGTGTTAAATGCGGAATAGTCATAGACAGTTGTGTTTCATTGGGAAAAATTGCATCTAAACACATACAACCCGATGCTTTTAATGCCAGAGTCTAAGCAGTAGAGAGGGCTGATGATATTTACATCGTACACTTTCCACCAGCTGAAAGGATTTTTTTATGTCCCATTTCTCATCTTTTAACTTGGCTTTATGGTCAGAAGTGCAGTTTTAGCTTCATTTTAGCGTCTGTCGTGTCGTCCATATTTAAATAATGAAAACATAAAAAGAGACTAAACACAAGTGCTGAACAGTTATGATGTGACAGCACACAGTTTATGTCCATTTCTGCATCACTGTTTCAAAGTATTAAAGGAAATCTGCCTTTTCTTTCTTCTCACAGATGAAGCATATCATGGGCAGATGGTTGGACACATGCAGCTTTCTCCCTCCCTCTCAGAGAGGTCAGTGGTTTTGGTTGTTTTCAGTGTTTACAGTGTTTTAAGTAGTGTCTTAGGCGCATGACTGTAGGTTATAGTTGCACACTTGAACAAACACACCACTAAAACACACGCAGCCACAGCACTACTATCTGCATTTGCTGAGTTTTCATATCTAATCGCAGCTTGAGTGAATGTGACAACATCATCTCATGTTGCTGTGGTAGCAGCTTTGTGTGTAGCGTAGCAGTGTGTGAGTACGGGTGCAGGCCCCATTTCCTCCACTGCTGTCTGGTTGCCTATCCCCACTCCTCCCATCCCCCCCTACCTGCAGGGGCATGCGGCCGTCCAGAGGGGTTCCCAGGGGCTGTCTGCCGGGGCTGGACTTTGTCTCACTGTCAGCTGATGTCTTTCTGTGTCTACGCTCCCGGAGCCCCCGTCCCAGAAGCCCCCGGCAACGGCCCCGACCGCGCCCCCGCCACCGTCCCCAGCGCCACTGAAGCTCAGCCCTAACGCTCAGTGGTAAACTCAGTCTGGCTCACCTCGCCCTGGCATGACACACCCAGCCCAGCTTGGGGACTTAAAGACCTCAGGGCTGCTGTGTTTGCACATTGATCGTCACCTGCACAGTTTTGAAGCCTCCATTCTGGTTCATAACTGACCCCTCACTCCCCTGCAGCGCTGAGAGATCTGTATCATCGTGACTCCCTCATTGGATTTCTGACATGGTTTCTAAAAACTGCTCTTATTTCTGCATCTCAGATTTGCTATTTTGCATGTAATGCAAAGGGCAAAACCAAATGGATTCTGTTCTTCATCCCATGACTTTTCTTGATTTCTTCATGACAGCTGATGTCGTTTAAGATGGGGCTCGTTTTTTGAGATCTGCAGAATGAGTTTTCAAAAATCTATCTTACAAATCTCAGAATTTGAAGACCAAATGTCAAAATTTGGATCTTGATAAATCGAGACCAGATCTCACCTGACACATGCAAACCTTGTGTGAATATCAATACCCTCTCCCCTCTGACAAAGGAGCTTGCACTTGGCTGCTCTGTGCTCTGTTTTGCTGTCTGGCTGAATAATCATGGCTGTGTTAGAATCAACAGGACAGAGTTGTTCTTTGCCACTGATCTGGGGCCAGTCAGACGGTTAGAGGCATTGATAAGATGCCGAGCTGACTCTTCATCATGTGGCTGAGGATAAAATCTATCCTGAGTGTGTCTGATGCTAACTGTTTGTTGAAGCTTGTTGTTGTTTTTGTTCCCAAAGCAAGCAGCAGAGGGCGTCGGTGAGCTCAGAGGACACTGAGTCCGGGAGAAGCAGTCCAGACCCCCAGCCTCACTCCCCTAAACACCAGCACAACCGTAGGAGTGAGTGAATAACATCCACAAACATTTACTGATCGAATCAAGTAGATACTCAGTAACTAAATCACAGCATATGTTGTTGAAATCATTGCACATCGTGCTTGCTTTGATCAGCACTGTCCTGCTGCTGGTTTTCTCAGTAATCTTAAACTGATAAAGATTTTTCACTCTGCAGCAGTTCAGGTGTACTTTGACCTGAAGAGCCAGGTACATTGAGGAATTTGGGGGAGAAAGGTCCAACAGCTGAGATTAGCTTTTGATTCTACGTTCTTGTTAATTTCCCAGTAAGTGACAAAGGGGTTGTTAAAATGATGTAGTTACTATGATGTAGTTACTAAGTATCTACGGTATCCAAGTGTGTTGAGTGTGTGTTAATGCATTCATCGTTACCTTTACTAGCCTAAGTGATGAGTTCTGTTTGTGTGTTTTATTCCCAGGCTGGCCCGGAGCTCCCCACTCAGTCGACATCTGCGAGGGCCTGGAGGAGTGGTCTGGAGGTCAGGACGCCTTCCACCCATCTGACACAGAGGAGGAGGTTTTGGTGTCACTGGTGAGATTCATATTAGTGTCATGGATATGATGCATCACATCATACTGGAGTCAGGCGTGTGTGTGTGATATGTCTTTGTCTTCAATATTACATCCTAGCTTTATAAATAAACTCTTACTGCCTTTGTTTTTGACAACTTTTCTTCTGCGTTAGTCTCCGGGCAGGTACAGGGTTCTGGCTGACTGTCTTCAAAACGGACCAGACAGCATCACCATCAAATGTGGAGATGTCATCCAGCTGCAGTGTGAAGACAACAGGGAGCGTTGGTGAGTTTTTCACCCATTGGACACATGTTTATAGCTCCCCTACTGTAAACAAAACCTTGATATGAGGCTAATTTATTGAAACATTTTCTTTCATTTAATTGTCCCACAGGTTTGTGAAAAACCTGAGTCGGCGTGAGGAGGGCTTCATGGCAGCTGCCAGCCTGCAGCAGATTTTGGCAGACAACAGTCGTGGACACAACTCTCGATTGGGGGGTAAGATAAATAAACCAGCCTCTGAAATGACAACTTTTTATTGGCTGCTAATTTGATTCTGTTTCTTAACTTTTGCATCTGTTTATTTCAGATCCAGGGACCCGAAAGGCAAGGAAGCTCAGCTCCCCATAAAGCAGGAAGTACAGGATAAAATCGAACATCTTCCTGTGGACACTGACCAGACAGATGGATTAAATTGAGCCATAGTAGTCCAACCTCTCACTCTGTGTTGTTGCCCGCTCTCTTCAGCACATTTTAATCAATGAAGAGAAGAATGGGGGATTCCACAGACCTGACTTTCCTTCAGGGTTTCTGACTGTTGTCCATCTGGGCCACTGTTTCCTCACAGCAAATATACAACTGTGGAGCGAAGGAAAATGAACTATTTAACCCCATCAGACAATCATCAGCTCATCCTTGGATTCTGATCTCTGTCTTCTTTAATTCGGAGTGATGGTGGGTATTTTGACCTTCTAGCACTCCATCTGCACCACGAACAGTAACAATCTGTGGACACATAATCAGATAATGTGATCCTGTTTGTGTCAGTGTGTGCTGTATGGACCGTGACCCAGGATTTGCCTGATACATTTCTTAAAGCAGTCTTTTGTATATGTAAATGTCATTTTTAACATTAACTGTACCTCAGTGCTTCATCTTTGTGTAGTGTGTTAATATTTTCCATTGAAGGCACTCATTGTATGTTTTTCTTACATGTCATACCTTAAGGCACCTTTCCTTCTGTAGACAATGTAGGAGTTAAAATGCCAAAATGTGCCATGCCATAATGCCTTTTTTATTCCTGCTCTTTGGAATCTCTGTTTGCAAACCAATACTCTGTTACTGCTTGGACGTGACCTCACAAATACCAAACTGGCACTTTAATACGGTGGACGGACAGTAGCCCCAAGAATCCACCTCTTGTGTACTGAATGTGTGCTTTGCTTGCAGGTTTACCTCTCTCTTGCCGTATTTTTTCTCTTGTTCATGCTGTTTTTCCTTTGTTTGTTGATTTTGTGATGTGTTAGGGAAGCAGGGGAGACAGACCCCCTGAATGCAGTCAGTGGTTGTCATGTCACTGATGCTAAAGTAAGACACTGGCAGACATGATGAAGACTGACGACGGTGAATTCCTCTGTGTGTGCTGTAGATGACTTTAGGCCCTTGCCACTGAGCACCAAAAACTCTCATTCTCCTGGATCTTTTGGGAGCCCACTGTCAGTCATGGCGAAGAAAAGGGAAAGTGAGGCAGGAGGAGCTGTGTGTAATCCTCTGTTGCTGATGCAGATTGTTTCCTCCTCACCATTACAGCCCTGTTAAAGTTGGGTTCCCCATTAAAAGGGATCATACAGTTAACATAAAATATAGCCTCAGTTTTGAACGCTTAATTAAATATTGATTGCAGATTATACAAATTTACCACATCAGATCGAGGCCCCAGTCAGAGGGCTGCCTTTGATACGCTGTTTGATATGGAAATGAGTTTAGAAAGCAGCAGGAGCTGCTGTGCACTACACATTTCCTATGTTGTTTATTTATTTATTTTGCTGTCATGTTGTTCCTTCATATTGTGAGGTTTCTGTGCAGCCTCCAAAGACGTTACATCTTCATACATTTACAGAAGTTCTGTTCCACTGCACATCAAAACCACCTTTTATTTTCTTATTGACTTAATTTGAAAAGATGAGATGTTTCCTTTGTTCTCTTGAATCCAAAATGCTGCAGATTTTTTGCACAGTTTTTCCAGGTTGGGAAACTAAACAACAAAAAAACTGGCTTGAATATAATTTATCCTGATGAGCCAAGTAGCCTATGCTTGCTGCTGAATGTTCCTTTGACATGAAATTGCATGGCAACTGAACGATAAGCGGGTTTGTAATTATAAGAACTCACTGTTTTAAACAGGCTTTTCACACAGCTTTAATCCTTTAAGAAAAAAGCAATAATAGTTTGTTTGATTAAGTAGCTTAAATAATGTGGTACTCATTTTAACAAAGTCTTATGTTGGCTTGGACTTTTTTTCATACACACTGATTCAATTTGTTGTTTGTTTTTCATTTCCTTGTTTTATGGAAGCCAACAGATGTAATAAAATTGTGAGAACTTTTCCACCTGAGAGTTATTCACTGAGAAACTTTCTAGTATAATAAACAAATACATTAGATCTATAAATTTTAGGTACAGCAATTTTTACTTCCTCCATGTCTCTTGAACCACACTGAAATGTATGCAACTTTGGCCACTCAACTCCAAAGTAGAGTAGCTACACCAGTAGTTGTGATTGCCTATTATTTGAATTTCCAAAAACTTATCTGAAAATTTGATTTTAAAAACCAAACATTGATGAAAAAAGACTACTTCCAAGGCTTGAAAAAATATATTTTTATTGTATTCAGACTGTTTTGTTGGTGCAGTGTCAATTATTTTACCACAGCTCAAGCTTGGATTGGGAAAAAACAAACAAAAAAAACCCTTCAGCTCCCCAGATTCCATCTCTTGTAGGTCATTTATTCACCAGCAGGTGGGAGTGATGTGCTGTTTTAGCCATACAATCAGCACTTAGAGATTGAAAATTATTGTATATATTTTATAAACTGAAGTCTCTGAATTTCAATATTTAATTGTGACTAATCACATATAAAATTATATTACTCTATGATCCAGTAAAAATGTTTTCAACACATGTTAGCAGAAAGGCAGTTCTTATTCTAGTCTTGATTAAATTTCATATGAAGTGTGTGCTCTGCACTTTTTTTCAGGGGGAAATGCAAAATTTAGAAACAGATGGTGTTGCTGTTTTCATTCAAGATAGCAGCAAGACCCTTTTCAACAAAGCCATGCATAATTTCTCCACCGTTAGTTAATTCTTTAAATTAAAAAGCCTTTGTATAGTGAGAGTTGATTCCAGGTGTATATGTTTGCTATGTATCTGAGGACTTTTTGACCTCACACATTTTGACTTCTAGAAATCTCATGGCTCTGTCTTGTCAGACTTGAGTGATTGTTGTCGGGTGGAAAACCTCTGACCTTCTAGTTGTGTAATTGTTTCCTCAGTTTGTAGGTTTTAAGTCAATAAAATCAAAAACAGAAACAAGCATGGGAGATTGTTTCATTAGACAAGCAATGCATTTGTTAACCAGATTAAATCTTTCATATTTCATCTTCAGGGTCAGGTTCTTCAACATCCACAGCCAGCCTGTGTTTAGTTTGTCCCATCACATGTTTGATCCAGCGGTAATAAAGAGACAGCCGGGTGTACACGCCATATTTCCCTTGCTTTGCACACTCCTCCCCCCAGCTTATGATGCCTGTCAGAAACCAGGTGTCATGAACCTGGTTGGCATGAGGGCCTCCACTGTCCCCCTGACAGGCGTCCTTTTTTTCATCATAGTATCCAGCACAGAACATGACGGGAGTGATCCTGGCACTGCTGCTGCGCTTGCACTCCGTCCGGTCTGTGAAAGGAACCTCAACCTTCTGCAGAGTGTTAGCTGTCAGTCCCTGAAAGCGGGTCCTGCCCCAGCCACTGACTGTAGCCGGAGAAGACTCCTTCACCAGGGCCTCGGTGAAAGCTTTAGGCCCGATGCAAATGGGTCTGACCACGGTGCTAAAGGTGATAGGGCTTTTCAGGTAAAGCAAAGCGATGTCATGGTTGTGCAAGCTTATGCTGGCATTGTAGCGAGGATGCACATACTGCTCCAACACTTCATGATCCTGCTCCATGCCCTCATTGATGAAGATGTCATGCTCCCCTGGAGGTAAAGATTACAGCAGATATAGTTCCAAATGTTTATAAACATCATCACTGCAGCATTTAATCTCACACATACACGCGCGCACACACACATGCGCGCACGTGCAAAAACAAAAAAAAACAGAACAAACAAAAAAAACAGAACAAAAAAACCCAAAACAAAACAGAAGACAGACAAGACAGAACCAAAATAGAACAAAGAGGATGTGAAATAATAAGAAAATAAAGAAGACATAAGTGATGAAAAAAGAAATAACAAAATCATAAAAAATAAATTAAAGGAAAAAAAAAGAAAGAAAAAAGTTGTAAAAAAGGGGAAGAAAATATAGGGATAAGAAAGATCACAAATAAGAAAAACAAAAATAGCCAAGTTAAATCTGGAGCAAGAAACAAACAAAACAACAACAAAAATAATCACTGAAAGAAAAATGTCAGACTAAAATGATAAATAAGAATAAAAAGTAATGAAAGAAAATGAAAAACAAAAGGAAAAGGGTAAGAGAGTAAGACGAAGAATGGGGCAGATTGAAAGGAAAAATGGCAGAAAAGAACAGCAAAACTGTAGGCAAAATGATAAAGAATGAAAAATAATTTGAAATAATAAGAGAGAAAGAAAGAAATGTTTGAAACTGATTTTTTTTTTGCTTTGTAATGAAGTAACTTAACCTCAGTGTTTAACAGACAGCTTAAAGAATGCTGTGCAAAAAGAACAGACATATTCAGAGGTTCAAGGCTTCAGCCTAATACACCCTTTTTCAGTTTAAACCTGTTATGTTTGTGTCAGTGGTTCATATAGATTATTTCTGTGTGTTTTGTTTTAAAGATACATTTTCTTAATACTGTTAAAAGAGAAAAAACTGCTGCTACTATAAGGACATTCAGGCCTATCTATCTATCTATCTATCTATCTATCTATCTAATAAAGGAAGACTTTTCCATCAACACTCATCGACTAATGGTTTTGCAGAGGTGGAAATGAATCTTACCCAGTCTGACAAAGAAGGAGCCCTGACCCTCTGCCAGGCAGTGAGCAGCAGTAATAATCCACCTCTCACTGAGAATGGATCCCCCGCAGAACAACTGACCACTGGGGCGAGCTATTAAGGCCGCCTGAATGAGAGATAGAGAGAAGCTAAGGACCTGCTTGCTGCACTTAACACCCTTTCTTCTTTTTCCGTGCTTTACCTGCCATGGAATCTCTCCTGGTATCACCACCTTGCCTCCCACGATGCGTTTATGAGGCCGAGGTTGCTTTTCAGTGGGGGCCACAGCATCGCTGAGTGCCCACAGGGGCAGTCTCTTCACAGGTTGGCGCCCTGCAGAGTCATCTGCTGGATAAGGCGTTGTAGTGAAGGCTGAAGTTGAAGGAGTGGATGTGGTAGAGTTGATGTCGGCGTGTGAAGTGTTGTTCTTCAGGCTCACATTCCCAAAGTCGAGCAGAGCCCTTGTGGACACTGAGTTGTACAGGGTGGTCAGGGCATTTCTGCCACAGGGAAATTCAGCTGGTGGTTTGAGAAAATGTGGTCACACAGAGGAATGAAGAAGAAAACATTTGGCAGAAATTTAATCAATAAGAGGGTGATACCTTCTACTTCACAGTTCTCTCCATCCTGTGTCAACCTGTATCCTCTGGCACAAGAGCATTTTGCTCCAAAGGTTCCCATTGATTCACAGAAGTGCATACAGCCTCCGTTATTCACGTCACATCTTTTAGCTACAACTGAGGAAGAAACAGAAGATTATTCAACATTTTTTGTTTTCACATAGACCCCATTAAGGTGAATGTCTCCTCAGACCTTCTACACTTTCAAATAAACACGATTCAGACAGGACTCAGCGAGGGCAGTGGAGCTGCTGTTTTTAGATCACAAAAAGAACAAATAATCTAAATTTGGGACAAAAGCGTCACAAAGTTAGCAAAACTGATTTGATTTAGAAAGCAGAACAAAAAGGCATCAGGATGTTTCTCCTTGGAGACTCAGATCGGATCAGATGTAATCTCATCTTCAGAGACAGTTTGTATCATGTAGCATAAAAATCACATTACTTTTGATGACGTGCATTTAAAAATAGGATGACTTACCAATCCCACAGTTCCTGCCTGCGAAGCCAGATGGACATGAGCAAGTGTAGAAGCCAAGGTGGTCTGTGCATGATCCCTGGTTCATACATGGGTTTGATTTACACTGATCGCCATCTGGAGAAATTCAAACACAGCATCATGGCTTAACAAATGGTTAATTCATAAAGATAAAAGTGTGTAAAGAGAGAAACTATAATGAGAAATCTTACCTAAATATCCAACCCAGAAATCCATCTAAGAGACACAGAACAGTTGGTAAAGCAGGAAAAGAAACTGAGCCTGAGATCTGAATTGAAAGAGTGAAAACGTGTACTCACTGTCTTGTCATCATCCTCAAAGATCTCCCTCGCCTCCTCCAGGTCACACACTTCTTCAATACACTCTCTCTCCAGGTCTCCTTCGAGTATCTCCTCAAACACACCAGTGTTATAACGCTTGTGTCTCTGCAGAACGCTGTCTGCTGCTGGACCTGACAGGAACACTGGACTCAAAGCTGGAGCAGGAGCTGGAGTAAAACAAAGAAAATATGGAGGTCATATAAAAGTACTTCAGAAAGTATACTGAGGATGAAAATAAATTGAAAAAAAAAAGAAAAAAGGATAAGTAGACGCCATCTCTGACATATGATAAAAAAGCAGAATTATTCATCAGCAGCATATAAACAGAACATGTAATACCTCCATTGCTGAGCCGAGAGTCTAGAAGTAGCAAACATAATAAAGACATAGAAAAAAGAGCCATTCTAACCACTTCTGAAAAACTGACACACTAACACTTGACCATCATTCCAAAGTACAGACCTCTGTTTGCGCATGTACACCCACAAAGAGGGAGAAAAAAAAACACACAGTGACTGTTTAAAAAAAGCCAGTGTGTCAACATTCATGTGCAATGACGGGGTTTCCACTAAATTTCCAGAATTTTTGTTTTTCCTTGTGAATTAACAAACAGCAACCACTCCTTGGATTTTTATCTCCAAAAAAGGGCTCACACCAAAGTCCCAACAAGTTTACCAAAAGTAACAGCTTGTGATTTACAACTGTGGTCTCAGGCTTGTTTTCATGCCCTGGCTCTTTCCTGTCAGAGTTCAGTTCAGGTTACCAACGTTTCTGTCCTCTACAGCAAAGAAATCTGTTGAGGAAGTTATTTATTTATCATTTTTTTTCTCCACCACATTAATCATAAACCAATATGCAGATTCATGGTTTAATATTTTATGTTAACAGATACACATTATTATTATTATTATTTTACCAGTTTGAGTCATTTTAAAGCTAAGAGATTGTATTTAAAGCTAAAGCAAAGAGTTTTAACAGTTATAAATTAGTATAACCATTTCATGAATTGTCTCCTCTAGTTTATTTACTGGATACTCTCTGTGGCTTTGGATAAACAGCTCAGATCTTAATTGTTAGAAATTGGCTTTGTGAACTCTAGTATATTTTTTTTTTCTTGTTTTCAATCAGCTGTTGTAAAATTAACTGAATTTATTTATTTAATGATAATTCTACATGTTCTTAAGACAGCACAAATTGATAAAGTGCACTTTGAGGTTTAGCCCACAAGATGGCGCCCATGCACTTCACTTGTTGGTCACAATCGTACATCTATGTAGAGTTACAGAGATCTTGAAGATGGTCAAGAACATGTCACAGATAAACCATAGAGATACAAAACATAGCTGAGACAGCCGGGGAAATGCATTTTGCATAGAAAGAGAGACATTATAAAAGAAAGACATTCATTAAGAAGGATCTTCAACCATCAAACTGAGTGAACAACAAAATCTGATTAAAGAATCTTTTTCAAAGTGTTCCACCTGATTTTAAAACCAGTCAGTACTGGACTATTTTCTTGTTTTTATAAATAAAAGCTTTTTGAGTTAATAATCAGTCAATATCTAAGACGTTGATGCAGTGTTGATGGGAATGATTCAACACCGGTGCTGATTCAGCATGCCACCTGAAGATTGAACTCCGGTGTCACTTTGTGGTATAGAGTAGAAATGCAGCCCATCACTGGCTCTGAAATCCCCCCACAGGGAGTCCAAAGTCTTCTCAAGTGTTGGCAACTATTGACTCGAGGCATTTATATTTCATTGAATCGTTGAGAGGCTGAATTATTCATACTTGAGTAATTAACACTGCCTGCTCAATACAGGAGCTTCTCCATCACTCCCAGCCAGGAGTAATGGTGGAGTAAAATAGGAATGGAGCATTTGCTTACAGTGTTACAAACACAATGCAAAACATCCACATAACCAGCCTTGTACTTGTTGAGTCATATTTCTAAATCTAAGTCTGTTGCTAAGCTTTGTTTGGAGTCTGTGGGCTTTACAGCCACAATGACATACTTTCCACAGACTCTCTGAGCCTTGTTCAGCAGCAGAGTGTATACACACCCGTGATGGGGCTTACTACAGCATGTTCAGGAGAAAATAGCAGCAATGGCTTTTACAATTAGCACTGAGGTGATGATTTGTCAGGCCGTGCATGCTAACAGGACCTCATTTGACCGTCGGAGTAGATGCATGGATGGATATCAGCCCATCAAATTGTATGCGACTGACTATTGATTTGTAAAACTCTCCCTGTCATCTCCGTCTCTCGTCTCTGTCTCCCTCTTTGGCAGCAGTGCACAGCTGGAAGAGAGTCTGAGCAATTCAATTAGATTAGTCAGTACAGCAGAGGGATGGAGTCAGGGCCTCACAGATAATAAAACCTCTGATGCCTGCTCATTGCTATTGATTGTTACTGTACGGCCCAGATCTCAGTCTTTCACCAGGGACACGGTGTCATTTGCAGAGGGCTTGTGTTCTGCTTAGCAAAGGCCTCACTTGAAGCTTATGAATGAGAATGTTGGTAGAGCTCAAATGCAGGCACAGACATTTGCTTTGCCAAAAAATCACAGCAGTAATTGAATTCTTTCTATGCAGTATTGAAAATCCTGAGTTATATTTATTGGTTGAATAAATCAGGTGCTAGCATTGAAATTTGAAATGCTTCCATGAGGATGTCAGTCAGGGCTTGCGATAAGCACAAACTGTCCTTAGGTTTGTCTGAAACCCTTTGAGCTTGCTGTTGTATTTATTATTGTCTCTGTGTTTTGCAGAAAGATAAGCACTTTATACACACACTTTATTGTCCTGTTACTACCAGACTTCCATTTTTGGGTTATCATTCTGAATCAAATGTTCACTCTTTGTTGAATTTAGTCTGCATAACATTGTATTCTCAATTTCCAGTGTTAGTGAGTTTGTACAGGGTGACATTTTAATGTTTTTATTAAATTATGTAAAAAGATATCAGGGCCCTTGGGGAGTAGTTAATAGTTCAGCTCTTCCTTCTAGGTTTTCTTACATGAAAACATGAACTTTTCCAGGTCATGATACATATATATTTATATTTTCTTCTGTGACAGAGAATGCAAACAAAAAGTAGAGCACTCAGCAGCAATGCAAAAATGGTAAGTATTTATATCTCAATTTTAGTATAAATTGTCTTGTTAGACTCAATACAAGCAATATTTATCCGTCTCACACAACTGTGTTGTTTTAAAACAAATACAGACAAATGATGCCTGAGTTACCTGTAATAGATGAATGTGGCCTACACAAGGTCTAACAAGATGATTTTTAACTTATAGTAAGACATTAACATTTGCTTGGATAACAGATTTTGCAGGGAATCCATGTATGTTCTTGGTGACATGACCGCACTATGTCTATCCGGGTTAGCTTCTGATCACTTATTTTCTTTAAGAGCCAGTGTAGAGGGAAAAGTAGAAATTTGTAAATGTAAACAGATGAAAGTATGTGTAACTGCTGTTAGACATTTTTACAGCAAACATTTTCACTTTCTTATTAACTTAAGTGAGGAAATTGATTCCAGTCTTGTCTGTAACATAATGTAGAAATGTGAAGCAGCAGCAAGAGAAAGGCTTGACCTCGCATTATGAATAGAAACAGGAGGAAACAGCTAGCTTGCCTCTGTCAAACACTTAACCTTCCTATAAAACTCTGGATAACATGCTGAACCCAAATATTGAACAAACTTGAAAGCCAAAGTGAAAATGTCAGTATTCATGATGACTTGTGCCTGTTACTAGCAAGACTCGCTAGGTTAGCTACATTTAGCCTTTGAACTTAGCTTACCATGTCTCTACAGCTGTATATGGGAAAAGTAGGGTGAGGGGGGAGAAATCTTCTAATTTGACCATTGGCACGTGGATAAATAAGGTTTTTTCTTCTTCTTGAATGGAAACTGTCCCCTAAGCAGCACGGACATTTTGACTTTTAGTTCCTTTCAGGTTGTAAGAAGCTAAAGCCTCTCCTTTTATCCATTACCAATGTTACACAGTTTTCACTCTCTTTTCTGTTTCTTATGTACATGTCTGAAACTAAGGCTGGTGTTGTCATAATAATGGACTTACTGTGATGATAACTGAAGAGGCATGATTCCTGTTTGATGTAGCCTTATGCTTCTCTGGGTTTATCATCTCAGTTCAGTCTAGTGAGCCTGTATTAGCTTGTATAACATCCACAGGGAGCAGGCTCTTCGGGCCTCCAAGCACCCCCTAACCATCATCATTCCCCTCCTCACTATAAAGTCATTTACACTGACATTAATGTGATATTTGAGAGAGGCTTGCGCTGTTAATTAGTCCTGAAAACCTGATGTTTCACATCCATTCCCCCCAGCTTGCCCACTTGCATCCCCACCATGCCAAACACATTTTAACAATTGGCTTGCTGTTGCAAGAGAAGGAGAGGTAGTGTTTGGATTTACAGACTCTCAACACCAGTCACAGTCCAACAGTCTTAAATAGACCGTTGGAGGGCTTTCAGATGAATTCCTGCCAATAAAACGTTAGGAAGAGGAGACATTTGAACCCCATGAGCCATTTGTAGTTGTTCTGAAAATAGCAGCGGATGCTAACATTATGATATAATAAATATATTATACTTGTGCTGCTTCTCTGCACTGGTATGGATTCCATATTAAAGTGGGTTAATGGCCTAGTTTTTCTTGCTCTAATTAGATCATGGGTTTAGCTAAATTCATTTGTGTACTGTTGGTAGGGATAAGTATATTGTCAGGAATAGTGTTATCTAAAAGAACAACACATGCAGGTGTGGAATAATAAAACAAGAGTAATAGAAGAATACTTTAAGAGGCTGTGAGGAGTCTCAAAGTGATATTGCAAAAGTCTCCCTTCTACATATATGCCAGATTGTAATCTATGCTTTAAAAATGAGATAATCAGCACCGATATTACAGGTTACAGGCCATTTCTCAATGTTACGTCTGGGTCAAGTAGGACCGTATTGATTGATAAGTCTATGACAACACCAAGCCAGCTGACAAAGTTTAGTAGTGAGAAGATAGATCTGTGTTTTTCTCTGCTGAAAACAATTTCTGTTGTAATGGTGGACACAGGCGCCTCACTGTCAGACAGAAAAAGGACAGAAGATCAGGAGAAAGATAAATGGGAGAGTGATAGCGCACGGGCTAAAGGCTAACACACGGGCTAATGTGTTTGTGATAATGTTGACTCCAACCCACATGCAGTAATTATTCTGCAGTGGTCTGTTCAAACTTGAGAGTCTATCAATACAATGAAGAGTGAGGCTACAATAGCTCTGCTTGGTAGATGACTGGCAGGACATAGCTAACCAGGATTCACTAACGTTACACATGACAGACTTGTCTTAGAGCACCGGGCTGCCAGCTGCACTAAATATAGACAGCTACTTAACTACATACAAACTGACTTGTTGTCACATTAACCTACATATACGTCAGAGCACCGGCTGTCGATAGTGCTGCGTATAGCTGGGGACTACAACATCTGCTTGATGTCAGGTCTTGACCAAAAGGTAACATCCAGTTTAGAAAAATGCTTTGCTGTTCATTGAGAATCCGCTTGAGGCTGGCTCCAGAAAGACCGGAAGTCACATACACACCCCAGCCACAAACAAAACAAAACAGACTTTTAGGGTATTTAAAGAACATATTTACAGCCTGGTTCAAAAAATGGCTTGGGTCTGAAAGGCTGATTTTGCGATCAGAACACACCGCACGTTGGGTAATTATTCTTCTAACTCAGTGGTTTAGAAGTTATAAGGATCGTTTGATTGTCCAATCAGAGACACAGCTCAGCTCATGAGACTGACGGGTGCCCTGTAGCTGTTCGAAAGGAAACTCAAAGCCAGCATCCACTTATCAGCTTAATTTGCAGTATCATGAACAGATGGGTGATGTCGCAGAGACCACGTCATGTTTTATACAGTCTATGGTTTCAAACTATAGCGCTACGAAACTGTACTGATCAATACCTTACCTCGGCGCATTGTACCCAATAAAAAGTTGTCTTGAACAAAAATTTTTTTTTTGATCCAAGCTCCATTTAATTCCAAAACAAACACATACCTCGCTTAAAGTAATTTACAACACTGGCCTGAGACTCCAGACCAGAAGGTGTTGAGGCAGTCCAATTAAAACAGGTCCTCCTTATGCATCTTTACAGTTAGATGTAGATTTAAGTACTGATCCATGCTTACACTTGACAATAGTGACCCAGAAAAACAACACTTTTGTAAGAAATGAGAGCTCAGATCCACTCCTGGTCTTTTCAGCCATGATGTAGTAGAGTTGACAGACGCTACTGGCCTGAGGATGCTCAGCCACCGTTAATGAAAAGTGGAGCTTACATCCCTCCTGGTCAGAAAGTGGCGACGGAGCCCACTGTTTTCCTGCTGAATGTCAAGGAATGTGTTTGCAAAAAGCAACACAGCACAGACCAAATGAAGCGTGGAACTAGTTTATCACTGTTACAAATTCATTCTGGCTTTAAAAAGTGAAACATGCTTTGGGTACCAATAACTCTCCTTCCTGTGCACTGATGAAGACTGCAGCACCGGAGAGAGTCAGCTGCACCAAATCCATGAAGATCATCCGTCTCACAGCTGAGATACAGCCTGACTCTGTGACAGAAGAGATATAAAAACGCAATCAACAGGGCGGCCGGGTCGATTATGTCCTGCATTGTGGGGAGGGATTCGACAGAATTACGACATCACGTTGAACCTCCCGACCCCGACCGCTTTAGTTTAGAAATAACTTACTGACCCCGTTGAGACCTTTGGAGCTGAGGTCAGAGCTTGGAGATGAATGAGCAGGTGCAAAATGTGTTTGACACAATCCATCAGTGTGATGTGCACGCTTATGGACACACATAGTAAACAGACTTGCTTATCCTTTAATTTAATCTTTAGGCTTTTGTTTTTATTATCTTGCATTTCTTCTGTTACTTATGCATTTATTCAAGAAGGCATCATGTGAATACTTTATACGCTTTTTTAATTTCCCACACATTTGAAATTGAGCTCTCCTGCACGACCAAGAATATTCTCCTCCCCGAAGTAGCATCTTCCAAAGTATGGAGTGTTTGTTCTGTATTAACTGCACAAGTCAGCAAATTATAAGCCTACAATTAAAAAGCATGCACTTCTCAGATAAGGGAGTATGTCACCAGACATAGTGATTAACTTTTGGCACAGTTTTCAGAGTGAAACAGAAGATAGTATTGATAATCTCCCCCACATTACACAAAACACTGACACAAATCCAGCAAACAGTCCTCGACCTCCAGCGTGTATCGACAGTCATCAGCACCTCTCTAACAGAAACAGTCTGATTACCTTATCAGCCTCACTCAGGGCCTGAATCTGCCTCACACCTACAGTCGGGGCAGACGAATAACCCCCCTGCACAACAGCAGAGCATTAATCACCCTCCAACACCTCACCACCTGTCCCAAAGAATGATTTTTAGGACTAAGCCCTCCCAGCACCCATACTGGCTCCTCCAAAAATATCACCTTGGGTGAATTTCAGTGTGGCCAGGTTACAAATCAAATGGCTCTAGCTTTTGGCTCAGTGTTAGTTTTTCACCTTATGTAACTGATTTATACGTGAGCTCAGGGAGCAAATGGGGTCAGTGGCTGTTGTCCATGTGATTGGAAATTGATTTTGCGCTGACTTGGTGGATGGATATGCACTGTCATCTAAAATACCAAGCTGTAGCTCTAAGAAGGTGATAAAATATGTCTCAAGTAAATCTCACTTTAAATCTAATGAATGACACAAAATATACACTCCTTAAATGTTACATGTAGGATTTTTGTTTTGTTTTGATTGAAACAGAAAGTTTGAGATTCATGGTTTTAATGTTTATATTTCCACTGAACTATTCCAAAATTCCTGCAAAAAATATTTACCTGTAATACCTCTTTGAGATACTTGAACACAAGCATTTTGTCACTAATCTGAAACAAGTTTGAGCACAGATAACTTCCAAACATTAAATATGATTATTCACCTTTAAATGAACCCTACTTTATTTTAACTAATAAAGAAATTCATCTTTAAAACAATTGTTGAACATTTCAAGATATCCACATGTAAGTACGAATTCAGACTAGACATTATAAAAACCTTATCACAGGTCCGCCTGTGTTAAAAGCATTAGTTAAATGTCACATTAATGATTCCTCCATTATTTATTGATTGCGCTTTAAGCCCCCTGCTGTCACTATGTATTAATGAGTATTCCAATATAATGATCTGTTCCAATTAAGAAGCACAAATGTTGACCAGCTCTTAAGTTTTGAAGCTATAACTGTAGCTCCAGTTAGGGTGGTGTAAAACCCTGACATGACGTTTCACAGGAAGTGGTTACATACGCTGCAAAACCTAAAAAAAAGGATGAGCGCGGATGAGTGTCCTGGGTGTATGTGTGAGTGTAAGGGCAGCATGAGCTCAAGGGTGATGGTGTGTTTTCTCACAGAAATCCTGTAATCAGCAGACAAACAGAAGTTATTCAGGGTGATTCTGTGGCCACGGCGTGTGATGTGACATCAGAGGTGACAGAGTGTGAGTCAGGAGTTTGTTTGAGAGGAGCCGACTCGGCTGCGGGGCTTTGCTTTAACCAGGCTGAGGCTGATTGTAGCGCTGTACAGTGACGCCTTGCTGGAAAAGGTCAGCGTGGGCCACAGGCCATGGACACAGTGGGAACACAATCCACTGACATTTACACTCAGCCTAACCCTCGCTCTTTAGATCCCATTCCAAACATACATGCACAAATCCTGCTGATAAGTCACAGCTTTAGCACATTACTCACAAAGTATGGTCAGACACTACAGCCACTTTTTCAGGTTTTATGTTGATGCTACAAGCCTCTTACTTACGTAATAACATTTGGAAAACATTTGGTTGCATAATTGAGCTTGCACACAAAAATTCATTTCAGCCTTCATAGACACTGCAAGCTTTACAAGTTCAGCTTAGAACATGCCAGGTAGACATTATATAAACCACTGAAGGACTTGGAGTGCATATTTCTGGATATGATCTTTAATGAGAAAAGGTCCCAAATGGCCAGCTCTATTCTATAAAAAGGTCTGTTCACTTTGATTCATGTCAGTGCATGATGAAACCTCAAGTTTTTCAAAATTTTATTTGAATCTTACATCAACAATAAGTTATTCAACATTAGGGTTCTTTTTCTGTGTTTTTGCTTTTTTAATACTACACTTGTGATGTGAAAGCAACCTGCATGAGACTAATAGTAATGATAATCCACCAAATGACCCATCAAACATTCATAAAAATTAGACTTATTATTAGGGATGGGTACCCAACTAGGTACTTTTATAGGTACTGGGTACCGATTCACGGTTACGGTATTCAACCAGTAATAAAACTTCAGACCCAAAAGCAGGCGGAGGCAAAGGAAGCAGTTGCAGAGAGTTTTATTTTTCCAGGAGGGGTGCTGAAGGTGGGGGGAGGGTTAGGCAGGCAAGAGTCCAGGAGGCAGCGTGGGAGAGCGTGGCAGAGTGAGATGGAAAGGCAGGAGGCTCGTGGAGACACTGGAGGAAACAAAGGAGAACACAAGTTACTAACAGTGAAGATCACAATCAAGATACTTTCCATGTACAAGATACTCAGAAATGTCAGCCCATGTACCACTGGGTGAGCAGGGAATAATCTGGCACTGAGTCCTTCCTCCACAGAGCTTAAATGCAGCCTCCAGGTGATTGTGATCCTCCTCAGGTGTGCAGGAGTCATCAGTGCAGAGTGAGGGGAGGGGAGGGAGACCAGGGAAACACAGATCACCACACCATGCTTAGGTACCTGAATGCATCCTTGTGATAGTGAGGAAGTGGGAGAGTTTCCCATGCTGGACATGAATACAAGATTGCAAGGTTATATATCGAAGATAAATATTATTAAATTAAAAAATGTTTGTATTCTATTATTAAACAAATTGACATTTTTTACCACATAAACACAAAAAAGTACCAAAAGTCGGTACTGTTGAGTACCGGTACTGATTGCCAGGTACTGGGCATCGATACTGTATCGTTTCAAATGTGAAAGGTACCCATCCCTACTTGTTATTAACACGTGAAGAATTTAAGATTTGGACTGAGACCAACTTAACATAAAATCAACAAAACACACAAAATTCCCCAAAAGAAGAGGCTGCCGGGCACCAGCCCTTGGACCAATGCTTTCCACTACTGCAAGCAGCAAAGCAGGTGAGCCTCACCAGCTAATGACTTGAAACACCTGCTAATTGACACACTGAAGGGAAGGACATAAAACATGCAGCTGTTTTGAGCTGTTACAAATGGAAAGCTGCAAAAGATATGCAAATCATGAACAAATCAAATGGCAGAAACATTTTACAGACATTTTTAGGCCTGTTTTTTAATTTATTTTTCAGTGTGTTACCGGCTTTATCTGACACCTTACAGGCATAGGACATCATCAAGCTTCTTCCATATTCCTGCTTTGCTTTGGTAAGTGGAAAAAAGACATACATACTGATTTCATTCAATTTCATAACCAGTGGAAAAACTCCTTACAGTGGCTTTAACATCTTCCCAAACATGAAGTCTCATCTTTTATTGAAACAAGGCTCACTGTACATTTTGTGCTTAAATCCATTCATAATTCATAACTCTTATATGTATCTGTGTGGTATGGCTATTATTGCTTGGCTACATGATGAAGAAGCTGACCTCCCCCTTCACCCTCAGTGTGACCTCCCTGGCCCCTGCAGCTATCGTATCAGGTTTGGTGTTAAGATTACTGCTATCATAAATAATAATCATGCACCTTCTCACTGTCTTAGAATACCAATAAACCAGCGAGCGGAGAAAAGGAATAAATCAATACATTTCCTTCAAAAAGTAAAATGAGCTCTCTGACCAGATGTGGCTGAAAATAGAAGATGAGTTCCTTCGACTGACAGATCAGGATGTAAGAATAATTTCAAGGCACAAGGACAAGGACTCAAGTGTCTCTGTGATCAAAGTATGACAATATCCAATGAAACAAACAAAACCATGAGAGGGATTATTGTGGAAGGTAACAGACAGAGGCACAGATAAAAATAGTTCGGTGCAAAAATAGACAATGTAAAGATGCTGAATGGAAAATTAAAAAGCAAGTGTCTTTGTATTGTTGGAGGTTTGCATATGGAACAATTGGTCTATTTCACTCAATAGATGTTTCAAGAGAAATCCATTTTAATTTATCATTTGAAAACAAAAATAAAAAACACAACATAAATTGGATGAAACTTAAAAAAAAATCATAGCCTTATTGCGTTTGATTTACCAATACTATCTCTATTAATATTGACCACAAGAAGTCACATCACACTTGTCATTTTTTCTGAAAGGCCTATTTTTTTTATGTGAAATATAACTTCAACATAGACCAAAATTATAAAGGCTTAAAAACAAGAACTGGGAAAACAGATTTTGGCCCACACTAATAGCCAAATGTTCTTAAAAATCATCCAATGAATGAATCCAAGTTCAGATTTAAAAAGGCTTATGCAATCAGTCCATGAAATTCAGAAATCATGTGAGTGCAGCTCTTGAAAAATGTACTACGCAGCCTTATGAAGGATTAGAACTTCATATTACAAACCATGTTTTAATGTGTTTATTTGTCCTCCTCAGTCTCACATTCAAAGCTTAAGTCTTTTAGCTTTAAAACCAACAATGGATTGGAGTTCAGTGTCAATAATCAATGTAGAAAAAAAAAAAGACTGAATTCGAATTAAAACCTGATGTCAAAGTAAGACATAATTTGACCATTTCAGTCAGAGCTGTGAGCTGAACAGACCACAGTGTGCCTCAGATGTCTCTGGATGATTTGAGCATGTGAAGAAAGTTTGAAAGGAGTCTTGTTTCCTCTAAAAATAGCAACTATATAGATCTTGTAACAGTCAACCTGCAGGTCTTTTTTCCTCTGCTGCCACTGAGTGCTAACAGACCAGCAGAGCTGAGAGATGTGACGTAAAACCAGTGAAAATCAGACAAGGGAATCGGACTGGAAGGTTTAGATGAGTGTTGATTTAGGTGTAACTCAGAAGCTTAGTTATTACACTGACCTGAGAATAGGATAAAGAGGAGTGGCAAAATTTTGATTTCTCCCTGAGAGCTGCTTAATCACTTTTTGGTACTGGATTGTTCGACTGGAGTCCATGTGAAGGATGAGTTTTAACCTCTAGGCTTCCTGTCTGCAGTTTTATAAGGTAAGGAGAGCTTGTTCTTTATGATTTATTTAAGTTTAAAAACCAGTATGCCGTATGTAGAGTTTCCAGTTATTACCTGATAGACGTCACGTTGGTGTCAACTGCAGCTCTAAGAAAGTGATGGGAACCATTTCCCCACAGTGGGGCCTCGTGAAGGGTCGGATAGTGTTTGTAAGTTGATACAACACTTTGCTTTAGAGTTACTTTGGAGAGTCTTTGTGTAATCTTTGGAAAATGCTGCCAAAGTCTTTCAGGACCCCATCTTTAGTGGGAAATATTTTTGAATAAAACTCAATAATCATGAGACATACAATATTTTTTGACAGAGCAGTGATTCTAAAATGATTGTCTGAGTCTCATTGAACAGTCTAATTCAGTGAGTTTGTAACACTAAAGCCCTTTGCTTGTATAGAAAAGAAAGTTTGAAAAAGAGAACATCCCCTGAAAGATTTTCTGTAAGAACTGTCAGAATTTCCATTCCTCTGAGTGCTGTCCCTTCATACTAAGTATTCAGGGGAGGGGTCAGCTCTTTTTCTAGTTTATTGTGCACCACAGAAGTGACCTTAAAGGCTCGCTTATATCACTTTATCTTGATAGCACTGGGGCGATGATGACACTGATTTGGGGGACAGATCACAAAATGATCACAAAATAAAACTGAAAACTCTGTATGGCTCAGTCACTGAGAGCATGTTTGATTCACAGCAAGCTGACGATACTACAGGATAAGTGACTGTTGAGAAAGAGCTGATGTGCTCATTGTGCTGTGATATGCTTTTATTTCAAAAAGCCAAAACATGTGTAAACCTTCTGAACAAATCTGGATAATGGTGTCATAAAAATTGGTTGATTAAAATTGAATAAAGAGACAAATTATATTATTTTCTTCAATTTGTTTCAGCCCATGGTAGGAAAAAGGGCCAGGTGTTGTTCAAAGATGATGCGCCTTTTGGTAAAGGGGCACTGCTCTTCCTTATCATTCAAAACATCTGCATCACAAGAGAACTCCTTAGTTCGGGGGATGAGATTAATTCATTTTGATATCTTAGCTGAACCAAGTTGATGAGTTTAGCTGCACTGATAAAGCATTTCAGTTATAGGGTATTATAAATGCAACAGATAATGTACACTCAGCAGTACGCGATTGTTCCAAGCAGGTCCTTAAAAGGTGAAAGCCTTACCAAGATGAGATATATTGTTTTTGATGAAATTTCTGCTAGTTTTTCTTCTGAAACTACCCAATAAATCTCTGTTATGATCCATAAAATCCATTCCCCCATGATTTACACCCAACACTTTAATCCTCCAGTGAGCCATTT
This sequence comes from Halichoeres trimaculatus, assembly GCF_033239565.1. Taxonomy (NCBI): domain Eukaryota; kingdom Metazoa; phylum Chordata; class Actinopteri; order Labriformes; family Labridae; genus Halichoeres; species Halichoeres trimaculatus. The sequence continues at coordinate 24,152,382 of NW_027437185.1, forward strand.
GTTGGAAATGTCACCCCATGTATTTAAAAAAAAGTCAAAGAAGCCCCCCTCAGATCATAGAAGAAAAAATTGCGCAGGCTGCATGTGAATGGGATGACGCATTGCTCTGCAAAGGCAACTGAATGAGAGCAACAGCAAGATGGAGAGCACCATGCCGCACCACCTCCTGCTTTAAATCTCCAGCATATCAACGGGCTGCAGCTGCACACACTCAGACACGCACACTGACGAACGGAGCTCGTTTTCATCTCGGTGGTGACACAGAAGGCAGAAAAACAAATGTGCACGGTGTGAATGTGCGCTGGAACGGGGGGAGCGCTCTCACGTTGACTATCCTGTTGATCCTGCCCGCCGAGCGTTTAAGAGGAGCACTGCTCGCCAGGAGGAGGAAAAGCCGCTCGCACGAGCTCCACTGGATGGCATTTCTCCCAGGGTTTGTGTGAACATAGGACGGACCAGTGTGCTGACCTCTATTTCTTTTCTGTGTTATGCTTATTGGACACCACTGGAGAAGAAACCTGCTTTTTATTTTCAGCTCTTTGCTCCCCTTCTTTGTCACAGAAGAAGAAGCAGGTCGTGATTTTTTTGTGTATGCAACATAAGATTCATGGTGGGAGCGTTTCCTTTCATCAATGTGCATTGATGTAGCAGAAAACGTGGAGGAGATAAGGTAGGTTTAACGCGTAAAACACTGGGGAGACACACATGCTGGTTCACTGTGTTTACTAAAACCTTTGGGGTCTCTTTGTCGTGTTCAGTGTTGGTGTGCTCAGTGAGCATCAATAGTTGAATGTCTCCGTTTATATCCAATTGATAAAAACCTTCTCAAGTGGCTCCCACGGTCCATTGTGTCGTCCGGTGGCCCCACTTTAACTCCAGAACGCTGCTATTTCATGTAATCATGAATCTTTGTGTCTTCGCAGAGCCCTTATCTCAGGACCTGGAACCTTTGCTAAGGATTTCATTGAGGACAGTCCGCAATTAAAGGGATATCGATTCTTGTCTAAATCGGGATTTACACATCCAAACTGGGATCTATGAGTGGAAAAGTGGCGAAGCCTAAAGAAGACAAGGATGCTTCCAAGGGTAAGAAGAAAGGCTTTGCCTTGCATACACTCTGATTTAACCCTTAAATCGCAGATTTTCAGCAGCGCCACCGTTCAAGCAGCCTCTGAGGTAAGAGTGGAGACAATAGCAGCCAGTGGATGGTCCATCCCCCAGCATGGTGCATGTGGATACTGCTGTTTGAGATCTACTGTAGGCCTGTAGCTGCACGATGAGCTGGTTTGAGATCACATGCTGCTCTTGCATTGATTGGTGATCATCAAACTCAGACAGAAAAGAGGGCATTATGCTGCATGACAACAGGCTTGTGATAGAAAAACTGATTTTCATACCAGAGCATTGAACTGATGACAGTGATTCTCTTTTGTGTCACTGGCATCCTGTTGAAATGTCCCTTTGTGTATCTCGCTAACCGCAGACTGGTCCGCACATTCTCGTCACATCTGTACACTCATGACGCGCGCAGTCTTTTTTTGGGGGGGGGGGGGGTTCTCGTAGCCAAATTAAGCGCGTGACCCATGGCGTCAAAAATCAGGTCCCTTCGCACTCTGGATGAAAGGGGAGTAAAGTGCAATATATCCATTGCCATGGACACAGAGCGCAGACGGGGTTGCCAGAGAAACCTGGTGGGACTGATCATTGTAGCGCTCCATCTACGCCTGGGAGGTACAAGGCACTTAACGCACCGGCGCACACGTACTACACCTTTGTCTTTGTTCTCTGCTAAGCAAATAAAGAAAAAAAAAACAGTGTATGCATCATCTATTGGTCAATAATGACTGCGCAGTGTTATTGCGTCAGTTGGCTACGTTTGTTTCCAGATAAGCTGCGATGATTTGCACCCTGAAAAATTACACTGCGGCCCACAGTGAGTTCAGCCTTTATTAAGAATCAGCATGTAGGACTTCCTGTTGTTCTAAGACAGTTTTTGATGGCGATGAGTGAACAGGTTTCCCCCCTGAGTGTAATATAATAACAGCCTGCTTTACACTGTGGCAACCTGCCCATTGCATCCTTGCTGTTTATTTACAGCGTAGCTATTCAATTGGATCTCCTTGTTCTCAGGTCCAACGTGCTCACAACTAATCGATAAAGCTAATTGGCTTATTTTGGCAGCAGTGACATAAGCAATGACGTGGCCTGTGGATGTTACTATAAAGGGGTGCATCCAGCAGTAATGGCCCTGCAGAGAGCTGGATGACAGCATGAGTGCTGAAAGTTTCCAAAGAATTTTCTTCACTAAAATGGATGAGTACAGAATGTATGGCAGGGGGGTTCTGTGTCTCTACTCTCTGTGCGACCAAAGTGTAATTTTAAGCATCCTCATTTATCTGCAGACCTCTAAAATTTTGTACTCGTCTCTTTTCCTGAGATCAGTGTTCTTGTCACTCAAAAAATGTTTCTTCCAACAGTAAAAAAAACACACACAAAAACAGGACGAGGAGAGAGATAACCTGGTTTGTAGTGCTGACAGTACAGTGAGCAAAATATGTTCTAAAGAATTGATTTCAAGATTAACCTCCACACCAACTTTTCCTCTCATCCCTGGAAATCAATAACGTGTGAATGGCTGACTCACCCAAGCCCAGGGGCAGTTGCTCCATCTCCAAAACTCTCAGATGAGATTAAAAAAATAAAACAAAAATCTTCACCTTCACCAAGCAGCTTCAACAAAAGTGTGCTCCAGTTATTTTTTTTCTTGCACAGTTGAGAGCCAAAAGCTGCCATGGTTCTGCTGCCTTCAAGATTCAGTGGGGGAAAAAAAAAACTCTAGTTGATGATTTGCATGGCTGAGAGGGTCACTTGGTGCCAGCTGCCCTCTGTTAGAGACGCGTGTGGCACATGAGAGGGGAATTGCAAAAAGGAAGGAAATCAGCAGTGACTGTGCCAGCGTTGGCAAATTTCAGGGAAACAGTCCATTAAAGGCAGAACCACCCCCCATCTCCATACCCTATACATGCTCCTGACTGCACAGCTTTTTAACAACAAAGGAGGATACATGAATTTTGTTTATAAGTCAGTCTAGGGTCACTTTCTCTTTATTTTGCAGCTGAAAAGATGCAAGAAATATGAGTAGAGCGTGCAGGATGATGAGGACTATAGCCTCTGTATGGACCTGTGCTTACACCGACAGACCAACTGGCCCCTCAGTCTAGTGGAAATTTTTTCTTGTTAGGTCATAGGACAGGAAATAGAAAAAAAGATGTCAAGGAAAGGAAAAAGATGAAGAGCCTGGGTAAACGCTTCAGGATGTGGGAGCGAAAAGTAAGAGAGAAAGTTCCTACAGCGAGGCTGTAACTGTGGATGGTGAGTTGTGGACGGTGGAGTTGAATGTCACGGTTGGTATTTGAAGAAGAGACATCCACAGTGTCTGCTCTTCAGAAGCTTGTGTGTCACCGATGTGCTGCCGTGACAAGACAGGGCTGCTTTACAGCTCTGCAGGTTATTTTGTTCTTTGCAGTGTTGAGGGTGAAATACCCCAGACTTGGGAAGTTTTATGAGGTGGTGGTGTGGCATTGTCTTTTGTCATTTGTTTTGTTTACCTGTTACATCCCTGTTGCTGTTTTGCATGTTGGTGGCTCTGTCTTCAGCAGCTCAGCTCTGAAGACATTGCTGTGTCAACACAAAGCATTAAAAAATGAACAATAGAGTAAATACTGAATAATTGGTGACTGTCATTTCTTTTGTCATGGATTTTCCATGACCATTTTAACTAATGGGTTCACCTTTTATCAACACATCATCTGTTTTGTTACCTCCCCCAAGGAGGTTATGTTTTTGGGAGAGTTTGTCTGTGAATAACATTACTCAAAAGGTAACGAACGAATCTTGATGAAAATTTCAGGAAATGTTCAAAATAGAATAAGGAAGAAGTGGTTGAATTTTGGAGGTGATCCTGATCACCATGTGGATCCAGGATTTTTTGAAAGGATTCTTTATCATTGTGAGATAGGGCCGTTTTCATCATATGTGTGTATAACTCCACAATAAACGGTTGGATTGCTTTGCAAAACCATACAAGACAAGGTCACCATAATTTCTGACAGATGTAAAAGTATGATCCAGATTCTGGCAGTATTCTGGATACTAAGATCTGGAACATGAAATATGTACTGGGTCATCATAATTTTCAACACTATCATGTAACAAATTATCGTACAAACCTGCAACTAACACCAAGTTGTAGCAGACAGTCTGCTGAAAGGGAATATAACATTAAAGCAGGACTAAAGTGTTGCACAGAGGTCTGCTCTCTCTGAGTGCTCGTCTAGTTTTCCTTGTAATGGAGACTTTACCACATTTTGAGTTGAAACTCAACTTGCAACCAACTCCAGTGGATCACTCAACACTAAAAGGCAGTTTCAGAAACCACAAAATATTGTTTGATGCTCTAAGACCCATAATTATTTGCTTGAAAAAAAGTTGTGTGAAATTTTGACTGGCTAAAGAGTTAATTCGCTCAAAATAAAAAGCTTTTTGGATTTATATAAGACCAGTTCCAGGAGTAACCATATCCTAAAAACTCATGTGCCATTCAAACTCTACAGCTCAGGGCAAAAATCACTTTCTGTCACGTCAGTGTGATCTGTGTATTTCTCTTTGCGGGTTGAGAACGACAATGGTGACAGTAATCTGTCTCCTCTGTGGCTCAGCCTGAAAGTTCACAGTTCATCCTGTAGGAGTACATGTGAAAACAGAAAGAATGCAGGGAGAAAAATACAGAGAGAGATGGTGGGGAAGAATCAACACTGAATCACGTTGTGTTAGCTCTCCCTGTCTTGTGAAGCTAAGTTGTGCAGACAAAGTGATGTGTCAAAGCATGACGAACACATGACTTTCCAAATCCTGAAAATGTCTCTATAGTTCTGTGTCAGACTTATGATGCCATGTGTTCCAATTTTAGAGGCATGAAATATCTAGTGTACAGTTTCATACGTATTTTGGACCCAAGTCGTATTCAGATATATTGTTTATTACTTTTTTAGTGCTTTTTTTTCCGACTGTGTTTCATATAATATAATGTAGTGCAACACTTTGATAGACTCGTCTCATGTGTGAGTATTAGACGGTGAATTCATGGCTGCCTCTGATTGCAAAGAAGAAGAAGAAGAAGAAGAAGAAGAGGAAGAAAACATAAGTCTTGCATATTTGCATGCAGATTAATTCAGTGCGAGGCCGGCCTCAGAAACCGGATCAATAGATTCCCAGAGATGAGTTTGGAGAGGCTTCATTAATCACAGTGCAGGCGGCTCTGTCCTCCACATCACTGACACCTACTTTAATCTCATCTGCTAAACCACCACACACTGTCTACAGTGTCATCAGAATCTCTCAATCTGAGCCCTGGATCTCAGAGAAGCTAGTTTAAAGAGCGTAGAGTCAATGCAGGAGGTTTAATTGTTATCACTTGATTTCAGATGGAGTCAACATCTGCACTGTCAGCTCTAATGGCCCTCTGTTAGCCACACATATCTGAAGAGAAGTGAAGTGAAAGTAGAAGTTTTATGCTTAGCGAGGCAAAATTAAAGTTACTGGTGTATAAAGACATCTGTATGTTATACAGACCTTCTGCAGAGTTGAACTTTGAAAGTTTTTAGCTGTGGCCAGCAGCAACTGTCTGCATCCCACAGTGCAAACGTTGACAGGTTAGAGAATTACACGCTGCACTTTCTTTTGCAGTCACATTGGTGTGTGGGCTCAACTGGTAGTGAGGGAGATTTCCATGCAGGGGTCTTCAAATTCTAATCCCAGGGTTTGGGAAATGATTCCAAATAAATCTGGAACTCAGCAAGCTCACAGGATTTTCTGCTGTTTGACAGGGTCAGCTTAAAATATTTGTTTCGTCTTAGATACTTCTGTATTGCAAAATTCACTTGGGGCTTTCTGTACCCTCTAAGCAACTGTGAAGTTATGTGTGAACTTAACCCCAATAACCTTAATTCAAGGAGAACATCTTCTCTGTGGGAATGTAGATTTTACTCAGTGATGAGCACATTTGAAGGAAAATCTTGGTGTTAATCCAGGCACAAAGTTCTAGAAATAAAAAATGGAAAGTAACATATCTTGGAAACAGAAAAACATTTCTAAGATCCAAGTAATAATATAAATAAGCAATATTTTTAACCGTGGGCTTCTTGAGGACACTTTCTTCTGGAAGTATTTGTGGTGTCAGGGTGGAGGAGTTGTTCCCTGTCAGATGCTTTTGTGGCACTGACGCAGATCCGGCCGCACCGCCTGGAGGAAACTGGTTTCGCCTCGCATCAGAGATCTGCCACTCTCCATCGCTGACTTGCACGCTGATCGCTGTATGGGAACACTGAGCGCTCCCCTCTTCAATTCCTCTGTCAGATTAGGTCTCTGAGTGACACAGGGTGCCCTGCGACTGGTGCGTCGGCTTTTGGGTCCGTTGGCCTGTTGTGCTGTGTCTACAGGGAGTCTGTTCAGTCTGTTACTTATAAGCAAGAAAAGTGTATTACTGGAGTCCACAATGCCAAGATTACAGCGGCCATTTATTGATCCGTCAATGGTGAAATGTATCTGCCAGTATGTCCGAGCAGAGCACATTTTTCATCCTCTTAATTTCTCCTGACTTTGACAGCGAATCACGCACTGTGTTGCGTCATCACTGCCAAAAGTGTTCTGGCCCGAAAATCTCTAAATACCTGACAGTTCTGGTGCATTAGTCAGCTTGCTGCGGGTAATCCACAGAGCTGCATGTCTTCTGAGGTAAAGGGCTTTGTGAGCTGTCCCCATGGGGCCTACTGGAACATTGGTGCCTCTGGGTGCAATTTCTCAGTCCACAGAACCAGTGAGAGCCTCGTGCACGTCACTGGTAGCACTGGTTTCCTGCACAGATTCTTTCTCTGGTCATTCTGTACAAGTTGGTCATTTCCCACCCTCTTAAATATTGTCACTTCCAAAACATCTGCGTCTCTGCAGAATCTAACAGCTCTTTTGCAAAAGCAGACGTGCTTAAATGTGTCAACATAATCTCAAAACTAGCCATCTGGAAATGTGTTTTGACGTGTGTAGTAATAGACCTGTGTATCAGCTGCTGAAAAGTTGCTCCTGATAATAATCACATTCACTACACTTAAATCCTTTCATCAAAATAGTGGTTTAGATCTGAAATCGGGCTCATAGGTGTGGGATTATCAACTACCTGTGGATTTTGGATTACTGAAATTTGTACTTTCAGACATGCATGGAATGCTAAAGTAGTTAATCCCATCTGAAGATAATCCCTCATAATTGTAGTTATGTGTGTCACTCATACTGCTCTGATGACAATGAGTGATATCTCTCTTCAGGGCCAGGACACTGTTTCACTGACATGAAAACCTTTTCCCATTTATCAGTGATTACAGTTAGGAGTAGGCATTTTATGATTAAATTTAATCAAGATTCACATTTTCTGCATTAAACTGCATTGGTATTAAAAATATGTAAATCATTTTTAGTTAGTTTTAAAAAGCTAACGACCTCCCAATACAGATTATTGATAGGGCTGTGCAAAAATATTACCACAGCAAGGCAACATAATGGTGGTTTTCATGACAGTGTTTGCCCTTTATTTTGATAGATTGAATCATCAACCTTTGTTTAAAGTTCTTGGAGAAATCATTAAGGGCCAGCAGACTTAAACATATAAAATGCAATGGTGGGTTATGCAGTTATCACCAGAAATAAATGGAAGTGAAGAGTGATAGACAGCACCCAAGGGCTTCAGTGTAGTGGAAGACGCATGTCGATAGACTTCATCACCATAATCCATGACTGAAAGAAAGACTGCCTCAGTAATCCTTTTTCGACAGAACATAAGGAAACTCAATCTACTTCGTTACAGGAAGATAATCTTTTGTCGTAATCTGACAGTAAAATTGTCAGTGTGATATTTGAATGTTAGTTTGTCATCTAACCAGATACCAAGATATTCACATTGTCTAACACACTTAATATTGGAACCTAGCAGGATGGTAATTTAAAAACTGTCATCAATATTACCTTTAACCCTGGAAAACAACATAAGTTTGATTTTCTGAGCATTTAAAACTAATTTAATGTCATTGAATGCAGCATGGAAGATATTAAAAGAACTAGGAATGAGAATTTATAGTAATTCCTGTATTTGAATATCTAATGGATGAATTTCTGAATACTTGTAGATTATTTTTGTTTCTAATTTAACAGTAAACAAAAACAAGGTCCAATGAACACAGGCCTCCTGGACCATAATTGAAGTCTTTACATACATCTTTTGCACTATCATAGATGTTGTCCTCCATGGCGGTGACTTGTACTCCAGCTCCACAAACACCATCAGCTCTCTGAAGCCTTCGCCTTCCACAAAGTTAATGGGAGCATATCTCCAGTTAACGTTTTGGTTATCAGCAGGCTGATCTTCTCCGCTTGAATGTCTTCACACTGTCATGAGCTAACCGGACTAGCAATTGGCGAGGTGTAAGACTGCCCGTCTTTACTGTTTCCTCCTTGTGCTGTGAGTGCATGTGGTTTGGCATCAAACTAGTTATTCTATGGCATTTATTTATGGAGAATTCTTTTAATCACAATGATCTCCTTGCTTGTAGATGCCGCTGTTTATGCCAGATTTTACAACTTGTATTGTTTTGCATCATATTGGATCGGAGCAGTTGTATCACATCACATTGTACAGTACTGTAAAGCAATATGAGGTCTTTTCCAGCACCCAAGATAAATACTAAAGGTATTTATCACAATTTTAAGGTCATGTGTATTTTTCACTGAAAGAAGAATATAATTTTAGATAGTAAACACACCTATTCAGGCATTTTGATACCAATTATTTGAGTCCACCTCTTAAACTAGCTGATTGCTTGTGTTTTCTTAGCTTAGCCTGTTTTTGCGTCAGGGTGTCTTCACAGTTTGCATTTATTACCTTCCTACCCAGCAGGTTATTGAAACTATTTAGTGTTTCTGAGGGTCTTACAATGAAACAGCCATTTGATGTAATGCTAGCTCTTTTTGGCTGATAATTTTCTGTTTTTGAAGTAAGGATCTTTTACCGTCCCTCTTTGTGCTTACTTGCTTCACTCTTCTGCTCCCATTCACAGAAAATATTCACTTTTCTTTAAAGAACAGTTTATTTTTTTGTGACTGTAAGTGAGCGTGTTTTTTACTGTGTATTTTATACTTCAGGAAATATTTTAGACTAGACAGCTGTTAGTGCTATTTCTGCCATGTAATGAACTGTTGAATTTATCTGTATTGAGTTAATATGCCCAAAGTTGTTGTCAATGGTGTTTTACCATTTCTCTCCGCAATTTACACACAAGCTATAATAGTGGCAGAGTTGAGGTAAGCAGTCTCACTCTGGGTATGGCAGTTGTTTCCAATGGTTTGTACTCACATAAAATTGGACAAAGATGACATCAGAAGAAAGCTGTCCTTAAGTGTCTCCATTTGTCCTCTTTACACCCTTCTCCTTGAAGCATTTCTCTCACGTAATGTGCAAGTTTTTTTCAGCACTTCTTGTGTCAAAGTGATAACACTCGTTAAACTGAGGACGCAGTCACACAGGCAAACCATACCATGCTTAAAGGTCCCATTTTATGCAAAAATCACTTTATGTAAGTCTTTTAGTGAAATTTGTGGGTCTTTGGCTTTCCTCCCAGCCCACAAAATGTGATATTAAATGACAAGACCTGTACTTAGTAGTGCTTGTGAATGTGAAATCCTGATCTAAAACAAGCTGTTTAGATTTGGGGGATTTGCTGACATCAGCGATTCCCTTTTTCGACTAATCAGGAGCAAGTCCGACCTGATTGGTCCACTGGAGCAGATACCCCCCCCCCCCCCCCGCGCCTTGTTGTACTGACTCTGATGAGATTGAGCTTTGTGTAAACAGACGCTTCATGATAACATAGGCGAGTCATGCATGTGACTATAGTCTGGTTCAGTAGTGTGAATGCTAGCCGCACTCTCCAGCAGGGGAACGTCTGCGGGGTGTCAATCATGATTAAGTATGGCACGGTTTGGATGGCTAGTGTGACCATGCCCGAATCTGTGTTCATATAATACCTTTTACCAGGTATGATTCAATGTAAGTGCTAATGGGCTCACCACAGATCAAACACTGTCAGCGCATCTGAGATGGTGTAAAGGGCTCATCTGTTCCAACAAGCACGTAGCAGCGCTGACTCATTTGTCTGTAAGCATTCACACCACCCTGAGCTAGCTTTCAGACTGTGTATAGTACATGCAACATGAAGTCCTACAGGAGCTGAATAGCACAGATGTCTTCTTCAGTTATATCAAAACCAGTGTAAGGCAACGCTGAAGGTCTGAAACACTTCAAGTGGCTATTTTTGCAAAAGGCACGGGCTGTAAGTCCTTGAGGAAAATTACATCATATTATCTTCAGACCAAAATAAACCCTTTATTTTGGAAAAACATTACAAAAACATAGAAACTCTGTGTTTTTCAAGTACAGAACCTGTGACAATACACCATGTGTAGCTCTGTGGAAAGCTTGGAAAGCCTGGAGGTTTCTGAGGGTGCAAAGAGGTCACACAAGCAATTACAGTCCTCCAAGGTCACTGTAGAAGCTACCAGCCGCCATCATCCAACACAGTCTGCATGCAGCTCAATGGGACTGAAGCACTCAGCTGTAGTGTTATTGTGATTTAAAGGCCAAAGAAAGGGGCGTTTTCTTGTCAGAGTGTCAGGCATAAAATACTTCTGAGCTGTATTTTGTACTTTGAATCGTGCTCAGGATTAATAGCTTCTTTGGACACGAGCTAATTAAAGTTGGTGAAAATTATAAGGGAGATTAAGGGGAGGTAGAAGAAAGGGAGGTGATAAGACAGCACTGGTGGTAATAAACAGGAGCTAAACGCTGGAGCAGAGAAGGCCTTGGAGACAGCGTCTAACTGTCCAGCAGGCCTCTGGAGTCCGTACGCTGAGGCCAGATGATTGCCTCTGGTTCATGCAGAATGCAGATTAGTGATTGGCAGCGTCTTAACTCCTGGCTGAGTCTGTAGTCTCTGTAGCAATGATTCACAAGGAAGACACCAGCACAGCAAAGCAGCATCTCCTCTGCACACATGCACAGAATAGTTAACAGGATTACCCGCTCATTGCTCTTCCCCAATCCTGCTACTCATTTCACAGGCTGGTCACAAACAGGAGCCTCACAACACCTCGCTTCGGTGTTCCACCTCAGCAGGTCTCACTGCCCATGAGGACAGACATCAGTGTGGGAATCAGAGGGGTAGCCTCGAGCTGACCTGATGGATGGGTGGATTAGGGGAGATAACAGGTTTTTAAGAGGCTGGCAAGGTCTTTTTGTCACAACCTTTGTATCTCTGGGTAAGCCAAATGTCAAAAACACCCATCTGTTCCTCTAAAAACCCAGGAAGATGATCCCTAACATGTGTGCAATCGAAGTGTGTGGCTGCAGCAGTTGCAGCTAGTGATACCCCCGGTGAGAGAGAGGCACAGAGAGAGCAGATAAGGTTCAGGGTTTAAATATATAGTTGTTTTGTGTTTATTTTGACTGCATTGTGCTGCTGCTGCTGGCTGAGAACTGCATTTGAATTTCCATATTCTGTTTGTGTTGCAGATAAGAAAAGAAATCCAAATCCTGTCTCTGTGGATATTATGAGAAACAAAACAAAAAGTGTAGAAATTATTATAGGAAAGCCTTAAAGGAAGCTTTTTAAAATCAGAGCTATTTAGTCGTCGGACATAGTGTAAATGAGCTCTTCTTATTCCAGCCTCATGTTTTAATCACATTCATATGCAACTGTTTGGTCAAGAAACATGACCCGAGAGGAGATTTTGCACACAGTCTTAGTTTAGTTGCCAAAAGAGTGGTGGAATAACAGCTCAAATCAACTTCTGCATTGACATTACATTTTCACAGTAGTTTCTGCCTCCTCCAAGCCTTGTGCACCGTAAAGGTCCATACTGCTTCTCTTGCTGCCTAAAACTTGAAGAATGTTATCCAGCTCTTGAACTACATATTGATATTACAAATGGGTAACAAGATTTTGATTCAGACTGAACCACATGGTTAGGTTTAGAAAAACACTACTGTATAGGAATCTCTGTTGAGCCTGCATCAAGGTATGTTGCCCAACTTTCTGCACATTAAACAACAAAAGGATATTTTCAATTTCCAGTATTACTGCTGACAGATTAAAATTAACATTTACTTTAACTTAACTTTGAAGAGTTGACCTAACAAGTAAAAGACAGCATATGCGCCAAACCTTGTGTGTGTATCTTGTGTACCCTCTATTTAGTCAATTGAATAATTAAATGCCAAATTATCGGGGAGTCAATCTAGTTATTGGAACTTTTATGGTTGTAGGCCAAAGTGTTGTATCCAAGCTGTATGACCACTGATGATTCGAAAATGCTATAATGCTATTGTTCTCTACTACTTGGATATAAATCAGGGCAGGTAGAAGAAAGTGATTCACAGGTTACAAATAACATCTCAGAGCACTGTCTGGTTAAACTGGCTGAAAACCATGTGACTAGAGGAATGTGTAAGGGGTGTGTAACCAGCACAAGCATAAGGAGGTTTATCTGCAAGTTGGGCAGATGGCTGGTGATGCTAGCTTTACCACACTCTGCACACCGATGTGATATGGTTTACCTCCATGGCCCTGTGTGAGGCTGTGCTGGATAAATTTTACTTTATAAGGACCAATGTCTGAGTATAATTGAGATTATTCGGCTGGTTGGAATTTAAATTTTCATTGAAGGCTTTAGGAAGTCAGTTTCTTCAGAAAAACACTAGCCAAACCGAGATCAGTCCAGTGGTCCCACAGCCCAATGGTTCCACAGCCCAGTGATCCAGCATTTTTAGGACATTTTCAAAATAAGGTCTTGTGTTCCTCTATTTCACTTCAATTGAAGCCCTATCTTCCCACAAGATGTTCTGCAAGTGCTTTATAGTAAATGAAAGGAAGAGTAGGTCATTTTATTTCAATCAGCAGCAGCAGAAATGGCAACAATCTCAATTACAATCATTGCAAGAAAACATAGGAAACACTGATCATAAAGTGCTTTTGGCTGAATCAGGGCCTGCTCCTGCTGAACCAGTTGGAAATGATTTTCAGAGTACCAGAGCAAGGATTTTCTGCTGGGGACAACTAAGTCCATGGGGCTTAATTTGGACCCTCTTCCCATGCTGGAAATATTGGGCCGTCTAAGTCCCTCGTCCCTGGTAAAAGCTCAGGTGAAAGTAAACTCAGTTTATATAACCTGCCACAGCTTCAACCTCTTTGAAAGAACAGTCAGTCCTTAGAAGGGAACAGAATTGAATGATATAAATGAAATCATATGAACGTTCTGTCTGGATCCATGTCTTTGGGACAGGTATGATGTCTGGAATGACTGCAGCACTTAGCTCTGAGCTGGCGTATAAGAGATGATATATAGCAAAAAGCCATTAGTGCCACTCCACAGAGAAAGCTCAATCATTCAGCACTGATGAGAACTGAGGGTGGACGAATAATACACACAGAGGAGGATAATCAACAGAGAGAAAAAGATAAACTTTAGCAGAAGGACAAAATCACAGTATATGAAACCCTGAAGTACTCAGTGGTAACCTCCAAAATGAAATGTGGATGTGTGCCTTCATATAAATCTGTGTTCATTTCAGAAATATTTGAGTGTGTGAAAGTGACAAAGCGAGTGCTAAGTGTGAGTGGGCCCACTGTTTCGAGGATGTGAGAAAGAATGGGGAAGAAAAGCATTGTTAAGGCGACTGCTAAATATAGCAACGATCCCTGACTGGTCCCTGAAGCCAATTTTACACAGTCTGGAGCAGTGAACATCATGGCTGCGCCTGCCTCCTCCTCATCAGGGAGACATCATTTACATAATGAGACGCTGCCACAGCAACAAAGTCCCAATAACCATGGCAGTCGTCAGTCATGGGGGGAGGATACTGAGGTTCTTTTATAACATGCGCTCTCACTATACGACACATATGAAACACACAGACATACACACTCAGCCAGAGAGAGGGAGTCAGTGTGGAGACAAACGTTTGATTAGAAAATAAAGGGAGGACAGCAGCAGTAAATATAAGGTTCTCTGGAGTGGTACTAGTGGAAGGGCATGAGGTGTGTGTGTGGGGAGGGGGTTTGGCTTTGCCACTGTGTGGTATTCACATTACAGTGAGTTAATCTATGGTGTGTGTTTGTACTAAATGAGCATGTTTATGTTTACAGTAAGTGTTTTATTCAAATTGTAGTATAACACTTGTTTATACATTCAAGAGTCATACATTCCTCTCACTGAAAAACATCAACTGTATGCTACTCAGTGGTTTTATCACATGCCTACTTTGTGTTTGGTGTCTATTAAGAGAAATGGTGTGGCCAAATTTATGATTTGTGACCAGCTCTGCCATGTCTTGTGTCTTCTTTAGTCAATCGTCTATGTAAACAACCTTCATTAGGAGAAATGTGCTGCAAATCCAGTAAACTGATGAACATGTGCAAGGTTCAGAACAGTTGCAATGACAGGAATAAGGTCAGTGTTTAGTAACTCACTACCAGAAACACTGAAGCAAAAAAGAAATGCAGCAAATCCAAACACGAAGGTAATGAATAGGAAAGGCTGAATGGAACAGTTTGAACCATATAATGAGAGATACTGCTCAAGAAGAGTGTCTGTGCAATAACAGCGCTGAAAACATTTGGATAAAAGCCTTTAAGGTCCTTATTGAGAAACTGTCTCCATCTAACAGCTAGCCATGCTTAAGTTACCACTTCTAAGTTTGGCTGAAGATAGCTTCAACCCTCAGACAGTCACGCAGTTTGTGGTACTGTTAGCTGACTCTTCCAGCTGTCAAGCTTTCTAAAAAGGGTGCGTTAGCTACAGAGCTAGACTGAAACTTCCCACTGTCATTACATTATGCCAGTCTTTCATTAAAACAGTTAACCCATTTGAGTGTAAATAAGGTTTCATTGGAACGAAAAAAGGATCACAGCTCCAACAGACTGCTTCATGAGGACCCATAGAGGTTTCTTCAGTTATGACATCATTTAAGCAGAATCTTTTACCAGTGACCAGCCTGAATGATGCTGACAAAAGGCAGGATCTTTGACTGAATTTAATCTGTGATCTTTATAATTTTGATAGAGGATAGAAGAATCAAAAGTTGTGTCTAACTTTTCACAAATAGTGGTAGTTGTGTATCCAAAGCAGAGCTCTTGTTAACCCACAGCTTAATTTTTTTTAATTTGAAGCAGACCAACCTCAATGATGAATTAATTATGTTATTTTGGTAAAGATTGCTCATAAATTTCTAAACCTTTTTAGAAGAAAGGTCAGAGTGCTTGCACCTCTTAATTCTTAACAATGTGTGGTGACCACATTGGCCAGTTTATCTAAATCTGACAGAAGCCTGGTTCAGAACTCAGATGAAGAATTAAACCAAATTTGCTCCTGCCATGCTTTGAAACAATTGATAGAGGTTAAAAATGCAAAAACAAAATTCTGTTGTTCCACAAACCTTCATTCAACCCCTCCATCAGTCAGCCTTAGGCTGTAGACAGCGTGATCCTTTTCCCACCTAACCTCCCTTTTTTGTTTTGTCACGTGTTGTCAGAGACTCTGCGCCAAATGATCACATCATTTTCAATGTAATTAGACGAGACAAGCCTCTGCCTACACTGCAGCACAGAGAAGGAGATAAAGAGATGAAGAGAGGAGTGAAGGGACTAAAAGAGAGGAAGACGGAGAGAGATGGCAGCTAGCGATCTTACAGTAATCCATAACAGCAGAACTGGCCACCATAAAAAAGATGAACAGGGCTGTAGGCGAGATGAAAAGGTTACAAGCAATAACTACAAAGCACCTCAGCCATGCTTAAAGGTTAGACTGGAGAGTTTAGATAATGTTAAATTGCTTCATTTCTTCGACTTAAACTCTCCATAGTAATCTCAGCAGCTTTCTTTCTATTGCCAGTTTGATTGTATTTCACCTCTTAGTGATCAGCCAGATGAGCTTCAGCGCACTGGGTCCGCTGCGTTCTGTGTGCTGTGAAATCAAGTGACCAGTGTTTCTCCCCCGCCTTACACAATAGATGCATTCTTAATCGCTCTGCTTTTCCAAACCTTTGTTGTACTATTTATAGGCTCTTCTTGGCTCCTATTTTCACATTACACTCTGTATAGATATACATCTGTGTGGTGTGTGTGTGTTTCCTAGATGCTCTGCTGTGTGTTTCTAAGATTTTGTGTAGTTCTCTTTGTATTGAGCGGTATTAGAACAGAGTATGAAGCATCTGGTGTTTGTTTATAGCCCTGATTCCTTTTTTTCATGTTTGTGTTAAGAAAATCCTCCTGGTGCTGCACTGTGTGTATATAATTCTGAGTATAGAATGTGTGTTTCAATATAAGGGTTTGTATGTGGTACAAATACAGCTTATGGATATTTTGATAAAAAAACGTCTTCAGATAAATTATATGAGAATACAACCTGCATGTAACATTCTGGATTTCAGCTATGAGTCATTTTTCTACAGTTACTCTGTTTCAGATTGATGTGAATTTTTTTTAATTGGTTTAAAGGTATACCTTAAAAAATCTAGGGAAATAATGAAGCTGGATGAAGATTTACCACCAAAAATCAAAATGTCAGATGAAATAATATCAAACACTGTTTTGACATTTTTAGAGCTGGTATCTCTGCATAGACTGAGCTGTCGAAATAGCTCGGCCTCACAAGACATTACCCTCTTCAAGTGCCACAGGAGTGTTAGTCTCAGGGCTGAACTTACACTGACCTGATAAAACAGAAAAGTTTGGACTTTGTACTGTCTGCTTTGCTGCGGGGAAATCTCTGTGTAGAAATCTACAAAGTAATATGGTGTTATCTGCGCTGTATTTGGTTTAATGTGCTTAATCTATACTCTGACTTTCACACTGAAGCATGAATAATTCAAGAAATGTTAATACCTCTGGACTTATACATGTTCTTACACATTGCTTCATTATTATAGTACGTGTCTTTGTGCTGAATTCAGCAGAAAAAATATGCAAGGTGTTTGATATGTTAGACTGATTGTAGATACATGTGTTGAGCAGCCCTTTAATAAACTCTATATTACAGCAGCTTCAGCTGCACCAGTTTAATAGCACCACTTTACACCCTGCTAAAGTTAGCGTGTCTGCTTAGAAAATATATTCTGAACCCTGTGGACTTTTTTGGTAGGATGAACAGAATGTGTTGTTAACACTGTGCAGAGGCAGTCCTCACACTCACTCTGAAATCAGTCATCACACCCAATTAAAAACAGCACTTTCATGGCTCTTTAGCTGTGAGACACAGGGCAGGGGAAAATTAACAAAAATCATATTTTTATCTGCTGGTTGGTTCAACTATATTCATTCACTCATTGTTTATTTTCTTTGAACTGTTGGCTGTTGGAAACCAAAAAAATGTATAGTGGTGCCCAGTTTTGTTCTCCACCCATCCCCCAATGACGCCCCTTTTTTCCTCACAGCCAAAAGTGTCTGTAACGTGTTAACAAAGCAGATGCTATGATATATGCTTGGGTGTCCGAAAGCTTCTTGTTTTCCTGCAAACAGAATACGGACGATGCTTATAAATGTGTACATCACATTTATCCAATCATTCAGTCATGGATTCTGACAGATAGTATCAGTGCAGCAGCAACCTCAGGAGATTCAGCATAAAGCTTACTCCATCAGACAAATGCATCAGGGGATTGAATATAAAATATACAGAGGTGGCTAAAATTATTAAAACAACTAGAATATTTCAGAGGTTTCAGTTGCTTTAACCATGAAATAATAGACTGGGCAGATCTATTGTACATTCAAAGGATAACCTTTGGCTTGAGTTGCAGAAGACATGGGATAGATTTAGTTTTGTAAGTTCTCAAGAAATATACTGACATATTATACACTGCAAAAAACTGAAGTCTTACCAAGTGCTTTTGTTTTATTTCAGTACAAAATGTCTTTTTAGACTCAATATGAGCCACATTTGCTTAACCAGTTCAAAAAAAGTGTCTTATTTGAAGTTATTTATAGACAAAAATGAGGTCTGGATTGCTTGAAACAAGTTAAAAAACTGCTTGTTGTGACTGGATTAATGTCTTAATACAAGTACAATAAGACAAAGGCACTTGGTAAGATTTCAGTTTTTTGCAGTGTACCAGGAACATGTGCTGCTGTAAGTGTTACAAAAGGTGAAAAAAAACAAATATTGAAGTTAAAAGTGGATAAAAACACGAGGACTCACTTTATTTGATATGTGTTGTGCGCAGAGAAATAAAAGGACCAACATTTTCAGAATTGTCCGGTAGGTGTTCTTACACTTTCGGCCACCACTGTATGTGTGTGTGTGTGTGTGTGTGTGTGTGTGTGTGTGTGTGTGTGTGTGTGTGTGTGATATTTGTGGATACTGTGTGTGAGTGAGTGGGTGGGATGGGGGCTTAGGGCTTCACACCACAGAGCTCTGAGGGACAGATGGCTGCACGGTCTCATTGCGAGTTGTTCTACCGGTCTCTTGTCTTTGGCTCTGGGTCTCCATCCTGTCTTGGCCCTTACATCACAGTAATACCCACAAACCCTTACAGTACACACACCAACTCTGACACACACACACACACACACACACACACACACACACACACACACACACACACACACACACACACACACACACGCGCGAAAGTATCCAAGCTCCTTTTACCCTGCAGCCTTACCAAGCTGCCTACTCTGCGATAACCACTAACCCTGCGTCTGTGAGTGACCTGACCCATGCTGGGATCCAAACTAACACGCTAATGGCTGCGACAGCCCACTGCCTCAGCAGCTTTTTTCATTTACCTTAAAGGCTGCACTTCATCTTACAGGCATATGAGAGCTTATGGTATTTATATGCAGATGAAATTTCCTAAACACATCCACATGATGAGACACTCTTCATCACTAAAGTTGCTCTGCACAGTCAGTCCATAATGTTTCAGTAGATGCCAGATGTTTTTAGAGCCAATAACTTGGTTTTGTTAACCTACTTTTTCTTAAAGTTTTGCAGAAGTTTGCAGTTACAACCTTGACAAATAAGTTTTGGTTTCCTTGTAAAATGTAACCACATAGACAAACAGATCATCAGTGGATTGTTCTAACACTTTAACATAAAGATTATTCTCAAATCAGCTCAGTGCTTTTTTGCAACTTCAAGTCAAATTCTTATTTTTAAGTCTGAGTCCAGACCACCAAAGGAAAATCCAAGCACGGTCACAGTCCAGTCTCTTTAATGTGAGTCTGTGTTGAGTGCCTGTTACTTGAGTTTAAATTTAAGTCAAGTCCCCAAATCAAGTCTGAATTGGAATCTAGTAAAGGGTCTCTTCACCTGAAGCCAAATTTGACTCAAGTTTGAGTCCCTATTACTCAAATCAGAGTCGAAGTCAAGTCGTTATTGCAGAAAAGGTTTTGTGGTGCATCTCTCGGCATCCTGGCTGCAACTGTTGCTGTAACAGGATGGCATGTGAGTCTACTTGCACAAGCCAGTACAATCAGTCTTAATATATAAATCAATCTTTTATTAATTAATCATGTGGTTTTAGACTGATCCATCCCGTAAAGCCACATGCAGTCAATACTGGAGTCCAAGTCACAGTCATTAATGCTTGAGTTCTGCTCTCTGTTGTTATTTACTGCATGAAAATGTTATGAAAAAGTGGATGAATAAGATTTTCTTAACTCCCCATCTCTGACATTTGTTCATGTTAAGAAATCTTCCATCATATCTTTATGCTGCATCAAATTATCTTCCCCTGAGTCTGCTGTTCTTTGATAATTCACCCCAATGAACTGTGCGTTCGAAAACATTCACGCTCCTTGATTGCGTAATTACCCAGTACCTTAATAATTAGGTTCTCATTAAGAGCAGGTTGTCAGTGCAAATTGAATGAAAGACACTGTGCATTGTTGGCTAACATAAATCTGGCCCTTGTGAGCTACTATTTCTTGTGTAGACACAGCAAGATCATTTGGAAATGCTAATTCATCCTAAGTTTATGACTGATCTAAAGTGCTCTGCTCATGCTCTGAATAAAACTGAGAATAGTTTGTGTTCTGGGTTTATACATGTCTGTGTATGTGTGCAGGTAAGGGTGCAGTAGTGCTTTTATTCTATCATCTCTGTGTTTGCTCTCCTTTGTCACAGATTTTGAGACAGATAAAAAAAGCTGTGCAGGAAGCAGAGCACTGCTCTGTCTCAGCTTCTAACAGTGTGAGCATGGATTCCTACAGAAAAGTACACACAAATACACACATTGGCTGGAAAACACACAAGAACTCAGCAGAGGAGGGGAGTTTTTAATGCAGGAGGGTAGATCTACTGAGCCCTTCAGATTTAGACTGTAAAGGCAAATAATTACCTGCAAAAGTAGCCTGAGTAGCAGCGTGTCTGTGTGTATAACCAATTATTTAAAGGTCATCAAAATCACATCATAAAAAATTAATGGTGTCAGCACCATGCTGACACTTCATCCAGGAGAATACCAACAATAGAGGAAAAGTGTCAGCAGTCACAAGAGCTGGCCCCTCGTCTTTAAATGTGGAATCCAAGTTGGTCCCAGTCATAATTACAGTGCTGCTGATGTTGTGTTCTTCGCCCATTTTTCTAAACTATTCTGAGCTGAACTTATTGAAGCTGTGCTGCCACTAATTAAGTTGTTTGTCTTAGCAAAGCGATCCCTGCCTGCCCACTGCAGCTTCCTAATGAGTGGTTGTGTCACGGCACCCTGCCTGCTGATTGAAGGCGAGATGAAAGCAGAAAAAAAAGGAAGAAAAGTGACCCAACGGTGGCACATTTTCCTAACAGGCGCCGCAGATGTTATCGTACCCATCTCTGAATGGTGCCAGTTTAGGGCTTGTTAACAGGCAAATGTGTGGGAGCTCTGAGGGTTCCTACAGAGGATGGATACATCACTGGTTCTCTTTCACTGGGAGAATTGAAGTTTATGGAGAAAGCGGGCTCTGCTTCTGCACACGAAGGTCCTATTCATTAAAACTGCTCAAATGGGGGTTGAACAAATGTACTTGTTTATGTGACGCTCAATGAAAGATTTTTCTTTTTCTCTCCTGGACTTAAAAGTGCTCATCTTCAAGCACAGCCCCAGTCATTTAGTTTGAAGGAAGCACGTTTCAAGGGCAGTAAATACTTATTATTGCATGATAAGCCTGAAAACAACCTTTACAGCATGCATACAACTTTTTCCACTTCCTTCTCTGGCCATCTGTTCAGCAACTTCCAAAGACTCATACTTTTGCCAAAGGAAAAATTCTGAGGCAATTTAAGGGACAGAAAAGCAATGAAGTTCCTCTTATTTTGGCAAAAAAAAAGATAATGAATAAAAAAGTCTGGGACATGCTGACTGCACAGATGGACATTAGAAAAGTGGATTATGTTGTTGAGGGATTAGTGGTTTAGGAAGATTCGCTGCTCTAAAACATGTCAATTTTGGAAAATGATCAACTTGATCTACACAAACAGAGTCTCAGCTCTAAACCTGACACAATGTTATTAATCAATCATTCTCTTGCTTTGCTGTTAAAACTGTTTAGAGTTTCAGTTACCAAAGTCTGCATGGTTTATCTGACACTGATGTAAACTTTGAATTATATCATCCAGTGTTTGGCGTTGTAGTGCCCCATCGATGTAAAAATACTGAGTATTAAAGAAAGTTAGTTGAAAGCAGCAGAGAGCAGTCAGCTGAAAGGCCTGCTACCCCTGCTGACCACATGTGTTGAGTCTGACCAGTATAGAAGAAGACAGGGAAGGCTTTTATTTTGAAAGATCAGCATTTGACCCTTACCTCAGGCTGTGTAGAGGCAAACCTTCAGCAGTGTGCCAGTATAAACCTGATGGCTTTCCCATCTGCTTTGTCTGGGTAGTGTTGATCTGCTGGGGGGGCTGTGGTCCTGCATGTCATTTAATACACAGTTTGGAGGGAGAGCAGGGAGGTCATCTCAGCTGTTACTGGAAGCACTATTAACTGGGCACAGAGTGTGAGGGCGCATGGCTGAGTCCATGAGCTCAGTATGTAAATCTCTTGAGCCTGTGTGCACACTGTATGCACGTGTGTGTGTGTGAATATATTATTGAACATTTGCATGCAAATGCATTTTATGTGTTGTAGCGTGATTGGCGCAACAGCATGGGGTAACACGCAGAACGACCTACACACGCTCATTATCATTCAAGGAACAGAATCACATTTTACTTTTTTTTTTTTTTTCACAACAGAAGATTAGCCTCCTTACCCTTTAAAAAATAGCAGTGGCTCAGTTATTTATATCTCTAAGATTGGGATTTATAAACACACCAGATTTTCTATCTATAGAGAGTGTTTCATTGGTACCTTGGAGACCAGATAATGTGCACAAGATTTAAAAGCAGGAAGTTTTGTTTTTAAGGTTGTTTTTGTTTTAAAGGTGCTAGGATTTTCACATTAAGGCAGCACTTCATTGCTGCACACAGCTGTGTTTACTTCTCTGAGCTGTGCCACTGCCGGTGGATTTATGTGTGGATTCTGCATGGCTGAGGCCCGTGTCTGCTCTTGCAGGGTTACTTCATGTGACTCCTCTGGCTGGAGGGTTTCTCACCGCCTCTCCCTCTCTTCTCACTTGCCTCCCCCCACGTGCACCTCTCTGTCTCACCCTCCTTGAAGCGTGCTGTGCTGTGGGATGCTGTCTGAGCCAGCAGTGGTGCGAATGCTGATGAATGTCTGCACAGATAACCTGCGAATGATCTTACCAAGTATCTCTTGTAATATTTAACCCCCCTGTGCAGCCAGGCATATTAACAAAGGAAACAATGCTATTAACACCACATGCAGTGAGGCTGAGAAGTTCACTAGCTCTTGAAAAGAGCAAAATTACAGAAAGTCAAGCAGTTGTGGCAGATAAGAAGCTGCAGCAGGAGTTAATGTCATGCTATCTTGTTCAAATTTGTTTCTATCAATGCTCCAGTAACAAACCCACTCCTGTTACCCTCAGAAAAAGTCCTCCAGTCTTGCTGTCATCACCTTTTCTTTCTCCTCACACCACCTACTCCTTTTTTATCACTTCTAACTGCTCCTAGCAGCACATTAGGACTCCCCTTTTAGAAAGGGTTTAAATCTTTCTGCCTGTCGACTTCTCCTTCTATCACTTCCACTTCACCCTACTCGCCCAACATTTGACTCAGAATAACAGCTCCTCTTCTTTCTCCCTTAGCAACACTTAGATTTCATGTTGTCAAATTTCATGTTACTCTTCTGACCAACGAGCCTGCAATATCCTAGGCCAGGGTTTTGCATCAGGGCTGGGTTTACAAGAGTAAGATGAGTGAGGACTTCAGATTTAGTAAACTGCTGTGAAAAGGGAGATATCAAAACAATGCATGGGGCGAAACAAAGTTAGTTTCACAATTAAGACTTCATTTCCCATGAATACCACTAGCTAATTATGTAAAAGTATGCATTTGTTGTGGAAGTAATTTGATGGAATATGATTTTTTTAAAAACACTTTTATACCACAGTGGTGTTGTGAAATGGTAAATATGTAGAGGCTTCAACACTCCTTTTGTCAAAGAGCTGTGTTCAGGAGTGGCTGGAAAATTTCTATCTAAAATAATGCATCAACAGAAAATGTATACCTTTCAGCTAATCTTGGATCAGCCATGGGTAAAAATTCTGTAAAAAAGATAATTATCCAAAATTCAGTATCTGGGCATCACCGATCATGTAATTTTGCCACTTAAGGGGCCATTTACATGACAACGGTTTTAGGGTGAAAAGCAAAAGTATTGTTGCATTTCAGGCTCACGTTTACACGGAAATGGTGTTTCAGCCGACCTGAAATGCAAACTTTCGAAAACAGCCTCCAAAGTGGAATTTTTCTGAAACGCTGATGACACCATTGCCATGTAAACAGTAAGCCGGTGTTTTCAGTGGAAACCCTGATGTCACACTCTGCTTTGCGCAAGCGCATACAACAGGACAACAGTGCAGTTATTAGGATCATCGCGAATTACCATGTTGTGCTTGTGCTGCTAAATCTGCTGACTATCTCTCAACAAAATGTGCATCTGTTGCTCCACCTCTGCACTTAGCATTCGCTAATACACCAGGTAATAGGCTCAACTCTACTTTAGGTGGAGATCTACCAAAACCCACTTCTGGACAAGACAGGTATAGCGCCAACCACGGGCCTGGCATGCTTACTACAGCATTTTTAGTCCCTCAGTGTTCCCATGTTGAAGCAGTTTTTTTTCTGCTGTTTAAGTGTTTTCGGATGAAATGTTGTCATGAAAACAACACAACCTTTTCATGAACAAGAGGCAGCCTTTGGCCATGAGAAATAGACAAACTGGCCTGCTTTATTTCGAAAACCAAGCTGGTTGTTATATATCGATGGTGTTAGTGCTTTACTCATTATGATGATCAAGCTGTTTGGAGAGAGGATTTTTTGTCCACAGGAAGTCTCACGATTTCCCCTTTGACATCACTACATATGACCTCAAATGATTCCTCACGAGTATCTCTGAATGCTTTTCATCTGCACATGCAACACAGTGCCGGTTTACTTGAAATGCATGAGCGCATGTGGAGCAGCAGTGACAGCAGCGACAACACAAGGGTGTAGATCCCAGGGTGCACTGGGAGTGCTTGAGGAAATGTAAGCAGCTTAAGCAGTGCATGATGTTGTCATCTCTTCTCAGCTGAGCTCCCAAAATAACAGCCCCTCTGGGCGCAGACTGGCAGCGCAGAGCAGGGGACAGTCAACTGACAGACCCAGAACAATCTGGCCCAGATTAGACCAGATCAGACTACCCCAGTTAATCAGTCCACTTAAAATGACCAAAACAGGTTATTTAAGCTGGGTGAGGAAGTTATTCCAGCAGAAATTTGCCTCCTTGAGGTTTGACAGCTCTCATCCTCTCTACTAAAAAAACCCTGCACTGCTTAGCCCATTTTCTAAAAGACTGAAATCAGCAGGCAATTTCCCATGAAGCCCTGCCTTTTGCCAATCACGTGCTCACATGTTGGGCACTTCATTGAGCATGTTCTCTGTGTGACTGCTGAGGTGGTTGTGGTAATGGTGATAGGGGAGGCAGGATTATCGTGTCATCCTCTCTCACACACACAAACACACCGGCAAGGCCCCATTAAGAAGCTAAGTGTGTCGAAGAAGGAGGGCTTTACACTTCCACTGAGACAGCAGACAGAGAAAAGTGTTTAAGTCTCCTCTCTGCCCCCCTTTTTCTCCCATCTAGGTCATAATGTAGGCTATAGAATAACTTATGTATAACCTAAGTATGGTTACTCTGCACATGCATGTCTGTAAATGGTGAGGGTCTGCACTCATACTCAGTCTCCCTCTGTGTAACCAGCATGTCAGATTGCTTATTTTTGATGTGATGTACGGCTGTGGATGTTTATGACTATGTATGGTGCGTTAGTTATCTCTGATGTTGCGCCGTAGGAGTATGTATGTGGATGAGCTCACTCTCCCTCACCTGTAAATTTTCTTTGAATTATTCATGAGTGAGAGCTAAACTGGATGGAGCTGACAATAAGCTATTTCAGGAAAGTCACATTTGAATATCACAGAGAGAAGAGCTTTCATTTTTTTTGCCGTGCATTTTTTGGTTGTCTTTTGTTCTTTGTTTGAGGAATTTAAAACATGCAAGCAGGGCGGCACGATATCAAGTTTTTTATTTTCTAGAGCTGACATGAACACATCACTGTCAGGTGGCAGGTGTGGGCAGAAAACTGCATTTTGAGTGTGTGATCATGTATTCAGTAGAGGACGGTAAAACTAATCACATCTAACCCCCCTCTGTGTCTCCCTCATGAATAAGAATGATATATAGGAGTAAAGACAGAGATGGAAGATGAGACAAAGCAGTCGATGCACATTTCCAGAGAGAAAGTGTTTGGCTGTTGAGTGTGAAGGCATTAGCAGGATTAGGTGGCATGTTTATATACTGTAAATATTGCCAAAATGCTTCTCAGTCTGATAGAGGTTAAATTTAGAGAGGTTTTTAGCTTGGAAAGGCGCCATCTGTAATGCAGCTCGCAGTGTTTGCATATGGGAAGATGTTCAATGATTAAGAGCGTCCATATGTGTCAGTAGAGACACTTAGCAGTCCACACCTTATGGTCGAGAGTGAGATTTGACAGTTGTGCAAAGACTGCAGTGCAGCAGATATATTTATCATGAATCAGGTCAAAAAAGGAAAATAACTAAAATAATAATAACTAAAATATTTATAGAAAAATAGGTCTGACTGCAAAATTATGTTTCTTGTTAAGCTCTACACAGTCAGTCTTTTCATTCATACAACAGCAGCTGTGTCTACATGTGTGGTTTTTCATCGACCCAGTTTAAAAAAAAAATCTGATCAGTGATTCCAGAGGTACAGTTTTCATGGATACTTTATAAAGTGAGATGATTAGAAACATTTCAGCTAAATCAAACCATTTCAACATGCGCAAAGTTGTTCTGCAGGGCTTGTATGTTAAAATTGACTGAAACTGTCCCCTTCTTTTTCCCAGTAGCTAACAAACACCATGGTTTTCATGTTAGTGTCCATAATGTCAAATTACATACAGAATAAAAAAAAACACAGAATAATATTCTCTTCCAGTCTTGCATCTTTTAATGTCTATTTATCATTTATTTCTGTCTTTTCAACTATCAAAACCTTTAGCAGTCCTGTGTTCTTGAAGTCTCAAGTAAGAAATTTGTGTTAGTCATGGATCAGTCTTGGCAGTAACAATGCCAGTTAATAACAAAAGCAGAGACTTGTCACGTCACATCACATGGACACAGACATGCCTTAACAGAAATACTTTCACCCTGACCAGGATGAAACAACGACTCCAGATAGGAAGGAAATGTCTCTCAGAAATGTCTGTCCCCAATAATGGAGCATTTTAGTCAATCTATTGTACAACTAGAAAAGCACTCAGAGGACGCAGACCTCCGCCAAGCATATTGTGATTGTCATGCAACACTTTAGTTGCTGAAAATTTCATGAAGATCCATTCGTTACTTTTTCAGTTATGTTGTTCACAGACAAACAGACAAACTCTCCTAAAAACATAACCTCCTTGGCGAAAGTGAATATAAGTGATCCATGTAAACATAACTACCAACCAGTGTTCTGACTGAATGAACAAGAGACAGTCCACAATTGGTGATATAAAGTTAAGACTAGTTCTTCAACTTCTGGTAACAGGGATGTTAAAGCGCTTTTACACTCCTAGTCACATTCACCCATTCACGCATCGTTCACACACTGATTGCAGAGGTTTCTATAGTACCAGCTTCAGTTAATGAGCTCGTTCATACACACTCACACACTGACCATGTCACAATGAGGGATTTTGGGGTTCAGTGTCTTGCACTTCGGTTTGTGAGGGACAACCACCTCACCACTAAGGCATGGCCACTCATATGTTGTGTCACAGCTGTAGTGCAACGACCCACCACTTGCTGACGCAATAGCAACTTAATGGCCGCTACCATAAAATTACAACTCCTTACTACCTGGATGTAAATAAGCAAAGATGTATAATTTGACAATTTTACCAGTATCTTTAGGACTCTTGGCGTGTTCTGTTGAAGCAGTATCAAACTGAAGGTCATGCTGATGTGCTGCATATAAGCATTGCTGTGCTGTGTGATGGTCTTTGGAGCACAGCCCATGGCTCCATGTCCCTAATAAAACCAAAGCCATGTTGATATAAGTACACCAATCCCTCCTGTGTGATAGAACTTGAGTACACATTAACATTTTCTCAAGGTCAGGAGCTTAGTCGCAGCCATCTCATCTGTCCACACAGTCCCTCTGGGCTGTTGTAAAACTCCATGTGTGCCACCACTCATGTCCATCCATTTTGGCCATCACACTCAAGGTGGTAGCTAGTGGTTGTGCCGCAGAACTGGATTTGTTTAAGGAGCTGATTGGTCGCTAAGCTGTCATCATGTTCACAGTTTGGCTCCTGCAGCGTGTCATAACACCTGTTTATGGCACAGGTCAGGGGGCAGGGCACAGAGCAGGCTGGAAGGCATGGTGAGGATGAGAAGAATGATGATGGATAAAGTGATATGGTGTTTGGTTGCTACCGGGGTATTTGCTTTATCTTGTGATCCTGGCTTGATTTTATTGGTAACCCTAGAGGTGCCTGATCTGACAGATGGAGGGTTACATTGACGCTTTCAGATCAAAGGAGTTATGTAGATCGACTATGATACACAAATATCTCTTTTACAGTCAAATGTTTTATAGAAGTACAACCTTTTTAATATATTTTAAAATCATATTTTTTTGTAGCTATCCTCTGCAGCACAATAAATCTTCAAGTTTATCTTTGTCCAGACCTGTTCGTCTTTCCCTCTCAGAGTGATCTCATCCTGAAAGATACCTCCCATTATGTCTTGCTGCTTTACCCAGAATCCCCTGTGGATCATGAAACTGCAGGCTAGCTGCAGCAAAGGTCATGGAACGCCACTGCTCCTAGCTGATCAGCTTTCACAGTCAACATAATTAAACCTTCCTGTTTTGCTATGCTTTGTGCTTTATCACCTGACTTTCAGGTTTCCTAGTAAAAGCCAAGTGGCTGACATTGAAAACTAGTCAGAATGAGAGATTCACTGCATAAAATGGTTACTTGACCCTAATGGCTTTTTGACGTACCCAGGGTTATCAGAGTTACGCTGGGAAAGTTCAGTGAGGGGAATTGCATTGGACCAGAGGTGCTTTATGCACTGAACTATGGTCCCTCTGGATTTTATGGCCTGAAGCCATAATGGAGTGTTTGTGGTTGGGTCATATGAAGGACAGAGTCTAATCCAGTCTGCATTAGATTTAAACCTGATAGACTGCACAGAGAGCACCAGATAGAAGTCTGTGAGCATGATGTGTAGACTTGTAAGCTTCTCCATATACAGTGTGTCGCCAGTGGGAGCGTGTTCATGTCTGCCAGCTAAGGTCTACTGCTCTCACATTAATAATGGTTGTGTTATAAAGCCTCTGCACAGGAAACAGCAGAAAAACAACAACCTCGAACAAAACTATTTCATGGATCCATGACCCCAGATTGCTGGCAGACAAGTAAAATCTGAAAATGGGTCACTTGGCCTTCTCCTCACCTTTTCAAATTCAGTCATTCAGTTCAATCACATAACCAAATAGTCATCTTATTATTACAGCTTTAAGGAAAATGGATGTAAATACTATTTCATTGTAACACTAAAGTGATGTTTCTGGCCATTAACAAGTTTCAAAGTATTGCTAACACTTTTCTTTTCCACAAGATATTAAAAATCTCTTTGTCCTTTGTAACTGGATTTATACTGTAAATCAAGGTTAAAATGACTATACCCTGCTTGTTTCAAAGCCAAACAAGATTAATTAGAAAATCAAATTGTTACATATATCGCCTGATCTTTTTGAACCTGGAGGTTAAATTGACTTCCACTGAATTATACACAACATTATCTTGGATGAGCTCAAATTCAGGCAGTTAATGGAAAACTGCCACTATTGATTTTCACATGTGATGTGAGAAATGGTTCATGATCCGTGTTGTTTTGCATCCTGTAATAACATGAAGCATGGAGGATATTAGGTTTATTCTTAGAATCTCTTCGTCTCTGTTTGAATAGGACATCTGGCCCTGTAGCACCAGAATCATAATAACATGAGGAAATTGATGCTGTATCAAACATCTCCCTCAATGCCATTTTCCGTGCTCTGGTTCAGCAGTGTGGCATTTGTTGAAAGATTGTGAAAAAGGCCAGAGCTGTTTGTACAAATGGACTCATGAACCTGGTGAGCAGACTCATTATCTCCACCAAATGGCGGCCCAAATGCACAAGATCGATGCCTACAATACAAAGACTAGTGCATTGTTCTTTCTCAGTGTATTAAACATGGAAAAAGTGGATTTTTTTCAAAGTTACTCAATTTTAGCATGAGCTGGAGGCCTGACAATATTAACATTTAAAAATATAATTTCCACAGTTGATGTAAACATGTTGCATTTACTTTGTAATAATAAATTGGAAGTCAAACTTGCTCACATCTGTCACATTTCACATCTGATATTTTCTGGACCTGAATAAGGCTCATGACCAGATCCTACACACACTGTACACACGGACAGTTTATCTGAAGGTATTGCATATGCGATATAACAACTGGAAGTGACATCAAATGATGGGAATAGATGAGATAAAATGACATACAGTACTTAAGTATTCAATACTATACATGACACCAAACAATACTACACAATACGATACAAAAATGACATGGTATGACACAATAGAACATTGAATGTTACATTTTGATATGACACGACAGGAAAGTATTCAAAATAATACGTAATATGACATGACATGATATGACAGGAAGCAACATACAACAATACAACATGGTACAATATGATATGATTCAATACAACATGATATGACATAATATGACACAATATGCTATGCCACAGCATAACAGTACGAAGTAACTGGTTCAATATAATGTGATATGATACAGCATAATATGGTACTGCTCACTGCTCACTACAACATGCAACATCTGATTGCAGACGATCAAACAGAATACCAAACGAAACAATAGGATCTAATGCTGTGTGTCTCATATGACATGATTACATTACAACACAAAATGATAGGACATGATAAGCTAACATGTTATATAGTATGATAAACCTTATTGATCCTGTAGAAAAACTGCCTTATACAATGTTATATAATATGTAATATTACAAAACAACTCCACAATGGCTTGGACCAGATTACTGTAAACATTTAGCTGCTTTCACTGCAAAATAAGCTCAGAATATTATAAAAACATACATCATCAGAACAGGGAACCACCTACCAATGCTGTACAAATGACTTATACTAAACATAATTCATTTAAGATAAGAATATCACGCTCTGTGGTGCAACCCCTGCTGCCTTATTAACATGATACAACACTTTTTTTTAGATGGCAATACCAAGTGAGCAAATGTCCCTTAGCAGCAAATACACAGCCACTAAATATTTCACATATCCAAGCACAGCTGACAGGATTCCTCCAGCTAAAGTGACAAAAAAGCATTCTTATTACGTATCAAGAGTGTTTGCTGAGGTGACATCTACAATTTGTTTTCCTCAGAACAATGGCGCAAACTCCAGTTCAGCAGTAAAGACAAGAAAACACACTCTTTTATCATGTTGACAGCAAATGAATCCTGATATGCATACTAATTCACTGCTGCTTGTTTTGAATGATAGGTGGTTGTGCTTTGAATGGAAACGACTCTACACTGTTCAGCAGGTCAAGTCCACTCACTGTTTCCTCACAGATGTAGGCAGGAGGGCAGATAACTATGCAGCAGCAATTAATTCTTAATTGTAACAATTGTTCCTCATTAAAGAGGTATTGACCACACTAATAGCCCGTGACTCTGGGGTAAAACTGCCTCATTTGATAGATTCCTGCTACATTGCTATGTTTCCATTCTCGTTAATCTGTCTCCTCTCAAGCCGTTGATGTTGTCATGGTAATTATCTGCAACATTGTGAAGCAGTTTAGTGTTTTGTGGCCTTGGCTCCGGCTCATCGGTGTTGGCTGTTCAAATATACACAAACACAAGCAGCCAAGCAGCTGTGGGACCATTAATGAGAGAAGAGCGCAATAATATCTCTGTGCAGGTGGAGGAATATGCAAGAATTTGACTCCTTTCCTCTCTTCATTCATCCACCAACTGTGAATGAAGGACTGAATATGAATTTAATCAAAGCAGCCAGAGGGAAACTGGTGCTAAATAAGAGCCAAAGCCTGTGAGTCTGGTTCACCAGCTGCTCCCCTGTAGACTGTTCTGGAAAAGTGTGGTAGGGTTACAAGTGATCATGTTACAGAAACGTTTTCACACGGAGATCATCAACAACTGGCCCTTTCCTTCACCTCCTTCTGTCCCTTGTTGTACTCGCCGTTCACACGACACTAACAGATATCTTTACAGCTCTGCTTGGTGCTTATGACCAGTCTGTTGTTTCATTCTGTTGTGTCCTTAATTAGTGAAGGCTAGATTTGAAGCTTCTTTTGCATCTTGACTTTGATGAAACCAAATTGAAATGCTTGATTTATTCAAAAGTTATGGCCAAGCCTGTATAAACTGGAAATTGATCACCCGAACATACAGTTAAACAGCTCCTCTGGTTTAAAGACTGTGATAACTCAGTTTTTAAAGAGCGCTCTTTAAGCACCTTGACTTCAGCCAATGAATGTGGAAAAGAGCCAAGACAATACTGCCAAGTCATGACTGCAGATTTACTGGGAAGCTAAGTGCCTATAAATGTTTTCTTGAAGGAAACTTTGTCATAGCTTGTGTTAGCTTACTGGAGCTTTATTTGAGGGTCAAGTTTTGAACACGATACACAATACATGGATGTTTAAAGCCTACTCATGCCTTCCTCTGCTTTGCTGGGCTCACA